>NW_027140510.1:585000-896285 GCF_036365525.1 Heterodontus francisci
ATTTGCAGTTTGTCCACAGATTGTAGTTGTTGACAAGCCAGCACTAGGAGGCGCTGTACAGCCATTTGCGCAAATTCAGCCTGTTCCACTGAAACGTCATGGTCTGCCACGTTCAGGCAGCTGCCAGGACTAAAGATGGCGCTGGTCAAATAATCACAAAGACGGATGGGGGTCGAGTGGTGGAGTGGGGCGTGTTGGTGGTGGTGGCGGGGGGGGGGGGGGGCGGGGAATGGGATTTAGTTCCAGTGTTTGAAACCCTTCACCTCTTTCTATGATTTCACTAATTTAACAATGAGATTCAGAGAGTATTTTACCGCCTTTGCATTGTTAGCAAATGTAAAAATTCCAGCAGTAACCATCCAAATATTGTAAACAGCAGGAGTCCCAGAACATATCCCTGTGAATACTTGCTTTGGACATCTGTGACAAGTCAAACTATATGGGTCAAGTATATATAATATTCTGAACAATCTGGCCAAAATAAGTAACAGGGTTAAGGAATTGGTGAACAAATCTTGATATCGATAAATCTAGACATTTAAAAAATAAATTTGATCTTGGAATGTGAGCGTCACTGACAAGGCTGGCATTCATTGTTCACCACTAGCTGCACAGTGGCGTAGTGGTTAGCACCGCAGCCTCACAACTCCAGCGACCCAGGTTTGGTTCTGGGTACTGTCTGTGCGGAGTTTGCAAGTTCTCCCTGTGACCATGTGGGTTGTCGCCGGGTGCTCCAGTTTCCTCCCACAGCCAAAGACTTGCAGGTTGATAAGTAAATTGGCCATTGTAAATTGCCCCTTGTTTAGGTCAGTGGCAGGAGTATGGTGGGGATGTGGTCGGAATGTAGGATTAGTATAAATGGGTGGTTGTTGGGCGGCACAGTCTCGGTGGGCCGAAGGGCCTGTTTCAGTGCTACATATCTCTCTTCATCTCACCAGTTGCTCTGTGTTTGCCACAACTGAATGGTTTGCTCAGTCATTTCAGAGGGCAAGTAAGAGTAAATCACATTGATGTAGGGCTGTTGTCATATCAAAGACGGATCGGGTAAAGACAACAGGTTTCCCTCCATAAAGGTGGGATTTGAACTCTTGTAGATTATTAATCCAGACCTTTAGCTTGCTGGTCCAATAACATAAGAATTATATTAACATATTTTACGAATGTGCATTACCAGAGGAAGCAAGTGTTTGTACAATAACTTCGTCAGGGACCTCAGACTATTACCTGCAGCTGGTCAGGACTGATGAATGTTAGATTGACAAATTTCTTTAGTGCAATTACTTAAACTGAATGAGAAATTGCCATTTTTTTCCCTTGGACATTGTCTGGTGTGGTAATTTGTTCCAATAATTGTTGTCCCTTCTAAAAGCCCATCTCAACTTTTGAAAGACAGATTTCAAACTGCCTCACGAACCATCAACAGCAGCCAAGATAAAATGAGCTCCAGTATTATCAAACTATCCATCATATCAAAATGTAAAGGTGGCACCATCACGAGTCATCACTCAGAATGCTTGCCTGCTTGATTATCTCCATCAGGCTGGACTCGATTCAGACCTAGCTCTCTGGGGTAAAAGAACAGTGTTTAACCCATTGTGCTATCCAACTGCCATTAGTTACAGTATATAAAAATTTACATTATGTAGCACCTTTAACAATAGAGAAACTGACCAAAAATACAAAGGAGGTGGATTTTAAAGAGTTTAATTTCAAAGATGAGGGGGTGTAATAAGACAGAGAGATTTGCACAGAGAGTTCCAGAGTGTGGGGCCAGGATGTCTGATGTCTCGGACATTGATCGTCAGGACATTTAACAAACCAAATCTGTTCGAGAAGAGGGTGAGGGCTGGTATATAGGGCTGGAGAAGCCGACAGAGGCAGGATGGGGTGAAGACGAGAATGTTGAACATAATATCAGATAGATTTAAGAATTCTTTGAGGAATTAACAGTGCATTGATAAAGCGAATATAATGGATGTTAGAAATTAGATTTTGCAAAAGTTATTTTGTTTTGTGCCCTGTAGGAGGCTGATTGAGAAAAGGAAGGCACGTGGTAGTGAGGGGAAAGTGGCTACCTAGATAGGTAGGTGACTAAAAAACAACTTGCATTTGTATAGCAGCTTTAATTTGGTAAAACATCCCAAGGTGTTTCACAAGACTGCTAACAAACAACATTTGACACTGAGCAACACAAGGAGATATTAGGAGAGCTGAGTGAAGGCTCGGTCACAGAGATAGGTTTTTAAGCAGTGTCTTAAAGGAGAAGGGAGAGGCGAAGAGGTTTCCTTAGGGAATTCCAGGATTTAGGGCTAGACAGCTGAAAGCGCAGCCAACAATGGTGATACCACTGAAATCAGAATGCACAAGATGCCAGAATTGCAGAATACAGATATCTCAGTGGACTGTAGGACTGGTGGAGATTGCAGAGAAAGGGAGGGGAGGGAGCAAAGCCATGGAGGGATTTGAAAACAAGGACGAAATATTTATAATCACAGTATTGCTGGACTGGGTGACAAGATGGGAGAACAGCCAGGGGAGCATTGGAAAAGTTAAGTCCAGAGGCATTGATAATGGTTTCAGCAGCAGATGAGCTGAGGCAAGGGTGGAGATGGATGATGTTACAGAGGTGGAAGTACACAGTCCTGGGGCTATGTGATCAGACTAGAAAACAAAGTGGTGATGTTTTCTAAACTGGAGAAATATCTATTGTGGTGTCCTCTGAGGTGTCAATGCTTATTTACAGCAATTCGGTTTACAGAGACAGACACCAGGCTACCCATAGCCCGAACTCAGAAGCAGAAAAACACACTGGTGCTAATTCTACTCGCCGTGCCTTCCGTGTACACCCAAAATTTGCAGTGTAGTGCAGGTTTGAGAAGTACTCCTGGCTGCTGGTGGACAGAAACTCTCAGGTCTGGAAGTCATCAACTGACATATGTGGAGGGAAATATCACAAATACCTTGCAGAAATCTTAACCCTAACCGTCTGCTTTTTATGGTGTGTTCCTCTACTTGTGTACACACATGTTCAGGCAGAGGCTGGCGAGGTAGCAAGCCTGCAACACCGCTCTTGCTTCATTATCGTGCTTACACCAGGTCTGTGCCCACAAAGCCCCACTCTGTCCATTTAGGAAAGTCCAGAAGGCTCAGGGTACATAGTGAGGACACAGGCGCAATGTACCAGATTTTGGCCTCAATTGTCCCTTCACCTTGCTTGGGAACTGAGCATTACACAGGAAGAACAAAGAGAGGAATATGCAACACTGCACATTCCAGGGTACAACACTCCTGCCATTATAAAACAGGATAGTCTCTGACTTTCCATGGGGAGAAGGTGGCACAGTGGTAATGTCACTAGACGAGTAATCCAGAGACCCAAGCTAATGTACTGGGGACATGGGTTCAAATCTCACCATGGCAGCTGGTGGAAATTAAATTCAATTCATTAATTAAAAAATCTGGAATTGAAAGCTAGTCTCAGTAATAGTGTCATGAAACCACTATCAATTGTTGTAACAGCCCATCTCATTCACTGATGTCTTTTAGGGAAAGAAATCTACCATCTTGTCTGGTCTACATTGTGACTCCAGACCCACAGCAATATAGTTGACTCTCAACTGCCCTCTAAATAGCCCAACAAGCCATTCAGCTCAAGAGCAATTTGGAATGGGCAATAAATGCTGGCCTGGCCAGTGACACCCACATCCCATGAAAGAATAATTTTTTAAAAATGAGCACATTGCATGTTTGTTAGTAAATGCATACCTTTTATCTATAAATCAGCCAAATCCACTATTCATTATCAGGGAATGTATTAGATGTCTCGCAATTACAGATCTCAACATATGATGCAATGTTGATTTAAACAGTGATGCATTTATAAATTCAGAATAACCTCACATTTATCTCCCATTCTATTTCAAAAGGGTTTAATCAAACTTTAACTCCTTCAAGAACAAATCCTTGCAAATTGGATTGTAATTTCTCGAGTGTAGGAGATTGAGGGGTGATGTGATTGAGAATATAAAATTTTAAAAGGATTTCATAGGATGCAACCATATAAATTAACAGGTAGGAAAATAACAGCTGGTGCATCAAACATGCCCCCACACCTCATGATGGCTCCAGCATCACGATGACACTTTTTACCAAACGCACCTCACCCACTCACCTCCATCCATCCTCACCACCCGTTCGCCCAAAGCCACCATCCCTCCACTTCCCACCTGGATGGGTGCAGCTGCAACAGCACTCAAGAAGCTCGATACCAACCAGGACAAAGCAGCCCACTTGATTGGCACCCCGTACACAAACATTCACTCCCTCCGCCTCCAATGCACTGACACTTCAATAAAATAGAAGTGTGCACCATTTACAAGATGCACTGCAGCAATGTACGAAGGCTATTTAGACGGCACCTTCCAAACCTGCGACCTCTACCATCTAGAAAGACAAGGGCAGCAGACGCAAGGAAACGCCACCACCTGCAAGTTCCCCTCTAAGCCACGCACCATCCTGACTTGGAACTATATCACATTTGACTGTTGCTGGGTCAAAGTCTTGCAACTCCTTCCTAACAGCACTGTGGGTGCACGTACCCCACATGGGCTGCAGCAGTTCAAGAAGGCAGCTCACCACCACCTTCTCAAGGCAAGTAGTGATGGGCAATAAATGCTGGAAAGCCAGCGACATCCTCATCCCATGAACAAAATCAAAACATTTTCTTTTTAAATATTTCTTTGTACTTATTTTTGACAATGAATCATTCATGTGTGATTCTGTCAGGTAACTGTTGTGCGTGTACACCAGTCAGATGTGTGGCTACAAGATCATGTTAGTTATGTAAGATTTATAATGTAACACACCATGTGATTGAGTGTTGGTCAGTCTTGATGATACATGTGTACAGTTACTATCTCAATGTAATTGCTGCTCTCTCAGTAATTAACAGAGAACCCATAATACTGCATTAATGATCTCACCTTCACTGACAGTCTTTGTATACAGTCAACACAGACACAGAGGTTCAAGGAACACGCAACACGTTGGCTGTGGTGAGATTTCTGAAGACTCAAAGACAAAAACGGTGTTACGATTTTGAAGAGAGCACTTTTCTTTCACTTTTGGAAGATCAGACCACATTACAAGCTTTTTTTTCTCTCAAATCCGCTCAGCAATGATCTGGATATCCAACACCCCAACCCATCCAGCTTTCTGACCTTTGAAGCAGTGCAGTCAGCAGCAACTGGCTCAGCTTCTTTTCATTTTGTCTGTGAGGTCGGGTGTGGCTGCAGACTCCGGTTGACTTTATTTATCCAATGATGATTTTATCTGTATCTTTCCACAGGCTTGACATGGACCACAACATTGACAAAACAACAGCGATACTGTGGGAATGGTTAAAGAATGTTCAGCGAGCTGATCACGATGTGGAGTGGAGGACACTGGATAATCCCAAGTGAGTCGGTCTGCTTTGCACAGTCATCTCACTCAATGCTTGTTCCCTCCCTTAAATCTTTACGGCCATATTTGAGGCGACTTCCTAATATTTTCAGAATTCTCATTCACCAAGGCATTAGATGCAAGAAAATGTGCCTTTAAAATGGAACAGGAGAAATTAAATGTCTCCATGCAATGAAGTGTTGGCTGAGCTTTATTTTAACACTCTGAGGTAGATCACATCAGCACTGTGCCACAAGCCTGCAAACATCATCATGACAAAACTGTCTTTCCAGCCTCTTTTCCTCCTCAAATATCGATCAAGAATGTCAAACAGCCTTTTTAATGAAGGCACGGTAGCTGTAAGGTTTATTTTGTCAGACACTATTTGATTTTACAGCTGCCCAGCTCTTTGCTTCAGCACTCAGCTGGTTTAAATTTTCCCACGTGACTGAGAGGGAGGCTCCCCAGAGCCGGAGCCGCAGAAGGTGTTCAGTCTCACTCGGTCAGGCTGAGCAACTGGGCTCGTGTCAAAATGTCAACCACATTTATTTAGATGCTGAAGAGAAACACAAGGGAGAGATTGGTGCAATCTTCATTCAGAATATCAGGAGGTCAGTGAGGGGTCAAAGCCCACAGTCAGATGGGATGAGAGTCAGCAGAGTGGACAGAAAAGGCCTTGGCAAGGATTTTTATTGAAGTTTTCAGTGGAATCTTTGTGGCCCCGGAGGAGCAGAACCTCTGCCAAATGCTAATCCGGCGATAAAATCATCGGGCCCGGAGTGAGGAGATTCCTGGCTATCTCTCTGGTTAAACTCAGGGCTTGAAATTTCTGGAAGGGATGTGTTTTGAGTAAGAAATGACAACATAGTCTCTATCACAAGGCTCTCAGTAGAATTTACTTACAGCTGTTTTGTCATTTACAATATTGACTCTCTAAATGTTTGACGCTCATCACCTCGACAGTAAGACATTTTTTCTGTAGATAATGCACATCTCCACTTCCACTCCAGTGAAATGGCATGACAAGCACTGCTCCTCTGAATCCTCTCTTCTATAAAGAGAGATCTGACCTGGATTATATTGAAACATCAAGAAGATGTAGCAACGGTTGTCAAGCAATGGGGAAAATGTCAGGGAGGGAAACAAGTTGCAAGCCTGTTTAAACATTCATCTGAGTTTATTTTCAAAGAGTGACCCAACTCAAAACTCTTCATATTTATAAACTAAAATGAAAGCTCATCGCTGCTAATGGATGCCACTTGGCAACTTTTGCATCGGTTTTTGGCTCCTGCTTAAAGTGATAGAAAATAACGATGTATTCTGCAAGTTTCACAGAACAGCTACAGTAATTTTGTCCAGGCTGTTTATTCATGTTGCTTATCGTACTGTCCTCCTCATCCATGTGCTCCTATATCACACTGGCCTCAAATTTGGTTCCATAGTGCCTGTAGGTTTTGCACTACAGGGTCTGTTTTGCTCCCAAACAAGTGACTACTACCCATGCTCACTTCTGGCACGGCCTCTTCCGGGCACAATTTTGATGAGGGCAGCAGCGTGTGCATTAGGAGCATGCGCCACAAGTATGGAGAGTCGGCAGGTGATGACGTCTGTCAGTGTGTGATGCTGATTTGACACCAGCACTGCCATTTCCAACCTCACTGCTTGGCCGAATGCACTGTCTTAAACACACAGTTGAATATATGTTTAGCAGCAGGAAGGAATCTCCCATCAGCGCTTTTTAAAGTGATTGTCAGCTATTTCAGGTTAGTTACTGATTGACTTCTACTGGCTCTGTCTGAGTTTGTAGAGGTGAGTTTTTACTGCCATTTAAAGTTGGTGAAGTCGACAGGGAATCGGGTTGCACGTGCTGAAGCTCTTCAAAGAAAGAACAAAGATCAAAGAAAATTACAGCACAGGAACAGGCCCTTCGGCCCTCCAAGCCTGCGCTGATCCAGATCCTCTATCTAAACATGTCGCCTATTTTCTAAGGGTCTGTATCTCTTTGCTTCCTGCCCATTCATGCATCTGTCTAGATAAATCTTAAAAGACCCTATCGTGCCCGCGTCTACCACCTCCGCTGGCAACGTGTTCCAGGCACCACCCTCTGCGTAAAGAACTTTCCACGCATATCCCCCCTAAACTTTTCCCCTCTCACTTTGAACTCGTGACCCCTAGTAATTGAATCCCCCACTCTGGGAAAAAGCTCCTTGCTATCCACCCTGTCTATACCTCTCATGATTTTGTACACCTCAATCAGGTCCCCCCTCAACCTCCGTCTTTCTAATGAAAATAATCCTAATCTGCTCAACCTGTCTTCATAGGTAGCGTCCTCCATACCAGGCAAAATCCTGGTGAACCTGCTCTGCACCCTCTCCAAAGCATCTACATCCTTTTGGTAATGTGGCGACCAGAACTGCACGCAGTATTCCAAATGTGGCAGAACCAAAGTCTTATACAACTGTAACATGAAATGTTATTTAAATGTTACATTAAATCGTTCTGACTTCAAGGGTTCTGGTCAGACCACTGGCTTCCGGTCATGGGTTCAGCTGGTTTCCATCCTCCTTGGCCTGCAGCATGACTGGGAGAATGAGCAGAGGCAACATGGAGGAGGACAAGCTGCTGCAAGAAGGAAGAGGAGGAGGAGGGGGAAGAAGGGCTCTCAGTAGGAGGCCTTACCAACCTAGGGTGTTCTGGAATCATTTCTCTTACTTAAACCTAAGCCAGGATCAGTGTGTGTGATGTCTTCGCTGTGCAAAGGAGGTGCTCACAGAAGTCTGCCACCTCTTGCAACCTCAGAGCAAAGCAGGAATGGTGCTGTTAGTGGCTTTGAAAGTGACCGTGGCCCTGAATTTCTTTGTGTTGGGATCCTTTCAAACTGAAGCAGGCAACATTTCTAAACATCTCCCGGTTTGGCTGTTGGTTGCTGCAGGAGTGAGGTGATGGACACTTTATATCAGGAGAGGGAAGTACATTACATTCTCTCTGACCAGAGAGAAGCAGAGAAGCTTGCACGTAGCTTCACCAGGATAGCTGGGATCCCTATGGTGCAGGTGCCATTTATTGCACACAAGTTGCTTTGTGAGTGTCGCATCTAAATGCAGAGATGAACCATAATCACAAAGGGTTCCACTCTCTGAATGTGCAGTTGGGATGCAACCATGCTCAGTAGATCATGTTGGTCAATAGCTGGTATCCTGCCAGCAGCTGAGATGTTTTTATTCTGTGCCAATCTGCTGAGCCATCATGTCAAACCAGAGGGTGGCTGCTGGGCCATCAGGGCTATCCACTGACCACCTGGCTTATGAAATTGGTGTGCGTCCCCTGCACATGTTGAATCATAGAAGTTTAAGGCACTGTAAGAGGTCACTCAGCCCATCAGGTTTGTGCAGGCCAACAAACAATCCACCTTTTCTAATCCCACAGACCAACATTTGGTCCGTCGCCCTGCAGATTACTGCACTTGAGGTGTATATCCAGATGCCTTTTGAGTCTATCCTCCTGGCTTTCTGCCACATGGCAAATCTTTGTATCGTTTGTAAACGTCTTGATTATGCCCCCTATCCTTACGTCCAAATCATTAATTTTTACCACAAAAAGCAGGGCACCCAGTACTGAGCCCCACAGAACGCCACTGGAAACAGCCCTCAGCACTTTAAACACCCGTCAACAATTACCCTTTGTTTCCTGCCACCGTTCCAATTTGGTATCCACCTTGCTGCATTTCCATGGATCCCATAGGATTTTATTTTTTGAACTGGTCTGCCATGTGGAACCTTGTCAAAAGACTTGCTAAAATCCATGTAGACCACATCAGCTGCAAGACCCTCATCTATCTTCCTTGTTCCTCCTTCAAAAAATTTGATCAAGTTGGTCAAACAAGATCTGCCCTTAACAAATCCTTGTAATCCTCTTGACATCCATGGGGCTCCAGTTTTAGCTGTCTTATCCTTTTTCTTTGTGGTCACATGTTTACTCTGAACCCCTTGAATCTCGCCTTTGAATGCCTCCCACTGTTCTGACACTGATTTATCTTCAAGTAACTGTTTTCCAATTCACTTTCGCTTAATCACTCCTCAGTTTAGTTAAATTGGCCTTTCTCCAATTGAGAACTCTAACTCCTGTTCTTTCCCTGTCCTTTTCCATCGTTATAAAACGGACTGAATTATGATCACTATCGCCAAAATGTTCTCCCACTGCCACCCCTTCCACCTGCCCATCTTCATTTCGTTAGTTAGTTAGAGATACTGCAATGAAACAGGTCCTTCGGCCCACCTAGTCTGTCCCGACCATCAGCCACCCATTTATACTAATTCTACACTAATCCCATATTCCTACCACATCCCCTATCACCTACCTATTCTAGGGGCAATTTACAATGGCCAATTTACCGATCAACCTGCCAGTCTTTGGCTGTGGGAAGAACACGGAGCACCCAGGGAAAACCCACGCTGTCACAGGGAGAACTTGCAAACTCCGCACAGGCAGTACCCGGAACTGACCAAGGTCGCTGCAGCTGTGAGGCTGCGGTGCTAACCACTGCGCCACTGTGCTGCCCTGTGCTCAGTTTCCTAAAACTAAGTCTAAAACTGCGCCCTCTCTTGTTGGACTTGCTACATACTGGACAAAAAAGTTCTCCTGAATGCACCTCAAGAATTCTGCTCCCTCAATCCCTTTCAGAGGAAAACTATCCCAGTTAATATTGGGGTAGTTAAAATCCCCTACTATTACTACCCTATTGTTCTTGCACTTTTCAGACACTGGCCTGCATATCCGCTCCTGTATCTCTATCTGACTGTTTGGGGGTCTGTAGTTCCATTCCAGCAGTGTGATTGCCCCGTTTTTGTTCCTTACCTCAATCCATGTGGCCTCATTTGATCAACGTTCCAACATATGATCCCTCCTCACAGCTGTAATAGTTTCCTTGACCAAAATTGATACTTCCCCTCCTTTCTTATCCCCCTCCCCAATGCACATGAAAATCCTGTTTGACAGAAAAGTTGAAATTCCATTGCTGTCCCTCCTTAAGCTTTGTTTCTGTAATAGCTAGGAAATTGTCCTACCACGTGCTTATCTGTGCCATCAGCTCATCTGCAACATTTACTGTACTGCTTGCATTAAAATGCTCTGCCAAACTCTTTTTTTATTTCCTAACCTTTGTTTCCTCTGTCTTCCAGAATCATCCATTAATTTTCAGCCTTCCATTTTCATTTCTGATTTTGTCCAAATCTAGTCTACCCTCAGATCCCCATTCCCCTGCCAAACTGGTTTAAACTAACCCCAACTGGACTGGCAAAACATCCCGCAAGAAACTCGATCCCGGCTCTTTTCAAGTGCAACCCGTCCGGTCTGTACAAGTCCCATCTTCCCCCAGAGCCGGTCCGAATGTCCCAGGAATCTAAAACCCTCCCTCATGCACCATCTTTCCAGCCATGCATTCATCTGTCTTATCCTGTTTTCCTCACTGATGCATGGCACTGGGAGTAATCCGAAGATTATTACTTTTGAGGTCCTGCTTTCTAATTTCTTTCCAAGCTCCCTAAATTCTGACTGCAGGACCACATCCCTCTTTCTACCAATGTTGTTGGTTCCAATATGGAGCATTACAGCTGGCTGTTCCCCCTCCCACTTCAGGATGCTCAGCAGCCGCTCAGTGACATCCTTGACAATGGTACAAGGGAGGCAACAACCCATCCTGTATTCACATCTGCGGCTACAGAAACGTCTGTCTGTTCCGCTGTCTATTGAATCTCCTATCACTATGGGCAGTCATGCATATAAAGAAAAGCCATGTTTTTCCATGTGAAACGTCATAAACTGATTGGGTTGTTCAAGAAATGGCTTCGCTGCCTGGACCACTTTGGAGGATCCCTCGTTGTAGCGTGTGTCACGATTAGTCATGGTCTGCTGTATCCTGTACAACCTCTGCATCATGAGGGCACAGCCCTTTCCACCAGGAATCAGGCGAGCGGCTGAGGAGGAGAAAGGCAGAAGGCAGGAGGCAAAGATATCCCCTTTCCAGCCGAGCTGACGGTTATCACCTCTGGGCTGGCTGGTGGACAGGCAACAGCAAGGGCACTGGTGCAGTGACAGTGATGAAAAGGCGTACATAAGTACATAGGAACATACATGAAAATTAGGAGCAGAAGTAGGTCATTTGATAAGATCATGGCTGATTGAATGTGGCCTCAACTCTGCTCTCCTGTCAGCCCTTCATAACACTTGCCTCCTTTGCCTATCAAACATCTATCTAACCTTATCCTGAATATATTCAATGACCCTGCCTGCACTGCTCTCTGAAGAAGTGAATTCCACGGATTAACAACCCGGAGAAAAAAATTCACCTCACTCCCATCTTAAATGGGAGACGCCTTATATTTTTGGCAGTTTGAGTATCTGAACCATGATAGGTGCAAAATAAACATGGATTCTTCTTTAACAAAACCTGGAGCTCAAACCAACTAGAAGTTAAAAAAGGGCCATTATTGTAAATTGCATGACCCATGAACCATCTCGGCCTCCTGAATTCCCCAGCATCATAGATGCCAGTCTTCAGCCAATTTGATTCACTCCATGGGATATAAAGAAATGGCAGCAGGCACTGGATGCTGCAAAGGCTAAGAACTTGCCGCGACCCTAGTCAAACATTTCCAGTACAGCTACAACACTGGCATCTGCTTGGAATTGTGGATAATTGCCCAGGCATGTCCTGTGCACAAAACAAAGGACAAGGAATACGGCCAATTACAGTTTCATCAGTCAAGTGACGGAAGGTGTCGTCGACAGTGTTATCAATACTTCGCAATAACCTGCTCAGTGATGTTCAGTTTGGGTTCGCCAGGGCCACTCGGCTCCAGATCTCATTACAGCCTTGGTTCAAACATGGACAAAAGAGCTGAACTCAAGAGGTGAGGTGCGAGTGACTGCCCTTGACACCAAGGCAGCATTTGACCGAGTATGGCATCAAGGAGCCCTAACAAAACTGAAGTCAATGGGAATCGGAGGGAAAGCTCTCGGCTGGTTGGAGTCAAACAGAGCATGAAAGAAGATGGTTGCATAACAAAACTGCAGGAGTTCCTCAGGTTAGTGTTCCAGGTCCAATCATCTTCAGCTGCTTCATCAGTGACCTTTCTTCCATCACAAGGTCAGAAGTGGTGATGTTCACTGATGATTGCACAGTGTTCAGTACTATTCGCGTCTCCTCAGATATTGAAGCAGCCCGTGTCCATATGCAACAAGACCTGGACAACATCCAGGCTTGGACTGATGTTTGGTGCCAATGTTACTTGCCACTTAAGTGCCAGGCAACGACCATCTACAACAAGATAGAATTCAACCATCTCCCTTTGGTGTTCAATGACATTGCCATCACTGAATCTCCCACTATTGTCATCCTGGGGTTCCCATTCACAAAAAAACTGTATCAGCCACATGAATACTGCAGTTACAAGAGCAGGTCAGAGGCAGGGAGTTCTGTGATGAGTAACTGACCTGTCTCCCGAATGCCTGCCCACCAAGTACAAGGCAGAAGTCAGGAGTGTGATACAATACTTTCCACTTGCCTCGATGGGAGCAGCTCCTACAACAGTCAGGAAGCTCGACACCATCCAGGACAAAGCAACCCAGTTGACTGGCACATCATCCACCACATTCAACATTCACTCACTTCACCACTGACGCACAGTGTCAGCAGTGTGTACCATCTACAAGATGCACTGCAGCAACTCACCAAGGCTTCCCTGACAGCTTCCAAACCTGCAACATAGAAAGACAAGGGCAGCAGATGCATGAGAACACCACCACCTGCAAATTCCTCTCCAAGATACACACCATCCTGACTTGGAGCTATATCACTGTTCCTTCACTGTCACTGGGTCAAAATCCTGGAACTCCCTTCCTAACAGCACTGTGGGTATACCTATACCCCAAGGACTGTAGCATTTCAAGAAGCCAGCTCACCACCACCTTCTCAAGGGCACTTATAGATGGGCAATAAATGCTAGCCCGGCCACATCCCATGAACGAATAAATAAAAAAGTGGAAACATCCTTCCATCATCCATAGAAAGAGGTGAAGGGTTTCAAACACTGGAACTAAATCCCATTCTCCCCCCCGCCCCCCCCCCCCCACCAACACGCCCCACTCCACCACTCTCCCCCCATCCGTCTTTGTGATTATTTGACCGGCGCCATCTTTAGTCCTGGCAGCTGCCTGAACGTGGCAGACCATGACGTTTCAGTGGAACAGGCTGCATTTGCGCAAATGGCTGCACAGCGCCACCTAGTGCTGGCTTGTCAACAAGTACAACCTGTGGACAAACTGCAAATTGCAGTGATTGTGAGGTGGAGAGACGGGGCAGTAACTGCAGTGAGACAGGGGCACCAGCAGATGGCGATGGTGAGAGGGGGACAGCAACTGCAGTGAGACAGGGACACCAACAGATGGAGATGGTGAGAGGGGGACAGTAACTGCAGTGAGACAGGGACACCAACAGATGGAGATGGTGCGAGCGGGACAGTAACTGCAGTGAGACAGGCCACCAGCAGATGGAGATGATGAGCCATTGCTGATTGGAGATTCTGTGCAACTGAGAGTTTGAAAGTTTCCAAAAGTTTGAGGAATTTACTTTCTGTAAACTTGAGGTGCTGAATAAAATAATTTTAATACAATTTGTGTTCAATGGCTATTTTCCTACTATGTAACCACTTGTAACATTAAAATGGTTCCTGTTTGGAAAATTATTTTGAGTGATTGTATGATTGTATAAATAAAACAGCAGCATCAAATAAAACTCAAACAATCATTTGCAAATAAAAACTATCTGAATATGTTGTGTTGCTTTCTTCATCACTAACGTTATGACATCTCTCTCTCTCTCCCTCTCACTTCTTTCTCTGTGCTGGTATCTTCTCTACTATAACTCAAAGTAATTGAAGTTTTGATCCGATTGTCTTTTGAAAGTTAATTTTGAATCTGCTTTCAGAAACCTGTCAGAGAGTGAATTCCAGACCAGAACAACTCCCTGCCTATTTGTTTCTCCCCTCTGCTAGTGTAAACAGTCTCGCCTCAGGTCTCCGAACTGAGGGAAAGATTTGAATATAATTAATTTCTGCAGGACAGCAGCTGCAGAGGAGCTGGAACCTCCTGAATATGGACAACTGATGAACAAAAATCATCTCTGAATCCCCAAGGGGAGCACAGGAAATAAACAGTCAGGAAGCAAATGGAAGCAAGCGACACTTTATTACAGCAGCAAAAAACTCTTTGTCAGAATGTGCAGGTCGTTATCGCTGAACGTTATATAAACTGGAGGTGAAAAGTGGAAGATCTTTAATACAATTTGTGTTAAATGTCCATTTCCCAGCTTTGTAAACCTTTGTAACATTAAACAAGTAAATGTTAAGAAGGTTTTTTCGATTGATTACAGGCTAATGCATAAATACAGCAGCAGCAAATCTAGTTCAAAGGATCATTGACAAATATATTGCAGTCAAACCGGCCTCTGCAGCAAAAAACTCTCTGTCAGAATTTCAAGGTAATTGCAGTGAGACATTTTCAGTCATTTTTTGAACTTTCTGTTAAGTGGAGGTGAATAGTGAAAAACATTTAATTCAATTAGTGTTAAATGGCCATTATCCAAACCGGCCCCTCCAGGTTTTAAATTACAGCAGCTTTTCTGCTCCGTTAATGAGGTTTTTGGTGAAGGGAGAGAGAGACAGACAGACAGACAGGTTTTTGGCTGGAATGTTCCATTTGGGATTTGGCTGGAATATCCCTCTCTTCCCCCATTCCCTGTTTGCACAGAAACTCGCCTTGGACTGTCCCATACCGGGAGGGAGTGTCCAGATGAAGGAAGCTGAGAGCTGTTTGGATGAGCTGTATTTTAGTTGGACTGTCTGTTTTGAGTGACAGGTTCTGGGATATATTAGGACAACGTCAGCCTCCATTATTTCTTTCCATGTGGCTGGTTTGTGAAGGTGAATTTCTGTGCCCCAATCTCTGTGTCTCTGTGCCCAGGTGAATTGCAAGCTGATTACAGTGTGTGTGTGTGTGTGTGTGAGAGAGAGACAGAGAGAGAGAGAGAGAGAGAGATGGAGAGAGTCCAGTCTGAATCCCCCTCTCTCTGTCCCAGTCCTGACCCTTTTCTTCAATTCCCACCCCAATGCCCCTCTCCAGGATCTTTTCCCCATGGATGGGCTGATGGAGGGAAGGTGTTAGAGTCCAACGATTAGCGCAGATCTTTGGGATAGTGAGTATCACATCTTTATTGTCTCTCTCTGCTTTTCTCCCTCCTTTTTACTCAATCTCTCCCTCTCAATCTCTCCCTCTCAATCTCTCCCGCCCAATCTCTTCCTCCCAATCTCTTCTTCTCAATCTTTTTCAATCTCTCTTTCTCTGTGCTTCCCTTTCGCTCTGTGCTTCTCTCTCTCTCTCTCTGTTTCTCTGCATCTCTCGCTCTCACTCTCTCTCTCTCTGCTTCTCTCTCTGTTTCTCTCTCTCTCTCTGGTTCTCTCTATCCGTCTGTGTTCCTCCATTTCTCTCTGTCTCTCTCCTTCATCTTGTGTTTCTCTCTCTCTCTGTTTCTTTCTCCCTCTGTTCCTCAATATCTCTCTCTCTCGGTTTCTCAATCTCTGTTTCTCCCTCTCTCTGTTTCTCTCTCTCTCTTTCTTTCTCTCTCTTACCCTGTTTCTCAATCTCGCTCTCTCCCTCACTTTGTGTTTTTCTCTCTCTCTCTGTTTCTCTGTCTCTCTTTCTCTCTCTATCTGTTCCTCAATGTCTCCTCCCAATCTATCTCTCTGTTTCTCTCTCTCTGTGTTTCTCTCTGTGTTCCTCAATCTCTCTCTCCCAATCTCACTCTCGGTTTCTCTCTGTCTCTGTTTCTCTCTCTCTCTCTGTCTCTCTCTCTGTCTCTCTCTGTTTCTCTCTCTCCGTCTGTGTTTCTCCATCTCTCTCCGTCTTTCTCCCTCACTTTGTGTTTCTCTCGCTCTCTGTTTCTTTCTCTCTCTGTTCCTCAATCTCTCTCTCTCTCGGTTTCTCAATCTCTGTTTCTCTCTCTCTATCTCTGTTTCTCCCTCTCTCTGTCTGTCTGTCTGTGTCTCTCTCTCTCTTTCTTTCTCTCTCTCTCTCTGTTTCACTCTCTCTGTTCCTCGATGTCTCTCTCCAAATCTATCTCTCTGTTTTTCTCTCTCTCTCTGTTTCTCTCTCCCTCTCTGTTCCTCAATCTCTCTCTCTCCAATCTCTCTCTTGGTTTCTCAAACTCTGTTTCTCTCTGTCTCAATCTCTGTTTCTCGCTCTCTCTCTCTCTCTCTCTCTCTAACTCTCTCTATTTCTCTCTCTCTCTCTGTTTGTCTCCATCTCTGTGTTCGTCCATCTTTCTCTCCCTCCCTCACTTTGTGTTTCTCTCTCTCGCTGTTTCTCTCTGAGTGAGTGTGCGTATTTTTGTCTCAATTGCTTTCTCTGTCCTTCTCTCTCTCATCTCTCTGTGATTTTCTGTGTGCCTTTCTCACTGTCATTCTGTCTGTCTCTTTGCTGCCTGCTATTTCTTTGCATCTGAGTTATTTCCCTCCACTTTTTTCCCCCAACTTTTTCTCTCTCTCTTTCTGTCTTTTCTCTATTTCTCTGTATCTCTGTCTTTTCTCTATTTCTCTGACTTTGTCTTTTCTCTATTTCTGACTTTCTGTCTTTTCTCCATTTCTCTGACTTTCTGTCTTTTCTCTATTTCTGACTTTTTGTCTTTTCTCTATTTCTGACTTTCTGAATTTTCTCTATTTCTCTGACTTTGTCTTTCCTCTATTCCTGACTTTCTGTCTTTTCTCTATTTCTCTGTCTCTTTCTGTCTTTTCTCTCATTCCCCGCCTCTTTCTGTCTTTTCTCTGTTTCTGTGATTTCACTCTCTTTTCTGTTTATATGTCTTTTCTCTCTTTCTTTCTCTTTTTCTCTCTTTCTTGTCTCTATCGCTTCTCTCTTTTTATCTCTCTTCCTTTGTCGCTTTCTATCTTTTCTCTCTCTTTCTCTCTCTCTTTCTTTGTCTCATTCTATCTTCTCTCTTTCTCTTTCTATCTTTTCTCTCTTTCTTTTTATCTCTCTTTCCAAATTTTTCTTTCTCTCTTTCTTTTTCGAACCCTAACCGCCCCCTTCAATTTATCCCACAGAATTTATCTCCCCCCCCCCGCAATTTATATCCACCCCCGCAATTTATCTCCACCCCCCCGCAATTTATATCTCCCCCCGCAATTTATATCTCCCCCCTCTCAATTTATATCCCCCCCCCGCAATTTATAACCCCCCTCCCCCAATTTATATCTCACCCCATAATTTATATCTACCCCCCGCAATTTATATCTGCCCCCCGGAAATTTATATCTCCTCCCCGCAATTTATATCTCCCCCCGCAATTTATATCTCCTGCCCTCAATTTATATCTCCCCCCACAATTTATATCTTCCCCTCCTCAATTTATATCTCCTCCCCACAATTTATATCTCCCCCCACAATTTATATTTCCCCCCGCAATTTATATCTCCTCCCCACAATGTATATCTCCCCCCGCAATTTATATCTCCTCCCCACAATTTATATCTCCCCCCGCAATTTATATTTCCCCCCGCAATTTATATCTTCCCCTCCTCAATTTATATCTCCTCCCCACAATTTATATCTCCCCCCGCAATTTATATTTCCCCCCGCAATTTATATCTCCTCCCCACAATTTATATCTCCCCCCGCAATTTATATTTCCCCCCGCAATTTATATCTCCTCCCCTCAATTTATATCTCCCCCCGCAATTTATATCTCCTCCCCACAATTTATATCTCCCCCCGCAATTTATATCTCCCCCCGCAATTTATATCACACCCCCGCAATTTATATCTCACGCCCCCACAATTTATATCTCCTCCCCGCAATTAATAACTCCTCGCCGCAATTTATATCTCCCCCAGCAATTTATATCTACCCCCACAATTTATATCTCCCCCCGCAATTTATATCTACCCCCACAATTTATATCTCCCCCCGCAATTTATATCTACCCCCACAATTTATATCTCCCCCCGCAATTTATATCTACCCCCACAATTTATATCTTCCCCTCCTCAATTTATATCTCCTCCCCACAATTTATATCTCCCCCCGCAATTTATATTTCCCCCCGCAATTTATATCTCCTCCCCTCAATTTATATCTCCCCCCGCAATTTATATCTCCTCCCCACAATTTATATCTCCCCCCGCAATTTATATTTCCCCCCGCAATTTATATCTCCTCCCCTCAATTTATATCTCCCCCCGCAATTTATATCTACCCCCACAATTTATATCTCCACCCGCAATTTATATCTACCCCCACAATTTATATCTCCCCCCGCAATTTATATCTACCCCCACAATTTATATCTCCCCCAGCAATTTATATCTACCCCCACAATTTATATCTCCCCCCGCAATTTATATCTCCCCCCGCAATTTATATCTACCCCCACAATTTATATCTCCCCCCGCAATTTATATCTACGCCCACAATTTATATCTCCCCCAGCAATTTATATCTCCCCCCGCAATTTATATCTACCCCCACAATTTATATCTCCCCCAGCAATTTATATCTCCCCCCGCAATTTATATCTACCCCCACAATTTATATCTCCCCCCGCAATTTATATCTACCCCCACAATTTATCTCCCCCCCCGCAATTTATATCTACCCCCACAATTTATATCTCCCCCCGCAATTTATATCTACCCCCACAATTTATATCACACCCCCGCAATTTATATCTACCCCCACAATTTATCTCCCCCCCCGCAATTTATATCTACCCCGACAATTTATATCTCCCCCCGCAATTTATATCTACCCCCACAATTTATATCTACCCCCACAATTTATCTCCCCCCCCGCAATTTATATCTACCCCCGCAATTTATATCTCCTCCCCTCAATTTATATCTCCCCCCGCAATTTATATCTCCTCCCCACAATTTATATCTCCCCCCGCAATTTATATTTCCCCCCGCAATTTATATCTCCTCCCCTCAATTTATATCTCCCCCCGCAATTTATATCTACCCCCACAATTTATATCTCCACCCGCAATTTATATCTACCCCCACAATTTATATCTCCCCCCGCAATTTATATCTACCCCCACAATTTATATCTCCCCCAGCAATTTATATCTACCCCCACAATTTATATCTCCCCCCGCAATTTATATCTACCCCCACAATTTATATCTCCCCCCGCAATTTATATCTACCCCCACAATTTATATCTCCCCCCGCAATTTATATCTACCCCCACAATTTATATCTTCCCCTCCTCAATTTATATCTCCTCCCCACAATTTATATCTCCCCCCGCAATTTATATTTCCCCCCGCAATTTATATCTCCTCCCCTCAATTTATATCTCCCCCCGCAATTTATATCTCCTCCCCACAATTTATATCTCCCCCCGCAATTTATATTTCCCCCCGCAATTTATATCTCCTCCCCTCAATTTATATCTCCCCCCGCAATTTATATCTACCCCCACAATTTATATCTCCACCCGCAATTTATATCTACCCCCACAATTTATATCTCCCCCCGCAATTTATATCTACCCCCACAATTTATATCTCCCCCAGCAATTTATATCTACCCCCACAATTTATATCTCCCCCCGCAATTTATATCTCCCCCCGCAATTTATATCTACCCCCACAATTTATATCTCCCCCCGCAATTTATATCTACGCCCACAATTTATATCTCCCCCAGCAATTTATATCTCCCCCCGCAATTTATATCTACCCCCACAATTTATATCTCCCCCAGCAATTTATATCTCCCCCCGCAATTTATATCTACCCCCACAATTTATATCTCCCCCCGCAATTTATATCTACCCCCACAATTTATCTCCCCCCCCGCAATTTATATCTACCCCCACAATTTATATCTCCCCCCGCAATTTATATCTACCCCCACAATTTATATCACACCCCCGCAATTTATATCTACCCCCACAATTTATCTCCCCCCCCGCAATTTATATCTACCCCGACAATTTATATCTCCCCCCGCAATTTATATCTACCCCCACAATTTATATCTACCCCCACAATTTATCTCCCCCCCCGCAATTTATATCTACCCCCGCAATTTATATCTCCTCCCCTCAATTTATATCTCCCCCCGCAATTTATATCTCCTCCCCACAATTTATATCTCCCCCCGCAATTTATATTTCCCCCCGCAATTTATATCTCCTCCCCTCAATTTATATCTCCCCCCGCAATTTATATCTACCCCCACAATTTATATCTCCACCCGCAATTTATATCTACCCCCACAATTTATATCTCCCCCCGCAATTTATATCTACCCCCACAATTTATATCTCCCCCAGCAATTTATATCTACCCCCACAATTTATATCTCCCCCCGCAATTTATATCTCCCCCCGCAATTTATATCTACCCCCACAATTTATATCTCCCCCCGCAATTTATATCTACGCCCACAATTTATATCTCCCCCAGCAATTTATATCTCCCCCCGCAATTTATATCTACCCCCACAATTTATATCTCCCCCAGCAATTTATATCTCCCCCCGCAATTTATATCTACCCCCACAATTTATATCTCCCCCCGCAATTTATATCTACCCCCACAATTTATCTCCCCCCCCGCAATTTATATCTACCCCCACAATTTATATCTCCCCCCGCAATTTATATCTACCCCCACAATTTATATCACACCCCCGCAATTTATATCTACCCCCACAATTTATCTCCCCCCCCGCAATTTATATCTACCCCGACAATTTATATCTCCCCCCGCAATTTATATCTACCCCCACAATTTATATCTACCCCCACAATTTATCTCCCCCCCCGCAATTTATATCTACCCCCACAATTTATATCTCCCCCCGCAATTTATATCTACCCCCACAATTTATATCTCCCCCCGTAATTTATATCTCCCCCACCATTTATATCTCCCCTCTCCCCCGGCAATTTATATCTCTCCCCGCAATTTATATCTACCCCCCGCAATTTATGTCTCCCGCTCCTCAATTTATATCTCCTCCCCGTAATTTATATCTCCCCCACCATTTATATCTCCCCCCTCCCCCGGCAATTTATATCTACCCCCACAATTTATATCTCCCCCCGCAATTTATATCTCTCCCCGCAATTTATATCTACCCCCCGCAATTTATATCTACCCCCCGCAATTTATATCTCCCCCCGCAATTTATATCCCCCCCGCAAGTTCCGCCCCCGCAATGTATTTCCCCAATTCTTTTCCCACCCCCTCAAAATGTCCTCCCCCCACAATTTATATCAACCCTGCAATTTTTTTCCCCTGCAATATTTGCCCCCTGGAAAACATCCCCCCTTGTAAAGACCCCCCCCAATCTAAATAATCTCATCTACAGACCCCTATCTGATTTCTCCTGTTAACTGACCCTATCTCATACCCTCACTATGAACAGACCCCATCGAATTATCCCCTTCCCCCTGTTACAAGACAACCGATCTAAATAGCTCCCCAGGTACAGTCTCCCATCTAAATACCCCCCCAGGAAAAATCTCCCATCTAAATACCCACCCCCCCCCCAGGATCAGACTTCCATCTAAATACCACCCCCGACCCCAAGAACAGACTCCCATCTAAATACCGTCCCAGGAACAAACTCCCATCTAAATACCCCCGCCACCCGAGGAACACACTCCCATGTAAATACACGCCCCAGGAACAGACTCCCATCTAACCCCCACCCCAGGAACAGACTCCCATCTAAATACCCACCGAGAAACACACCCCCTTGTAAATACCCCCCTCCCGTGGACAGACACCCATCTAGATACTAAAATAAAAGCAAAATACTGCGGATGCTGGAAATCTGAAACAAAAACAAGAAATGCTGGATTCATTCAGCAGGTCTGGCAGCATCTGTGGAATCCACAGATGCTGCCAGACCTGCTGAGTGAATCCAACATTTCTTATTTTTGTGACCCATCTAGATACCCCCAGGAACAGACTTCCATATATTATACCCCTCCATTACTGACCCCAGTCTAATTTTCCCCCCTGCCCTCCATTGTAAACACTTCCCCCTTTCTAAGTAACCTGCCTGTGCTGTAAAAGCCCCCCCTCTACTAATTCCCACCATTTCATATGTAGAGATGGTGCTCCCTCTAATTGTTATATAGACAGGGATCTCCCTCCATTTTCCACATAGAATGGCATCTCCCTCTGTCTTATATGTAGGGGAAGGTCCCTCCACTTTATATGTAGAGGGGTAGTCCTCTCCTCTTTATATGTAGAGGGGGAGGCCCCTCTATTTGACATGTAGAGGGGGAGGTCCCTCCACGTTATATGTAGAGGGGTAGCCCTCTCCTCTTTGCAGGTAGAGGGGGAGGTCCCTCTATTTGACATGTAGAGGGAGAGCTCACTCCATTTGATATGTAGAGGGGGAGCTCCCTCCATTTGATATGCAGTGGGGGAGCGCCCTCCATTTGATATGTAGAGGGGGAGGTCCCTCCATTTGATATGTAGAGGGGGAGTGCCCTCCATCTGATATGTAGAGGGGAAGAACCCTGCATTTGATATTTACACGGGGAGCACCCTGCATTTGATATGTAGAGGGGGAGCGCCCTCCAATTGATATGTAGAGGAGGAGCACCCTCCATTCGATATGTAGAGGGAGAGCTCACTCCATTTGATATGTAGAGGGGGAGCTCCCTCCATTTGATATGCAGTGGGGGAGCGCCCTCCATCTGATATGTAGAGGCGAAGAACCCTGCATTTGATATTTACACGGGGAGCACCCTGCATTTGATATGTAGAGGGGGAGCGCCCTCCAATTGATATGTAGAGGAGGAGCACCCTCCATTCGATATGTAGAGGGAGAGCTCACTCCATTTGATATGTAGAGGGGGAGCTCCCTCCATTTGATATGCAGTGGGGGAGCGCCCTCCATCTGATATGTAGAGGGGAAGAACCCTGCATTTGATATTTACACGGGGAGCACCCTGCATTTGATATGTAGAGGGCGAGCTCAATCCATTTTATATGAAGAGGGGGAGCTCCCTCCATTTTATATGAAGAGGGGAGATCCCTCCATTTGTTCCATGGACTTGGATCTCCCATCATTTTGTACATAAAAGTCTCTGTCTCCCTCTCTCGCCTTTCCTCAACCTGTCTCTAAATCTTTCAAATCTTCCCCCATCTCTCTCTCTCTCTCTCACCCTGTCTCTCTCTCTCTCGCTCTCTCTCTGTCTCCCTCACGCTGTCGCTCTCTCTCTCTGTGTCTCCCTCACCCTGTCTCTCTCTTTGTCTCTCCCTCACCCGGTCTCTCCATTTCTCTCTCCATCCCTCTCCCTCATTCTGTCTCTCTTTCTCTCCCTGACCCTGTCTCTCTCTCTCTCTCTCTCTCTCTCTCTCTCTCTCTCTCTCTATTCCCCTCACACTGTCTCTCTCTCTCGCCTTCACCCTGTCTCTCTCTCGCTCTCTCTATCTTGTCTTCCTCACGCTGTCTCTCTGTCTCTCCCTCACACTGTCTATCTGTTTCTCTCTCTATTTCTCTCCCTCACTCTGTCTCTCTCTCTCTCTCCCTCCCTCACCCTGTCTCCCTCGCTGTCTCCCTCACACAGTCTCTCTCTCACCCTCACTCTGTCTGTCTCTCTCTGTCTCCCTGACACTGTCTCTCTAACCCCCTCACTCTCTCTCTCTCTCCCTGACTCCCTCACACAGTCTCTCTCTCTCTGCCTCCCTTACACAGTCTCGCTTTCTCCTTCCCTCACACTGTCTCTCTCTGCCTCCCTCACTCTGTCTCTCACTCTCCCTCACACTGGCTCTCTCAGTCTCCCTCACACTGTCTCAAATTCTCTCTCTCCTTCACCTTGTCTCCCTCTCTGTCTTCCTCGCAAAGTCTCTCCCTCACCCTCCCTCACGCAGTCTCTCTCTATCTGTCTCCCTCACACAGTCTCTCGCTCTCCCTCCCCAACACTCGTTCTCTCCCTCCCTCAACCTGTCTCTCCCTCTCTCTCCCTCACAGTCTCTCTCTCTCTCCATCACACAGTCTCTCTCTCTCTCCCTCACACTGTCTCTCTATTTCTCTCTCTCCCTCTCCCTCGCCCTGTCTCTCTATCTCTCTCCCTCCCTCATCCTGTCTCTCTCTCTCTCTCTCTCTGTTTCCCTCACTCACTCTCTCTCTCACACACTCTCTCTTTCTCGTTCACTCTCTCCCTCCCTCAAATAGTCTCTCTCTCTGTGTCTCTGTCTCTCTGTCTCTGTCTCTCTTTCTACCTCTCTCTCTCCCTCTATCGATATCTCTCTCCCTCCATCCCTCACTCTGTCTGTCTCTCTCTCTCTACCTCTCTCTCTCCCTCTATCTATCTCTCTCTCCCTCCCTTACCCTGTCTCTCTCTCTATCCCTCACTCTGTCTCCCTCTCTGTCTCCCTCACACAGTCTCTCTCTCTCTCTCTCCCTCACTTTGTCTCTCTATCTCTATCTCCCTCTCTCTCACTCTGTCTCTCTATTTCTCTCTCTCTCTCCCTCCCTCACACAGACTCTCTGTCTCTCTCTGTCTCCCTGAAACTGTCTCTCTCTCCCTCACCCTTTCTCTCTCTGTCTCCCTCACAGTCTCCCTCTCTGCCTCCCTCACACAGTCGCTCTCTCTCTCCCTCACTTTGTCTCTCTATCTCTCTCTCTCCCTCTCTCTCACTCGGTCTATCTATTTCTCTCTCTCTCCCTCCCTCACCCTGTCTCTCTATTTCTCTCTCTCTCTCCCCCTCCCTCACACAGACTCTCTGTCTCTCTCTGTCTCCCTGAAACTGTCTCTCTCTCTCTCTCCCTCACCCTGTCTCTCTCTCTTTCTCACTCACACACTCGCTCTCTCTCTCTCTCACTTTGTCTCTTTATTTCTCTCCCTCTCTCTCTCCATCACCCTCTCTCTCTCTCAACCCCCCCTCACACGGTCGCTCTCTCTTCCTCTCTCTCTCTCTCTCTCTCTCCGTCACCCTGTCTCTCTCTCTCCCCACACAGTCTCACTCCCTCTCTTTCTCTCATCCTGTCTCTCTCTCTCTCTCTCTCTCTCTCTCTCGCTTTTTCTCTCTCTCTCTATCTCTCTCTCTCTAACTTTGTCACCCTGTCTCTCTCGCTCACCCTCTCTTTCTCTCTCTCTCCCTCACCGTCTTTCTGCCTCCCTCACCTCGTCTCTCTATTTCTCTCGCCCTCACTCTGTCTGTCTGTCTCTCTCTCCCTCACAGTCTCTCTCTCTATCTCTCTCTGCCGCTCTCTGTCTCTGTCTCCTTCTCTGTCACTGCCTCTCCGTCTATCTCGCTGTCACTCCCTCTCTCTCTGTCTCTCCCTCTCTCTATCTCTCCATCTCTCTCTCTATCTCTCTATCTCTCTTTCTCTCCCTCTGTCCTTGACTCTGTCTCTCTCTCAATCCATCTCTGCCTCTCTCTTTGTTTCTATCTCCCGCTCTCTCTCTCTCCTCCTCTATCTCTCTTTCGCTCGATCTCTCTCTTCCTCCATCTCTCTCTTCCTCTGCCTCTCCCTCTCCCTCTACCTTTCTCTCTCCCTTTTTTCTCCCTCACTCTGTCACACTTTCTCACTGTCGATCCCTATCCATCTCTCTCTATCTCTGCCCACCTCCCTTTGTAGTCTATTTGTATCCTTCTCCTCACAGCTTACTGTCCCACCTAACCTTGTATCTCTCTCCTTCGCTCCGTTTCACTCTCTCTCTCTCTCCCTCACCCCAATACACTGGTTAAGACTGTATTTGACCATGCCTCTGTTTATATGATACTCGGCCCTTTCTCTGGTATAAAAATGGTTAAAAAGTGTTTAAAAATGGGAGATGCGCCTGTGGGATCCCCTCCATTTTATATGTATAGGTGGCTCTCCACCATTTTATATGTGGAGAGGGAGCTCCTTCCAATTGTTATATCGACAGGGAACTCCCTCCATTTCATATGTAGAGGGGGAGCTCCCTCCATTTTATATTTTGAGAGGGGATTCCCTCCAGTTGTTATATAGCCAGGGATCTCCCTCCAATTTATACAAAGAAGGGCATCTCTCTCTCTCTCTCCCCATCACCCTGTCTCTGTCTCTGTTGCTCCCTCACCCTGTCTCTCTCTCTCCCTCGCCCTGTCTCTCTCTCTCTCTCCCCCCTCACCCATTCACTCTCTCTCTCCCTCCCTCACCCTGTCTCTCCCTCTCGCTCTCTCCCTCACGCAGTCTCCCTCTCTCCCTTACCCTGCCTCTCTCTCGCTCTCTCCATCACTCTGTCTCTCTCACTCTCCCTCACGCAGTCACTCTCTCTCTCTCTCCCTCACCCTCTCTCTCTCTCTCTCTGTCTCTCCCTCACTCCGTCTCTCTGTTTCTCTCTCTCTCACTCACCCTTTTTCTCCCCCTCACTCTGTCTCTCACTCCCTCACTCTGTCTCTCTGTGTCTCTCTCACTCCCTCTCTCTGTCACTCTCTCTCTCCCTCGCACAGTCTCTCTCTCTCCCTCATCCTGTCATTCACTCTCTCTCTCTGTCTCCCTCACACTGTCTTTCTCTCTCTCTCCCTCATTCTGTCTCTCTCTCTCTCACCGTCTCTCTCTCTCTCTCTCTCTCTCTCCCTCACACTGTCTCTCTCTCCCTCACCGTCTCTCTCTCTCTCTCTCTCTCTCTTCCTCACACAGTATCCATCTCCCTCATCCTGACATTCACTCTACCTCTCTCTCTCTCTCTCCCTCATTCTGTCTCTGTCTCTCTCTCTCTCGCTCACCCTGTCTCTCTCTCTCTCTGTCTGCCACACACTGTCTCTCCCTCTCCCTCCCTCTGACTCTGTGCCTCCCTCTCTCTGTCTCTGCCACTCTCTCTGTCTTCCTCACACAGTCTCTCTCTCTCTGCTCTCACCCAGCTTCTCTATCTCTCTCCCTCATCCTGTATCTCTCCCTTTCTCCCTCACCCTGTCTATGCTACGGACCAAATGCTGGAAGGTGGGATTAGAATAGGTGGATCGTTTTCTGTCTGGAATAGACACGATGGGACAAGTGGCCCATCTCAATTACCGTGTGAATCTTAGTCTCTCCCTCCCTGTTACCCTCTGAACCCCAGTCTCTTCCTCTTTGTTACCATATGAACCCCAGCCTCCCCCTCTTCGTTACCCTCTGAATCTCAGACTCTCCCTCCCTGTTACCCTCTGAATCCCAGTCTCTTCCTCTTTGTTACCATATGAACCCCAGCCTCCCCCTCTTCGTTACCCTCTGAATCCCAGACTCTCCCTCTCTGTTACCCTCTCAATCCCAGTTTCTCCCTCTCCCTTACCGTCTGAATCCCAGTCTCTCCCTCTCTGTTACCCTCTGAAACCCAGTCTCTCCAACTCTTTTACCCTCTGAATCCCAGTCTCTCCCTCACCGTTACCCTCTGAATCTCAGTCTCTCCCACTCTGTTACCCTCTGAATCCCAGTCTCTCACTCTCTGTTACCATCTGAATCCCAATATACCTCATTGGTGAGGCCACAACTTGAGTACTGTGTGCAGTTCTGGTCACCTCATTACAGAAAGGATGTAATTGCACTGGAGAGGGTACAAAGGACATTTGCGAGGATGTTGCCAGGACTGGAAAAATGCAAGTAGGAGGAAAGATTGGATAGGCTGTGGTTATTCTCCTTGGAACAGAGAAGGCTGAGAGGAGATCTGATTGAAATGTACAAAATCTTGAGGAGCCTGGATAGAGTGGAGGTAAAGGATTTATTCGCCTTAGCAGAGAGGTCAGTGACGAGGGGGATAGCTTTAATTTGATTGCTAAAAAAATGGAGGGGAGATGATGAAAAACTTTTTTTCATCCAGAGGGTGGTAGGGAGCTGGACCTCACTGCCTGAAAGGGTGGTTGAGGCACAGCCGCTCAACTCATTGAAAAGAAGTCTGGATATGCACCTCAGCTACCATAATCTGCAGGGTTAAGAACCAAATGCTGGACGGTGGGATTGGAATAGGTGGATCATTTTCTGGCTGGCACAGACACGATAGGTCAAAGTAGCCTCTTTCTGTACCTTAAACATTTTATGTTTCTATGATTCTTGGAAGCTTAAAATATTAAATTATTCCACATTTCTGCTGATATTCGTTCTATGTTATTGACCAATCTTTTATATGGTAATTCAAATGACATCTTATTCACAGGTCCTGCGGATCTATGTCTGGTTGTTCCCCTTATGCATTTCCTTCCTTGAATGTAAAAAGTTGGCCAGACTAATCACAGCAAGATTTCACTCATCTTCACAACCAGTCATTTCGTTTTAGCCTTTTTCAACATCTGGCCCCAAGTTGCACCATTGTCTCTTTCGGGATTTTCAGGTGTTGAACACTTTTATTTAAAAATTCTCAGTACAGAATTTTCAATTTATTTCGATGGGGTTCTCAGTTGTGCCTGACCGAACAATGTACAAATAACGGATACTTAAGAATCCAGAATAATTTATTAAGCAAGATGTTACAAATGCTTAACAAAAATGCACTGAAGACAACATGGAGGTTTCTTCTCCTTCAAGACCAGGATTCCTTGAATGTTGCCAGCACAGGCGATGCCCTGGTTCTCCAGTCTCTGATTGGACATTACGTTGAACTGTGTTTCAGAATAATTACACCACAGACGCCATTGTAAACTGTACCAGCAAAGACTCTGAGTTTCCATCTTTTAGGCTTCTGATTCCTTATTATGATATCCTTTGAATTAACTCTTCCATTAGTTTAACGTCAGATTCATCTGCTGTCACTGCACCTCTGTAATTCGAGTGGTGTACGCTAAAAGCATCTCCATCTCTTATTTAATATAAAAACAAGAAATGCTGGAACCACTCAGCAGGTCTGGCAGCATCTGTGAAAAGAGAAGCAGAGTTAACATTTCGGGTCAGTGACCCTTCTTCCGAGTTCTTGAGTTCCGAAGAAGGGTCACTGACCCGAAACGTTAACTCTGCTTCTCTTTTCACAGATGCTGCCAGACCTGCTGAGTGGTTCCAGCATTTCTTGTTTTTATTTCAAATTTCCAGCATCCGCAGTATTTTGCTTTTATCCATCTCTTATTTACCAGGCTCCTAGAGTTAACATTTCTTTGTGTGAACAAATAACACATCCTTGTAGATACAAAGCAGTTCTACATCAATCTTTCATCTTCTTATCAACAATGCCAATTACCGTAAACTATTCACATCAACATTCCCAGGTTACCAACGCAATTAAGAATAAATGTGTCTGGTGGAATATCAGGAAAAAACAACGTTGTTTTTAAATATTAATGTTTTCTTCTATAGATATATTCAATTGATCAAGTCAGTTAGCAGACTTATTAAAATGCATGGTTCCTGTTTAATGATAGGTGTCATATCCAGTTCAAGCTTCTTTAACATCAGTTCCTTTAGGGAGAGCAGTCACTCTTCTCCTGACCCCTTTACGAAGTTCATCTCTTTCCCTTTGCTCACTGCTCGTTATCTTTTTTGATTCCTGCTAATTTACTTCCGATCTTCCTGTTCAGGACCCCCCCTCTTCCCGTCACTAACAGCTCGAATGTTTGTCTTTACTCGTGCAGCCATTTTCTTCTGCATCTCCAGCGGTCACCTCTTGTCCATTAACCACTGGATCTTTAAGCTGGTCTCAGTTCCTTTGTTTATTAATTAATTTAAGAATTGATGTAACTGGATATTTCACTGCACTCTTTAACTGCTCTCTGAACTCGGACTGAGTGACCACATAAATAAATGTGTTTGTACAGCAATTTAAATTCCGCAGCATATATGCAACAGCTTCAAAGGTACGATAAGAATAAACATCTAAGAAATAACGAGCAGCAAAGATATATAAAATATACAGAAACCACAGAAATATGAAATTGCCAGATATGCTGAAGAGTAAAATCATAGACTTCCTTCTTCTCTCCATTTCAGAGTCACTGTGATTATCTTTCTTGCTCTGACCCCTCAGTCTCTGACGAACTCGACTGGTCACTAAAATGTGTCTGACCGTCAGAGCGTTCAGCAACAGAATTAAAATAAATGGCAATAATGGTGTTAAAACATTATCAAATATTCTAAATCCAATCCATCGAGGGTCAGTAAAATGGCTTGGGTTATTAGAGCAGCTCCATTCGACATTGTTGATTACCAATTTAGGCTTTTTTCTAAAGTAGATGGGAATATTTTTAAGACAGAGCAGAATGCCGGTAGTTGTTAGAACCACACTCGCAGTTTTCCTGGTGCAATATTTCGATTTCAGCTTTGGGCAACAAATTGCGACAAATCGATCAAATGTGAAAGCGATGGTGAACCAGACGGAGCAGTCGACGGCTGCACGGATCAGGACATAGAGAGGGCGACACACAGAGGTGAGTTTCAGAAAATTTAATGGGAAATACAGATTATTGATTCTCCGGAGTATGATATTCGTGATAATGACCAGTAGATCCGCCGTTGACATGGCTACCAAGTAGCGGGTGGTGCAGCTGGAGAGTCCGCAATTTCTCCGGGACAGGATCACAATTGACATTAAATTAACTGTAAAGGAGAGAAGGGAGAAGTGGCTGTAAATTACTGAAAAAACATTCTCCGCTTCTCAACCCAAGCAGGAAGGATTTTAGAACGAAAACCGTGTAGATTGTGATCGGGTCAGATTGGGTCCATCTCCTCATCCTGCCTCCAACCCCAGCACTTCCAGATTTAACAAATCCTGGACGGGAAGGTACAGCACCCCGCTCACCAGACGCTGGTCAAGTAGTTAAATGTCGCAATGAGAAACCAAAAAATGAGTAGACTAGAGAACTGCACCCGGTCTCCAACCACTCCCACTGTAGGAACCCATCCCAGAATCGAATCATTCCCCGGGGTGGAAGAAATCCCTCCCTGACTCTAACCAGCCCCTCGGAGTGGAGGCACTCATACGTCTTGGACCTCTCCCTCTGCTGTATAAATGAGTTAAATTGAAAAGAGAATTTACTGAGTCAATGCAAATGTGATCACAGCACAGGCTTTACATTCTACAGGAATATCATTATCATATTAGAAAGGTATTTATTGAACACCTAAATAATGTGTAGTCTTCTGGACGACACGTGATAAAAATATCCAGGGTAACCAACAGGTGCATGTATTCTTCACAAAAATAATACCGTAACTGGGAGATTATAGTTATTGGGATATGTTGTGGCTCTATTATGTCGATAAGAGTAGGATGAGTGTTGAACTAATAGAGGCCTTTAAACTTATATAAGAGTTAGAGAGGGGTAACGTGGACCTGATATTTCCACCTTTGCTGGTGACCAGTTCTGCATTTCCTCAAAATAAGATGGTCATCAATAAATTCACGATGGAATTCAAGAGAGACCTGTTTACTCGGAGTTCTGGGAACGAGGAATTGAGACCTCTTGGAGTAGTTGCAATGGGAAAAAAATACGAAGAAGCGAAGTTAGTACATGAGAGCGACAAGATTGGAAGGATATACTGATAGGATTAGATGAGCTGGAATGTCCATGCGGAGCAGGAAGACAGTCCTAATCTAGTTGTGCCGAATGCCCAGTGTATGTGCTGTAAAATCAGTAACATGTCTCTTAACAAGTCATAGTCATCAGTGTTCGTTGTAATATTGAAGAGGATTATTTATTATTGCAGTCACTCATGACAAAACACTTCTCAGGACCGTGCTCGGGAAGGAAATTAATCAGCACCTGATAGTGCTGTCAACAACTCTACTTCGAGTAAGTGTAAGATGGTGACCCGCACTGAATACAATGAAAGATACTCCAGGAAATACATGGTCCCGAGAGTTACGTGGTCCACACCATTTATTCAGCCACAATCAGTGCAATTCTAGAGTGACAGAGACTCCCAGTTACACATCATTGCTGAGGTCAGGTGCTCCACTCCAGTTAGGTGCGCACACACAGTATAATTCTATATTAACAGATAATTCCAGTAATCCTTCCCCTCTGAGATTCTCCTGCTTTGAACTGTGATTCTACAGAATACAACATTCCACATAATTCAATAACTTTACAATGCAGAGTGCCTTGAGCTTGAAACAGTTCAGACAACAAATTAAAACTGCACAGATAATTGAGGAAATTAATAGAATTATATTATTGAATGTGAGTCTGTGTAACTGGAACCATTCAATCTCATGTAATATAATTATTCCCATGGTAATGGAAGAAACCAGCTCATACACAGATTTATGAAACTTCATTGGTTACAGATACTTACCAGGAACGCCAACTATAGCAAGGATCATGTAGAATATTTTCTTGACCCATTGAATTGGTCGGTGCATTTTCTCCTTGGAATGATCGGTCTGTTCGTGCTGCAGTTAATATCAATGAAATAAATTCTGAGCTGACACATTCCCAGTGCATTAACTTTATACCCTCCCGAATCTCTATGGGGATAGTGAGGTTGCACAATTGTTCAAACAGTATTTCTTAATCTTTGAACAAACAGATTACGACAGCTGTGTTAATTCCCTGAATATGGAATATATTTTCCACTAAAATTGAATTGGACCCATCCCCACTCCCAAGACTGGTCAAATCTGATCACAATAAGAAATTAATCATAACTGGAAGCTGTGTTAAACAGAAATCAAGGAGGTCCTAGAAAAATCACGAGTCCCATCTGTAGATCTCATGTTGTTTTAGTAATGGCCTTCACTCTGCATGGCTATTCATAAATTAAATTCCTAACATCAGAGAAGCCTCTGAGGGATGTTCATCTATACTTTGGATGCTCTCTTTAACTGTGCAATTTCGTCCAATAACTCATATATTCAAACAAAAAGGAGTATAGAATGCTTGCAACACAGCAGTTGGCCATTTGGTCTGTCTTGACCGTGTCAGCTCTCTGCACAGGCAGCTCAGCTAATCTCACTCCCACATCTCCTCATCACTGACCTGCAGTTTTTAATCTCTTCAGTTGTTTATTCAATTCGCTTCTGATTCATTCTGGTTTCACCACTCTCTCAGCCAGTTCATTTCATTTCCAAAACACGTGCTTTGTACACATACATTTCCATAATGTCGCCATTGATGCTATTGCCATCCCCCTAAAACTTGTGCCCTCTGGTATTCGTCAGGTCGGCCAATGGGAGCAGTTTCTCAGTGTCTACTCTGTTTAAGCAGCCCATGGTTTGGAACAACTCTATCAAACTCTCTCTCAATTTCCTCTTTGAGAACAACCCCGATTATTTAATCTGTCGGCATAAAACATCTGTTACCCCTGGAACTTTCTCTTGAACATGTTCTACACCCGCTCTAAAGCCAATACATTGCTCCTCAAAGTGTGGTGCCTGGAACTGAACACAATGGCAGGATTTTCAAAATTTTCCTCTGCCTCGCACGGTCCGAGCTACTCCGTTTCCCTTTTCAACCTCTTTGTCCGATGCATCGATGATTGTGGCTGTGTCAAACCCTTGTTCACATCGAGCTGGAAAATTTAATCAAATTTGCATTGAAATATGTGTTGCTCCCTCGCCTGAAAACGGTACATCTGTGACTCTTCACTTCTCTTCCACGAATTCCCTCCCTCAATATAAGTGGACAGACTTTGCATCAATATTTAATATGATCCACCAACCTCCACAGTTATCTTGACCACAATTCCTCAAACTCCACTTTGCATAAATTATAATTTCCATTCTCTCAGTTTCCTCATCACCTTCTGTTTGTCCCAACGACGCCATCTTCCATACCAGAGCTTCTGCAGTCTCTTCATTTCACATTAACCGTGCATTCCTCACATTAGTTTTGCAAAGGCCTCAGCTTTATCTCTTCCATCACCCGAGTGACTGTCCTCACCTCCTTCCCTCCCTTCAAGAACGATTATACTAATTCACTTGTTCTCACTTTCCACTCCAACCGCCTCCACCTTCAACACATTATGCTCCTCCATTTCCATCAGGTCCACCTAAAACCGCAAACAAAATATTTTTATTCACTCTTCTATCACAACCATCTGGTTTACTTGCCCGCAGTTCCTTTCTGTGCAAGTGCAAGAGATGCAAAAGATTTCCTTTCACCGATGATGATAAAAATTAGAATTAGAACATTAGAACATTACAGCGCAGTACAGGCCAATGTTGCGCCGACCTGTGAAACGATCCGACCTACACTATTCCATTTTCATCCATATGTCTATCCAATGACCACTTAAATGCCCTTAAAGTTGGCGAGTCTACTACTGTTGCAGGCAGGGCGTTCCACGCCCCTACTGAACATTGCCTGCAGCTCAAGGGAACCCTTTCTTGGAAAGATATTAGAGCCAGGAAAATATTAATGGAGTGCCAGAATGTTGCAAGGAACGAGCAATATAGTTATTAACAAATGCTCAAAAAACTGTCATTTTTCACTGGTCCAAAGATTATTATGGGGGAAATTTAATTTAACTTTACAAAATTATGAAATGTTCTGAAAGAGAATTGTGAATGGTTCGGCTGAATTTTGATGGAGGTTGAGAAGTCCTGTCGCCAGGATGGAAAGTGGGAGCTGAAACTACATCAGCAGGCAGTGGGACCAAGGTCATTAGAAATAAAAGTGGGAGTTGGCCATTCAGCCCATAGATCATGTTCTGCATTCAATAGCATAATGGCTGATCAGAACATGGTCGTAATTCCAATTTCCTGCCAGACAACAGTAAGTATTCACTCCCTCATAAATGAAAAGTCAGCCTAAACCAGCCTTGAATATATACAATGACCCAGACTCCACTGACCTCTGTGTAAGTGAATTCTAAATGCGATGGAACTTTCAAGAGAAGAAATTCCTCCTCATCACCATTTTAATTGGAAGACCGCTTACTCATAAACGGTGGAGAATGTGCTGAGCTCAGGAATGGGCAGGGCACCAATGTAACACACATCTGGGCTTAGACTGAGGTAGCAAGGTGAAGGCGGTTCCTTCTTGTTCCTTGGATGTGGGCATTGCTGGCGAGGCTGGGAGTTGTTATCCATCTGTAGTTTGCCTTGAGAACTTGGTGGAGAGCCACCTTCTTGAAACGCTGGACTCCATCTGCTTTCGGTGCACCCGCAGGACAATTAGAAACGAGGTTCCAGGATTTAGACCCAGCAATAGTGAAGAAATGACGATGTGGTTCCAACTCAGGATGCCTGTGTCTTGGAGGGAGCATTCAGGTGTTCATGTTTCCATGCGTCTGCCGCCCTTATCCTTTTAGGTGTTAGCGATCTCCTGCTTGAAAGGAGCTGTCGAAATAAATTTGGTAACTTCCTGCGGTGTGATGTTATATATGGTGCACACGGCAGCCACTGTGTGCTGGTGATGGAATGAGTTAAGTGTTAGTCTGGTGCTGCAGATGGACATCAAGCAAGCCCATTTTCTTGGATCTTGCTGAGGCGCTTGAGTTTTGTTGGCGGTGGCACAGATCGAGAAAAGTGGAGAGTATTCCAGTATTCCTGACTTATGCCTTGGAGATTGCGGATATACAAGTCAGTGAGTTATTTGTTGCATAAATCCCAGCGTCTGATCTTCTCTGGAGCAACAATATTTATTTGGCTGGCCCAGTTAAATTTCTGATCAAAAGTAACGCCTATGATATTAATAATGTGGTAATTGGGGGGTGACCACGACAATGAATATCAAGGGGAGGTGGTTAGATTCTCTCATGTTGGACAAGGCCATTTCATGGCAAATGTGTGATGCGATTTTTAGTGGCCTTTTATCAGCTCAAATCTGATGCAAATAATGCAAAATATGCGGTGTTTTTTGTGGGAGTGAAAGAAGACAGTTTCAGTTTGTCCGTCATTCATCCAGAGTAAATTTCATCTCATCCTGGCCCCCAATCTTTGACCGAATAATTGAAAGAGGCAAATGACAGAGTAGTTGGGGGAAGCATAAACTGTCGTTAGTCTATTTGTTGAAACAAGCGATGAGCTTCATGATCGGCTATGATAATTTCAAATAGATACATTGTAATGATCAGGAGAACATGAAAAATACGGAGTATTGTGTCATAAATGGGCAAGAGGAGGGGACATTGGATCTGATCCAGGCTCTTCAATTCCCCATCAATGCTTAGTTACATGTTTGAAAGGGGAGGTCACAATTTGGATCGTTATGATGCTGTGTATCGAGCCTTGGGGCATTACTTTTTTAAGGGATACAGCACTGAAACAGGCCCTTCGGCCCACTGAGTCTGTGCCGACCATCAACCACCCATTTATACTAATCCTACATGAATCCCATATTCCTACCACATCCCCACCTGTCCCTATGTTTCCTTCCTACCTACTGATACTCGGGGCAATTTACAATGACCAATTTACCTATCAACCTGCAAGTCTTTGGCATGTGGGAGGAAACCGGAGCACCCGGAGGAAACCCAAGCAGACACAGGGAAAACTTGCAAATTCCACACAGGCAGTACCCAGAATAGATCTCGGGTCGCTGGAGCTGCGAGGCTTCGGTGCTAACCACTGCGCCACTGTGTTTAATCTTTGGAATTAGATGAACCATCTCTTCCCACTCCATGGAGAGGCATCGTAGAAACAGGGGGGAATGCAGAATGTGTTTGAGGGGGTTCGGGCTAATGGGAGGGCCTACCTTGCCTTCTTGTTGATGGAACTGTAGTTCAAGTGTCCAGTTGGTAGGTGATGGAGGAAGCTGTTAGCAGCACAGCTCTTACTCAGAGTTCTGGAAGTGATTGACAACAGATTGCAGGCGTGCCACGGAAAGTAAGTAATACAATTCCGGCCCCAGGATATCATTGTATCTTCTGGGTTACCGAAACACAGCAGCAGGAAAGCTCTAACGCCGAGGACTATGTCAGTTGGCTGTAAAGGCAAAGCTGCCACAGATTTCACATTTATAACAAACAGAAACCAAATACGTGGATTTACTGGTGAATCAGATTCAATCCTTTGTCAGTCCAAACATCTTCCGATTTCAATAATTTCGTTTCCTTTCTCGAGAAGGTCTATTTTCCCTCCTAATTTTCTATGTTGTTCCCAAATATTTGTGTGATTTTATGTTCGATTACGCACAATTTCAGGATGGATCAGTTATACACTTACGAACTTGGCATTCAACAAACCTCCCAAAAAATCTTCAAGGCAAATCTGCCAGCAAAAGCATGCCCATGTCCTTCTGCTTCTCCCACACATGAATTACAATTATTGCAGATCTTTACTTTGCAGCGAGTAGGTTCCTTGTTGGTTTGAATTACCCTGAGGGAGGGACTGATAGCCTCATAGAATATTTCGTTCACGTGCCCTGCACGGCCTGAAGTCAGGCGAATCCCACGCCTTGACAGAGATCAACAAAGGAACATGAAACATGGCAATTACAATATCTGATCCTGGGAAGGCGCAAAAATGCAGGACCATTATGTTAATTTGTTAAACATGCATCTTTCAACGGATAAAGCAGGAGCCAGTCTTACTTCTACATAGGTTTATTCACAGTAATCCATGCAGCAAAAGTGCAGACTACATTTCCCTTCTCCAGACCAGCTTCCCCCGTACCCCTTCCCAGGTGGAAACTGGTTCTTCCAGATGTACCCTGATCTTTCCACAATTAGTATCAGCTGCTCTTAATCAGAATTAGAACATGCAGCTGTGCAAACTCAATTGACAAATCATTTCAACATTGCCTCATTCGCACCATTTTGTTATCAGTCCATCAATGTATCCATTGTACATTATTATTTGTCTTGCGATTCCTGTTCGAAAATTCACGCTACATGTGAACATTTTCACTCCTGTTTGAAGACCAGAACTGCTCTTCACATGTCCTGCATCGTATGAATACACGACCTCTGGACTGTTCATTCAACACTCACCCTGAAATCTAAGGCTACAGCACTCACTCACACAGTGACAGACACAAACACACTTAAGGAAAGTACAGTTGAAAAGAATAGTGCACTTTTACAGCTTGTAATCAAAATATTCGTTCATTATTCACGTGGCTCGTTCTTGAAAAGACACGTTGCAGACCTTATGAAAAAGACGTCTTCACTCCTGAAGTGTCACTTCGCTAAGTTCAACAGCCAGAGTCACGTGCTGAAGTGACTTTCAGGATTGTCTTGAAGGGATAGAATTTCTGCAGGCCATAAACTTGGTTGCTTGTCGTCTCATTACTACGAGGTCAGTGTGCAGTACGAGTGGATTCGAAATGGAACAGGATTGGAGACTTCACCATGCTACAGTCTCCAATTATTTAGACATAGATTTGTCTTCCCTTTTTGCTGTTGCATTTAAATAGCATTTAAAGAATAAAAAGAAACAAACATGGTTAGATTACCATGTGCATTATCACATTTTCCTTTCCCAAATATGGTGTTGGAATTCGGGTGATTATTCATTACCTGGCTTATTGCTTGATTACTGTCTTTGTTTCATAAATACCCTTTCAGTTCAGGATTGCCTCTTGGATTGTCTCAGGATACGTGGAGTTGCCACTTCTTAGTCTGGAATGTATCATTTTGTCCTTGCAAGACAGTATGGCTGTTTAGAAATTCACTGATCAGGTCACATAACCTTTGGTGGCCATTATTTGTGACTCATACGGTCCATTTTAAAAGAAAAGTCAGTTACAAAATCCAACACACTCAATGAAAATCTATGTTAAAAGATATAAATTTGACATGGGCTCTCCGGGGCATGACAATAATATTAAAGTAATTGTGTCAAATGATATTAGTGCTAAAATGTATTGAAAAAATATAAGACACAAATCCCATTGCACAGGTTCTCAAATCTAAACAGGCTCCAGCAGCTATAGGAAAGCTGCCCAGTATCATTCGATTTGTGATGGTTCCTCCCTTCCTTTGGGTATGCACTTTGCCAACATACTTTCCACTGCAATGGGGAAAGAAGCAGGTCAAGCCAGACCGCAGAGTATGGGATGGCAAGAAACTGGTGACTCACAGCGAAATGGTCGCCGACCACAACCGTGACAACTTACATGAACAAAGCGCTACACACATCAGGACATCTCAGAAGACATAATAGAGAAGGTTAAAACAGCGTGACATCAAGCACAAGTGGAAAATAAAAGAGAGTGCGAGATTGATGAGCACGTAGTGAGAGGTACCGCCTTCCAGACGGGTTTTGAAGGCAAGAAGAGAGTTGAAATGGTGTAAGTGCTGGAATTTACGATGTCCTGGGTACAGTTTATAGGGGAAAAACCTGCTGACGGTGCAGCAGAAACGGTGGTGCTGAACAAATACTGTTTGACAATAGATGACAAGGGAGGAGTGGAGAAAGTTCACAGCGATTTATAGCTTGGCCGATTGTTGTGATGACAGGATGTCATCGACAACAGGATTGATATGTTCGTGCACGGTTCTTCAAATTATTTCAGTTGAGGAATAAGAACAAGGGGAATTTGGTGGACAGGTGCTGGACAGGGATTGGGGTCTTATTCCTGGTCAGGATTTGAGCTGTGGCATTCGGAATACCTGCCTTTTAGGCTGTGCTACTGATTTGGTCGTGGGTAGACAGAAACTGGAGTCGGAGACAGGGATAGTAAAATTGATCAGGAGCAGAGTCTGGTCATGTGACTCTGTCTGACTGAATATTTGGGTAACTTGTGCGAGCTGCTGTTTGATTAGCTCCTGGATTTGTGATCAGATTTCCTCCCTGGTTACCATTCATGAGCTTCGGTGAACTTGGGCAGCAGCTGGTTCTGACAGCGGACACAGTGAGTATGATTCCTCCATATAAATAGAAGAAGAAATATGAGCGTAGAATGTGGGAGGTCGGCCAAGAGTGTGTTTGAACATTCAAACCTGGAGCTGACAAAGGCACGGATGAGTTTTCAGCCACATTTGAGGTGAAACGGGGGCAGCGGAATGGGTCATTGTGATGGTGCAGGCTTGTGGATGTCAGCTCATTTCGAGCAAGGCTGTGAAAAATAGGGTTCAGTCTCAGACAGTTTCCAGGAAAAGGAATTCTGACTAGAGAGTAAAGTTTGTTACAGGAACAAAGTAAATGTCTTCAGCCTTTCCAATATTTAATTGAAGGACATTGCTGTTCACCCAGTACCAGATTTCTGACAAACCGTGTGACAATCCAGAGACAACTGAGGAACGAGGGATGTGAGAGTGAGGTCGAGTTTGGTGTCTTCAGCACCAATATTGAAACTGACATTCTGTTTCTGGGTGATGTCACTGGCAGACAGAATGTAAGTGAGAAATAGACCTTTCGAGATAAATGGAGGCACTGCTGCAGAAATTGCAATAGAATCGACTGATGGTGATATTCCGGCGATGATTATAAAATTAAGAATGGAAGCAGATGATTGCAGTTCCAGACTCGGGGACGATGGTGGAGAGATTTGGAGGATTGACTGATCAACTCAGTCAATTGCTGCAACAGGTCGAGAACTCGATCGGAGGAAAAGTTAATGTTTATTTCAGTCACGCAGGATGCCATTTGTGATTTTGATAAGAACTGATATGGTTCTGTGGCAGTGACGGATGTCTGATTGGAGGACTTCAATCGTGGAGTTCTGGAAAAGATAGGCACAAATTAAGGAGGGAACAAGGAAAGGCAAAAGCTTGGGATGGAAAATTAGTTTGGAAATCGATTAAAGAAAGGGTTATAAAATAAAAATAAAAAGTGCTGGAAATACTCAGCAGGTCTGGCTGCATTTGTGGCGACAGCAACAGAGTTAACGTTTCAGGTCAATGAGCTTTCATCAGAAATGGTAAAGGGTAGAAATGTGATAGATTTTAAGCAAATAAAGCGGGGATGGGACAAAAGAGAACAAAATGGAAGGTGTTGAAAGGCCAGAGGGTCACAGAGAATAACTGACAAGGAGATCATGGGGTAAAGACAAAAAGAGTGTTTTAATGGCGTGCTGCAACATCACATGTTAGTGAAGAGAGGGTGTTAAATGACTGAATAATGAAAGCTCTAGCCTAAAGTACAAACATGAATAAAAACAGTGGGCGGGAACATGGTGAAAAAAATGAATGATGAAACAAAGTAAAATAATAAAAATAAAAATGAAAGATGAAGTTAAAAATAAAAAAGGTGGGGGCCAGTCATGCTCTGAAATTATTGACCTCAATGTTCAGTCCACAAGGCTGTAGAATACCTAATCGGTAAATGAGATGCTGTTCCTCGATCTTGTGTTGATGTTCACTGGAACATTGCAGCAATCCGAAGACTGAGATGTGGGCATGACAGCAGGGATGTGTGTTGCAATAGTAAGCGACAGATAGATGAGGGTCATGTTTTCGGACTGAACAGAGGTGTTTAGAAATGCACTTACCTAATCTGGGTTTGGTCTCCCCAATGTAGAGGAGAGCGTAATGTGAGCGGCGAATACAGTTTACTAATTTGAATGATGTACAAGTAAATGGCTGCTTCATCTGAAATGAGTGTTTTGGGGCATGGATAGTGAAGAGAGAGAAGGTAAAAAGGCAGGTATTACACTTGCTGCAATTGCATGGGAGGGTTCTGTGGGAAGGGGATGAGGTGGTGGGAGCAATGGAGGAGTGGACCAGGATGTTGCAGTGGGAAGGATACCCTCGAAAGGATGACAGAGAGAGGAAGATGTATTTGGTGGTGGCATCACGCTGGATGTGGCTGAAATGGCGCAGGATAATTATATGTATGTGCAGGCTGGCAGGGTGGAAAGTGTGGACAAGAGAATCCCTGTCACGGTTCTGGGAGGGAGAGAAAGCTGTCAGGGCGCAGGTGCAGGAAATGGGCTGGACACGTTGAGGGCCCTGTCAACCACAGTAGAGATGAATCCTCGGCTGTGGAAAAAGGAAAGAATATTCGAGGCGCTGTTGCGCATAGTGAATAGACACAAGGTTAAACACATGTTCCAGGGGAACCAGCACAGGGAATGTGTTCAGGTCTGAACACAGGGTCAGGAAAAATCTACACACTAAATCTTCCCAAGATTAAAACAGGGCCCAGGGGAAACTACACAGTGAATAGTCACAAGTTTAAACACAGGGCCGGGGTGGATCCTGCACAGTAAATGGTCACAAGTTTAAACACAGGGCACGGGGGAAGATGCACAGTGAATAGTCACAAGAGTAAACACAGCGCCCCGGGGGAACCTGCACAGTGAATAGGCTGAAGTTTAAACACTGGGCACGGCGGATACTGCAGAGTGAATAGTCACAAGTTTAAACACAGGGTACGGTCCGATCCTGCACAGAGAATAGTCACAAGTTAAAACAAAGTCTCCGGGGGATCCTGCACAGTGAATAGTCACACTTTTAAACACAAGGCGCTGTCGGATCCTGAACAGTGAATGGTCACAAGCATGAACACAGGGCACGGGGGAACCAGCACAGTGAACAGACAGAAGCTTAAACACAGACCCCGGGGGATCCTGCACACTGAATAATCACAAGTCTAAACACAGGGCCCGGGGAACCTGCACAGTGAATAGTCGCAAGATTAAACACAGGGCCCGGGAGGAAGCTGCACAGGGAATAGTCACAAGTTTAAAGACAGTGCCCGGGTGATCCTGCACAGTGAATAGTCACAAGTTAAAACACAGGGCCCGGGGGGATCCTGCACAGTGAATAGTCACAAGTTTAAACACAGGGCGCGGGAGGAAGCTGCACAGTGGATAGTCACAAGTTTAAACACGGGGGCCGGGCTTTCTTGCAGAGTGAATAGTCACTAGTTAAATAACACAGGGTGCGGGGACAAGCTGCACAGAGAATAGTCACAAGATTAAACACCAGGCCCGGGGGAAGCTGCACAGTCAAAAGTCACAAGATTAAGTACAGTGCGCATGAGGAAGCTGCACAGTGAATAGTCATACATTGAAACATAGGGCGAGGGGGACCCTGCACAGTGAATAGTCACAAGTTTCAACACAGCGCCCAGGTGGTTCCTGCACAGTGAATAGTCACAAGTTTCAACACAGCGCCCAGGTGGTTCCTGCACAATGAACAGTCACACGTTTAAAAACAGGGCCCAGGGGATCCTGCACAGTGAATAGTCAAAAGCTTAAACACAGGGCCCCGGGGGGATGCCGCACAGTGAATATTGACAGGATTAAACACAGGGCTGGGGAGAATCTGCACAGTGAATATCACAAGATTAAACACGGGCGCGGGAGGAAGCTGCACAGTGAATAGTCACAAGTTTAGACACAGGGTCCGGGGAATCCTGAAGAGTGAATAGTCACAAGTCTAAACACAGGGCGCGGGGGATCGTGCACAATGAATAGTCACAAGATTAAACACAGGGCCTGGCAGATACTGCACAGTGAAAAGTCGCAAGATTAAACACAGTGCCCGGGGCGAAGCTGCACAGTGAATAGTCACAAGATGAATAACAGGGTGAACGAGGAAGCCGCACAGTGAATAGTCATAAGTTTAAACACAGGGCCCGGGAGGAGGCCGCACAGTGAATAGTCATAAGTTTAAAAACAAGGCCCGGGAGGAAGTAGCACAGAGAATAGTCACAAGTTTAATCACAGGGCCCGGGGGATCATGCACATTGAATAGTCACAATTTTAAAGACAGGGCCCGGGTGTTGCTGCACAGTGAATAGTCACAAATTTAAACGCAGGGCCCGGGGGTGAAGTTGCACAGTGAGTAGTCACAAGTTTACAGACAGGGCCCGGGTGATCCTGCACAAAGAATAGTCACAAGTTTAAACACAGAGCCCGGGTTTCCTGCACAGTGAATAGTCACAAGTTTAAACACAGAGCCCGGGTTTCCTGCACAGTGAATAGTCACAAGTTTAAACACAGAGCCCGGGTTTCCTGCACAGTGAATAGTCACAAGTTTAAACACAGGGCCCGGGGGATCCTGTACAGTGAATAGTCACAAGTTTAAACACAGGGCCCAGGGAATCCTGCACAGTGAATAGTCACAAGTTTAAACACAGGGCCCGGGGAATCCTGCACAGTGAATAGTCACAAGTTTAAACAAAGGGCCCGGGGAATCCTGCACAGTGAATAGTCACAAGTTTAAATACAGGGCCGGGGGGATCCAGTACAGTGAATAGTCACAAGTTTCAACACATGCCCCTGGGAATCCTGCACAATGAAGAGTCACAAGCTTAAACACAGGGCCCCAGGGGGAAGCCGCACAGTGAATCTCTCAAGATTAAACACAGGGCCCAGGGGGAATCTGCACAGTGAATAACACAACATTAAACACAGGGCCCGGGAGGAAGCTGCACAGAGAATAGTCATATGTTTAAACACAGTCCCCAGGGGAATCTGAAATGTGAATAGTCACAAGTTTAAACACAGGGCTCGGGGGATCATGCACAGTGAATAGTCACAATTTTAAAGACAGGGCCCGGGTGATGCTACACAGTGAATAGTCACATGTTTAAACGCAGGGCCAGGGGGATCCTGCACAGTGAATAGTCACAAGTTTAAACACACGCCCCAGGGGGAACCTGCACAGTGAATAGTCGTAAGATTAAACACAGGGCCCGGGGGGAACCTGCACAGTGAATAGTCAAATGTTTAAACACAGGGACGGGGGATTCTGCACGGACAATAGTCACAGGATTAAGCACAATGCCAGGGAGGATGCCGCACCCTGAATAGTCGCAAGATGAAACAGAGATCCCGGGGGAACCTGCACAGTGAATAGTCACAAGTTTAAACACAGGGTCAGGGGGATCATGCACAATGAAGAGTCACAAGCTTAAACATAGGGCCCCGGGGGGATGTCGCACAGTGAATATTGACTGGATTAAACACAGAGCTGGGGGGAATCTGCATAGTAAATATCACAAGATTAAACACAGGGCACGGGAGGAAGCTGCACAGTGAATAGTCACAAGTTTAGACACAGGGCCCGGGGAATCCTGCAGAGTGAATAGTCACAAGTTTAAACACAGGGCCCGGGGGATCCTGCACAGTGAATTGTCACAAATTTAAACTCAGAGCCCGGGCGGTGCTGCACAGTGAATTGTCACAAGTTTAAACGCACGCCTCAGGGGGAACCTGCACAGTGAATAGTCATATGTATAAACACAGGGACGGGGGATTCTGCACAGTGAATAGTCGCAAGATTAAATACAGGGCCCGGGGGTGAAGCTGCACAGTGAGTAGTCACAAGATTAAGGACAATGCCCGGGGGTGAAGCTGCACAGTGAATAGTCGTAAACTGAAACATAGAACCCAGGGGTGAAGCTGCACAATGAATAGTCACAAGATTAATCACAGGGTTCATGAGGAAGCCGCACAGTGAATAGTCACAAGTATAAACACAGGGCGCCGGGGGAATCTGCACAGTGAATCGTCACAAGATTAAATTTAGGGCCCGGGGGCACCTTCACAGTGAATAGTCACAAGTGTAAACACTGGGCGCCGGGGGAGTCTGCACAGTGAATCGTCATTAGATTAAATTTAGGGGCCGGGGGAACCTGCACAGTGAATAGTCATTAGATTAAATTTCGGGCCCAAGCGAACCGGCAGAGTGAATGGTGTCAAGTTTGAACAAAGGGCGCGGGGGGATCTGCACAGTGAATAGTCACAAGATTAAATTTAGGGCCCGGGGGAACCTTCACAGTGAATAGTCACAAGTTTAAACACAGGGCCCCGGGGGGATGCCGCACAGTGAATATTGACAGGATTAAACACAGGGCTGCAAAGTGAATGTCACAAGATTAAACACAGGTCGCGGTAGTAGGCTGCACAGTGAATAGTCACAAGTTTAGACACTGGGCCCGGGGAATCCTGAAGAGTGAATAGTCACAGGTCTAAAAACAGGGCGCGGGGGATCCTGCACAGTGAATAGTCACATGTTTAAACACAGGCCCGGGGGACCCTTCACAGTGAATATTCACAAGTATAAACACAGGGCGCCGGGGGAATCTGCACAGTGAATAGTCACAAGATTAAACACATGGCCTGGGGGAACCTGCACAGTGAATAGTCACAAGATTAAACACAGGGCCCGGGGGAATCTGCACAGTGAATCATCACAAGATTAAACACAGGGCCCGGGGGAATCTGCACAGTGAATAGTCACAAGATTAAACACAGGGCCTGGCAGATCCTGCACAGTGAATCATCACAAGATTAAACACATGGCCTGGGGGAACCTGCACAGTGAATAGTCACAAGATTAAACACAGTGCCTGGCAGATCCTGCACAGTGAATCATCACAAGATTAAACACATGGCCTGGGGGAACCTGCACAGTGAATAGTCACAAGATTAAACACAGGGCCTGGCAGATCCTGCACAGTGAATCATCACAAGATTAAACACATGGCCTGGGGGAATCTGCACAGTGAATAGTCACAAGATTAAAGACAGGGCCTGGCAGATCCTGCACAGTGATTCATCACAAGATTAAACACATGGCCTGGGGGAACCTGCACAGTGAATAGTCACAAGATTAAACACAGGGCCTGGCAGATCCTGCACAGTGAATCATCACAAGATTAAACACAGTGCCCGGGGCGAAGCTGCACAGTGAATAGTCACAAGATGAATAACAGGGTGCACGAGGAAGCCACACAGTGAATAGTCATAAGTTTAAAAACAGGTCCCGGCAAGAAGTTGCACAGAGAATAGTCACAAGTTCAAACACAGGGCCCAGGGGGATCATGCACAGTGAATAGTCACAAGTTTAAACACAGGGCCCGGGGGATCCTGCACAGTGAATAGTCACAAGTTTAAACACAGGGCGTATGTGGAACCTGCACAGTGAATAGTCACAAGATTAAACAAAGGGCCCGGGGGAAACTGCACAGTGAATAGTCACAAGTTTAAACACAGGGCCCGGGGGAATCTGCACAGTGAATAGTCACAAGTTTAAACACAGGGCCCGGGGGATCCTGTACAGTGAATAGTCACAAGTTTAAACACAGGGCCCGGGGGATCCTGTACAGTGAATAGTCACAAGTTTAAACACAGGGCCCAGGGAATCCTGCACAGTGAATAGTCACAAGTTTAAACACAGGGCCCGGGGAATCCTGCACAGTGAATAGTCACAAGTTTAAACACAGGGCCCGGGGGATCCAGTACAGTGAATAGTCACAAGTTTCAACACATGCCCCTGGGAATCCTGCACAATGAAGAGTCACAAGCTTAAACACAGGGCCCCAGGAGGAAGCCGCACAGTGAATCTCTCAAGATTAAACACAGGGCCCAGGGGGAATCTGCACAGTGAATAACACAACATTAAACACAGGGCCCGGGAGGAAGCTGCACAGAGAATAGTCATATGTTTAAACACAGTCCCCAGGGGAATCTGAAATGTGAATAGTCACAAGTTTAAACACAGGGCTCGGGGGATCATGCACATTGAATAGTCACAATTTTAAAGACAGGGCCCGGGTGATGCTACACAGTGAATAGTCACATGTTTAAACGCAGGGCCAGGGGGAACCTGCACAGTGAATAGTCACAAGATTAAACACATGGCCTGGGGGATCCTGCACAGTGAATAGTCACAAGATTAAACACAGGGCCTGGCAGATCCTGCACAGTGAATCATCACAAGATTAAACACATGGCCTGGGGGAACCTGCACAGTGAATAGTCACAAGATTAAACACAGGGCCTGGCAGATCCTGCACAGTGAATCATCACAAGATTAAACACATGGCCTGGGGGAATCTGCACAGTGAATAGTCACAAGATTAAACACAGGGCCTGGCAGATCCTGCACAGTGAATCATCACAAGATTAAACACAGTGCCCGGGGCGAAGCTGCACAGTGAATAGTCACAAGATGAATAACAGGGTGCACGAGGAAGCCACACAGTGAATAGTCATAAGTTTAAAAACAGGTCCCGGCAAGAAGTTGCACAGAGAATAGTCACAAGTTCAAACACAGGGCCCAGGGGGATCATGCACAGTGAATAGTCACAAGTTTAAACACAGGGCCCGGGGGATCCTGCACAGTGAATAGTCACAAGTTTAAACACAGGGCGTATGTGGAACCTGCACAGTGAATAGTCACAAGATTAAACAAAGGGCCCGGGGGAAACTGCACAGTGAATAGTCACAAGTTTAAACACAGGGCCCGGGGGAATCTGCACAGTGAATAGTCACAAGTTTAAACACAGGGCCCGGGGGAATCTGCACAGTGAATAGTCACAAGATTAAACACAGGGCCCGGGGGAAACTGCACAGTGAATAGTCACAAGATTAAACACAGGGCCTGGCAGATCCTGCACAGTGAATCATCACAAGATTAAACACATGGCCTGGGGGAACCTGCACAGTGAATAGTCACAAGATTAAAGACAGGGCCTGGCAGATCCTGCACAGTGAATCATCACAAGATTAAACACATGGCCTGGGGGAATCTGCACAGTGAATAGTCACAAGATTAAACACAGGGCCTGGCAGATCCTGCACAGTGAATCATCACAAGATTAAACACAGTGCCCGGGGCGAAGCTGCACAGTGAATAGTCACAAGATGAATAACAGGGTGCACGAGGAAGCCACACAGTGAATAGTCATAAGTTTAAAAACAGGTCCCGGCAAGAAGTTGCACAGAGAATAGTCACAAGTTCAAACACAGGGTCCAGGGGGATCATGCACAGTGAATAGTCACAAGTTTAAACACAGGGCCCGGGGGATCCTGCACAGTGAATAGTCACAAGTTTAAACACAGGGCGTATGTGGAACCTGCACAGTGAATAGTCACAAGATTAAACAAAGGGCCCGGGGGAAACTGCACAGTGAATAGTCACAAGTTTAAACACAGGGCCCGGGGGAATCTGCACAGTGAATAGTCACAAGTTTAAACACAGGGCCCGGGGGAATCTGCACAGTGAATAGTCACAAGATTAAACACAGGGCCCGGGGGAAACTGCACAGTGAATAGTCACAAGATTAAACACAGGGCCCGGGGGAATCTGCACAGTGAATAGTCACAAGTTTAAACACAGGGCCCGGGGGAATCTGCACAGTGAATAGTCACAAGATTAAACACAGGGCCCGGGGGAAACTGCACAGTGAATAGTCACAAGATTAAACACAGGGCCCGGGGGAAACTGCACAGTGAATAGTCACAAGTTTAAAGACAGGGCCCGGGGGAATCTGCACAGTGAATAGTCGCAAGATTAAACACAGGGCCCGCAGGAATCTGCACAGTGAATAGTCACAAGTTTAAACACAGGGCCCGGGGGAATCTGCACAGTGAATAGTCGCAAGATTAAACACAGGGCCCGGGGGAATCTGCACAGTGAATAGTCACAAGATTAAACACAGGGCCGGGGGGAATCTGCACAGTGAATAGTCACAAGATTAAACACAGGGCCCAGTGGAATCTGCACAGTGAATAGTCACAAGTTTAAACACAGGGCCCGGGGGAATCTGCACAGTGAATAGTCACAAGATTAAACACAGGGCCCGGGGGAAACTGCACAGTGAATAGTCACAAGTTTAAACACAGGGCGTATGTGGAACCTGCACAGTGAATAGTCGCAAGATTAAACAAAGGGCCCGGGGGAAACTGCACAGTGAATAGTCACAAGATTAAACAAAGGGCCCGGGGGAAACTGCACAGTGAATAGTCACATGTTTAAACACAGGGCCCGGGGGAATCTGCACAGTGAATAGTCACAAATTTAAACACAGGGCCCGGGGGATCCTGCACAGTGAATAGTCACATGTTTAAACTCAGGGCGTATGTGGAACCTGCACAGTGAATAGTCGCAAGATTAAACAAAGGGCCCGGGGGAAACTGCACTGTGAATAGTCACATGTTTAAACACAGGGCCCGGGGGAACCTGCACAGTGAATAGTCACAAATTTAAACACAGGGCCCGGGGGATCCTGCACAGTGAATAGTCACATGTTTAAACTCAGGGCGTATGTGGAACCTGCACAGTGAATAGTCGCAAGATTAAACAAAGGGCCCGGGGGAAACTGCACTGTGAATAGTCACATGTTTAAACACAGGGCCCGGGGGATCCTGCACAGTGAATAGTCACAAGATTAAACAAATGGCCCGGGGGAAACTGCACAGTGAATAGACACAAGATTAAACAAAGGGCCCGGGGGAAACTGCACAGTGAATAGTCACAAGATTAAACAAAGGGCCCGGGGGAATCTGCACAGTGAATAGTCACAAGTTTAAACACAGGGTGTATGTGGAACCTGCACAGTGAATAGTCACAAGATTAAACAAAGGGCCCGGGGGAAACTGCACAGTGAATAGTCACAAGATTAAACAAAGGGCCCGGGGGAATCTGCACAGTGAATAGTCACAAGTTTAAACACAGGGTGTATGTGGAACCTGCACAGTGAATAGTCACAAGATTAAACAAAGGGCCCGGGGGAAACTGCACAGTGAATAGTCACAAGATTAAACACAGGGCCCGGGGGAATCTGCACAGTGAATAGTCGCAAGATTAAACACAGGGCCCGGGGTTGAAGCTGCACATTGAACAGCCACAAGAATAATCACTGGGCCCGGGGGGAAGCTGCACATTGAATAGCCACAAGATTAATCACAGGGCTCATGAGGAAGCCACACAGTGAATAGTCACAAGTTTAAACACAGGGCCCGTGGGATCCTGCACAGTGAATAGTCACAAGTTTCAACACATGGCCTTGGGAATCCTGCACAGTGAAGAGTCACAACTTTAAACATAGGGTGCGGGGGGAACCTGCACAGTGAATAGTCAAATGTTTAAACACAGGGACGGGGGATTCTGCACAGACAATAGTCACAGGATTAAGCACAATGCCAGGGAGGATGCCGCACCCTGAATAGTCGCAAGATTAAACAGAGATCCCGGGGTAACCTGCACAGTGAATAGTCACAAGTTTAAACACAGGGTCAGGGGGATCCTGCACAATGAAGATTCACAAGCTTAAACATAGGGCCCCGGGGGGATGTCGCACAGTGAATATTGACTGGATTAAACACAGAGCTGGGGGGAATCTGCACAGTAAATATCACAAGATTAAACACAGGGCACGGGAGGAAGCTGCACAGTGAATAGTCACAAGTTTAGACACAGGGCCCGGGGAATCCTGCAGAGTGAACAGTCACAAGTTTAAACACAGGGCCCGGGGGATCCTGCACAGTGAATAGTCACAAATTTAAACTCAGAGCCCGGGCGGTGCTGCACAGTGAATTGTCACAAGTTTAAACGCACGCCTCAGGGGGAACCTGCACTGTGAATAGACAAATGTATAAACACAGGGACGGGGGATTCTGCACAGTGAATAGTCGCAAGATTAAACACAGGGCCCGGGGGTGAAGCTGCACAGTGAGTAGTCACAAGATTAAGGACAATGCCCGAGGTTGAAACTGCACAGTGAGTAGTCGTAAACTGAAACATGGAACCCAGGGGTGAAGCTGCACAGTGAATAGTCACAAGTTTACAGACAGGGCCCGGGTGATCCTGCACATAGAATAGTCACACGATTAAACACAGAGCCCGGGGGGAAGCTGCACATTGAATAGCCACAAGATTAATCACAGGGTTCATGAGGAAGCCGCACAGTGAATAGTCACAAGTTTAAACACAGACCCGGGTTTGCTGCACAGTGAATAGTCACAAGTTCAAACACAGGGCCCGGGGAATCCAGCACTGTGAATAGTCACAAGTTTAAACAGAGGACTGGGAGGATCCTGCACAGTGTTTAGTCACAAGTTTAAACACAGGGCGCGGGAGGAAGCTGCACAGTGAATAGTCACAAGTTTAAACAGAGGACCGGGGGGATCCTGCACAGTGAATAGTCACAAGTTTAAACACAGGTCGCGGGAGGAAGCTGCACAGTGAATAGTCACAAGATTAAACAAAGGGCCCGGGGGAAACTGCACAGTGAATAGTCGCAAGATTAAACACAGGTCCCGGGGGAAACTGCACAGTGAATAGTCACAAGATTAAACAAAGGGCCCGGGGGAACCGGCACAGTGAATAGTCGCAAGATTAAACACAGGGCCCGGGGGAATCTGCACAGTGAATAGTCACAAGTTTAAACACAGGGCGTATGTGGAACCTGCACAGTGAATAGTCACAAGATTAAACAAAGGGCCCGGGGGAAACTGCACAGTGAATAGTCACAAGATTAAACACAGGGACCGGGGGAATCTGCACAGTGAATAGTCGCAAGATTAAACACAGGGCCCGGGGTTGAAGCTGCACATTTAACAGCCACAAGAATAATCACAGGGCCCAGGGGGAAGCTGCACATTGAATAGCCACAAGATTGATCACAGGGCTCATGAGGAAGCCACACAGTGAATCGTCACAAGTTTAAACACAGGGCCCGGGGGATCCTGCACAGTGAATAGTCACAAGTTTCAACACATGGCCTTGGGAATCCTGCACAGTGAAGAGTCACAAGCTTAAACAGGGGGCCATAGGGGGAAGCCACACAGTGAATATCACAACATTAAACACAGGGCGCGGGAGGAAGCTGCACAGTGAATCGTCACAAGTTTAGACACAGGGCCCGGGGAATCCTGCAGAGTGAATAGTCACACGTCTAAACACAGGGCGCGGGGGATCGTGCACTTTGAATAGTCACATGTTTAAACACAGGGCCCGGGGGACCTTGCACAGTAAATAGTCACAAGATGAATAACAGGGTGCACGAGGAAGCCGCACAGTGAATAGTCATAAGATTAAACACAGGGCCTGGGAGACCCTGCACAGTGAAAAGTCGCAAGTTTGAACACAGGGCCCGGGAGGAAGCTGCACAGAGAATAGTCACAAGTATAAACACAGGGCGCCGGGGGAATCTGCACAGTGAATCGTCATTAGATTAAATTTAGGGCCCGGGGGAACCTTCACAGCGAATAGTCAAAAGTATAAACACAGGGCGCCGGGGGAATCTGCACAGTGAATCATCATAAGATTAAATTTAGGGCCTGGGGGAACCTTCACAGCGAATAGTCAAAAGTATAAACACAGGGCGCCGGGGGAATCTGCACAGTGAATCATCATAAGATTAAATTTAGGGCCTGGGGGAACCTTCACAGCGAATAGTCAAAAGTATAAACACAGGGCGCCGGGGGAATCTGCACAGTGAATCATCATAAGATTAAATTTAGGGCCTGGGGGAACCGGCAGAGTGAATAGTGTCAAGTTTGAACAAAGGGCGCGGGGGGAACTGCACAGTGAATTGTCACAAGATGAATAAAAGGGTGCACGAGGAAGCCGCACAGTGAATAGTCATAAGTTTAAAAACAGGGCCCGGGGGAACATACACATTGAATAGTCACAATTTTAAAGACAGGGCCCGGGTGTTGCTGCACAGTGAATAGTCACAGGTGTAGACGCAGGGCCCAGGGGGAACCTGCACAGTGAATATTCACAAGATTAAACACAGGGCCCGTGGGTGAAGCTGCACAGTGAGTAGTCACAAGTTTAAACACAGGGCCCGGGTGGAAGCGGCACATTGAATAGCCACAAGATTAATCACAGGGTTCATGAGGAAGCCGCACAGTGAGTGGTCACAAGTTTAAACACAGGGCCCGGGGTCCCTGCACAGTGAATAGTCACAAGTTTAAACACAGGGCCCGGGGAATCCTGCACAGTGAATAGTCACAAGCTTAAACACAGGGCCCCAGGGGGAAGCCACACAGTGAATATCTCAAGATTAAACACAGGGCCCAGGGGGAATCTGCACAGTGAATATCACAACATTGAACACAGGGCGCGGGAGGAAGCTGCACAGTGAATAGTCACAAGTTTAGACACAGGGCCCTGGAAGAAGCTGCACAGAGAATAGACACATGTTTAAACACAGTCCCCAGGGGATTCTGAAATGTGAATAGTCACAAGTTTAAACACAGGGCCCGGGGGATCCTGCACATTGAAGATTCACAACATTAAACATAGGGTGCGGGGGGAATCTGCACAGTGAATAGTCGCAACTTTAAACATAGGGTGCGGGGGGAACCAGCACATTGAATAGTCAAATGTTTGAACACAGGGACGGGGGATTCTGCACAGAGAATAGTCACAGGATTAAGCACAAGGCCAGGGGGGATGCCGCACCCTGAATAGTCGCAAGATTAAACAGAGATCCCGGGGGGAACCTGCACAGTGAATAGTCACAAGTTTAAACACAGGGCCCGGGGGATCATGCTCATTGAATAGTCACAATTTTAAACACACGCCCCAGGGGGAATCTGCACAGTGAATAGTCACAAGTTTAAACACAGGGCCCGGGGGATCATGCTCATTGAATAGTCACAATTTTAAACACACGCCCCAGGGGGAATCTGCACAGTGAATAGTCACAAGTTTAAACACACGCCCCAGGGGGAATCTGCACAGTGAATAGTCACAAGTTTAAACACAGGGCCCGGGGGATCCTGCACAGTGAATAGTCACATGTTTAAACACAGGGCGTATGTGGAACCTGCACAGTGAATAGTCGCAAGATTAAACAAAGGGCCCGGGGGAAACTGCACTGTGAATAGTCACATGTTTAAACACAGGGCCCAGGGGATCCTGCACAGTGAATAGTCACAAGATTAAACAAAGGGCCCGGGGGAAACTGCACAGTGAATAGTCACAAGATTAAACAAAGGGCCCGGGGGAAACTGCACAGTGAATAGTCACAAGATTAAACAAAGGGCCCGGGGGAAACTGCACAGTGAATAGTCACATGTTTCAACAAAGGGCCCGGGGGAAACTGCACAGTGAATAGTCACAAGATTAAACAAAGGGCCCGGGGGAAACTGCACAGTGAATAGTCACAAGATTAAACAAAGGGCCCGGGGGAACCTGCACAGTGAATAGTCGCAAGATTAAACACAGGGCCCGGGGGAAACTGCACAGTGAATAGTCACAAGATTAAACAAAGGGCCCTGGGGAAACTGCACAGTGAATAGTCACAAGATTAAACAAAGGGCCCGGGGGAACCGGCACAGTGAATAGTCACAAGATTAAACAAAGGGCCCGGGGGAATCTGCACAGTGAATAGTCACAAGATTAAACAAAGGGGCCGGGGGAAACTGCACAGTGAATAGTCACAAGATTAAACAAAGGGCCCGGGGGAAACTGCACAGTGAATAGTCACAAGATTAAACAAAGGGCCCGGGGGAATCTGCACAGTGAATAGTCACAAGATTAAACACAGGGCCCGGGGTTGAAGCTGCACATTGAACAGCCACAAGAATAATCACAGGGCCCGGGGGGAAACTGCACAGTGAATAGTCACAAGATTAAACAAAGGGCCCGGGGGAAACTGCACAGTGAATAGTCACAAGATTAAACAAAGGGCCCGGGGGAAACTGCACAGTGAATAGTCACAAGATTAAACAAAGGGCCCGGGGGAAACTGCACAGTGAATAGTCACAAGATTAAACAAAGGGCCCGGGGGAATCTGCACAGTGAATAGTCACAAGATTAAACAAAGGGCCCGGGGGAATCTGCACAGTGAATAGTCGCAAGATTAAACACAGGGCCCGGGGTTGAAGCTGCACATTGAACAGCCACAAGAATAATCACAGGGCCCGGGGGGAAGCTGCACATTGAATAGCCACAAGATTAATCACAGGGCTCATGAGGAAGCCACACAGTGAATAGTCACAAGTTTAAACACAGGGCCCGTGGGATCCTGCACAGTGAATAGTCACAAGTTTCAACACATGGCCTTGGGAATCCTGCACAGTGAAGAGTCACAAGCTTAAACAGGGGGCCCCAGGGGGAAGCCGCACAGTGAATATCACAACATTAAACACAGGGCGCGGGAGGAAGCTGCACAGTGAATCGTCACAAGTTTAGACACAGGGCCCGGGGAATCCTGCACAGTGAATAGTCACACGTCTAAACACAGGGCGTGGGGGGATCGTGCACTTTGAATAATCACATGTTTAAACACAGGGCCCGGGGGACCTTGCACAGTAAATAGTCACAAGATGAATAACAGGGTGCACGAGGAAGCCGCACAGTGAATAGTCATAAGATTAAACACAGGGCCTGGGAGATCCTGCACAGTGAAAAGTCGCAAGTTTGAACACAGGGCCCGGGAGGAAGCTGCACAGAGAATAGTCACAAGTATAAACACAGGGCGCCGGGGGAATCTGCACAGTGAATCGTCATAAGATTAAATTTAGGGCCTGGGGGAACCTTCACAGCGAATAGTCAAAAGTATAAACACAGGGCGCCGGGGGAATCTGCACAGTGAATCATCATAAGATTAAATTTACGGCCCGGGGGAACCGGCAGAGTGAATAGTGTCAAGTTTGAACAAAGGGCGCGGGGGGAACTGCACAGTGAATTGTCACAAGATGAATAAAAGGGTGCACGAGGAAGCCGCACAGTGAATAGTCATAAGTTTAAAAACAGGGCCCGGGGGAACATACACATTGAATAGTCACAATTTTAAAGACAGGGCCCGGGTGTTGCTGCACAGTGAATAGTCACAGGTGTAGACGCAGGGCCCAGGGGGAACCTGCACAGTGAATATTCACAAGATTAAACACAGGGCCCGTGGGTGAAGCTGCACAGTGAGTAGTCACAAGTTTAAACACAGGGCCCGGGTGGAAGCGGCACATTGAATAGCCACAAGATTAATCACAGGGTTCATGAGGAAGCCGCACAGTGAGTGGTCACAAGTTTAAACACAGGGCCCGGGGTCCCTGCACAGTGAATAGTCACAAGTTTAAACACAGGGCCCGGGGAATCCTGCACAGTGAATAGTCACAAGCTTAAACACAGGGCCCCAGGGGGAAGCCACACAGTGAATATCTCAAGATTAAACACAGGGCCCAGGGGGAATCTGCACAGTGAATATCACAACATTGAACACAGGGCGCGGGAGGAAGCTGCACAGTGAATAGTCACAAGTTTAGACACAGGGCCCGGGAAGACGCTGCACAGAGAATAGACACATGTTTAAACACAGTCCCCAGGGGATTCTGAAATGTGAATAGTCACAAGTTTAAACACAGGGCCCGGGGGATCCTGCACATTGAAGATTCACAACTTTAAACATAGGGTGCGGGGGGAATCTGCACAGTGAATAGTCGCAACTTTAAACATAGGGTGCGGGGGGAACCTGCACAGTGAATAGTCAAATGTTTAAACACAGGGACGGGGAATTCTGCACAGAGAATAGTCACAGGATTAAGCACAAGGCCAGGTGGGATGCCGCACCCTGAATAGTCGCAAGATTAAACAGAGATCCCGGGGGAACCTGCTCAGTGAATAGTCGCAAGTTTAAATACAGGGTCAGGGGGATCCTGCACAGTGAATAGTCGCAAGATTAAACAGAGATCCCGGGGGAACCTGCTCAGTGAATAGTCACATGTTTAAACACAGGGCCCGGGGGATCATGCTCATTGAATAGTCACAATTTTAAACACACGCCCCAGGGGGAATCTGCACAGTGAATAGTCACAAGTTTAAACACAGGGCCCGGGGGATCCTGCACAGTGAATAGTCACATGTTTAAACACAGGGCGTATGTGGAACCTGCACAGTGAATAGTCGCAAGATTAAACAAAGGGCCCGGGGGAAACTGCACTGTGAATAGTCACATGTTTAAACACAGGGCCCGGGGGATCCTGCACAGTGAATAGTCACAAGATTAAACAAAGGGCCCGGGGGAAACTGCACAGTGAATAGTCACAAGATTAAACAAAGGGCCCGGGGGAAACTGCACAGTGAATAGTCACAAGATTAAACAAAGGGCCCGGGGGAAACTGCACAGTGAATAGTCACATGTTTCAACAAAGGGCCCGGGGGAAACTGCACAGTGAATAGTCACAAGATTAAACAAAGGGCCCGGGGGAAACTGCACAGTGAATAGTCACAAGATTAAACAAAGGGCCCGGGGGAACCTGCACAGTGAATAGTCGCAAGATTAAACACAGGGCCCGGGGGAAACTGCACAGTGAATAGTCACAAGATTAAACAAAGGGCCCTGGGGAAACTGCACAGTGAATAGTCACAAGATTAAACAAAGGGCCCGGGGGAACCGGCACAGTGAATAGTCACAAGATTAAACAAAGGGCCCGGGGGAACCGGCACAGTGAATAGTCGCAAGATTAAACACAGGGCCCGGGGGAAACTGCACAGTGAATAGTCACAAGATTAAACAAAGGGCCCGGGGGAAACTGCACAGTGAATAGTCACAAGATTAAACAAAGGGCCCGGGGGAAACTGCACAGTGAATAGTCACAAGATTAAACAAAGGGCCCGGGGGAATCTGCACAGTGAATAGTCGCAAGATTAAACACAGGGCCCGGGGTTGAAGCTGCACATTGAACAGCCACAAGAATAATCACAGGGCCCGGGGGGAAGCTGCACATTGAATAGCCACAAGATTAATCACAGGGCTCATGAGGAAGCCACACAGTGAATAGTCACAAGTTTAAACACAGGGCCCGTGGGATCCTGCACAGTGAATAGTCACAAGTTTCAACACATGGCCTTGGGAATCCTGCACAGTGAAGAGTCACAAGCTTAAACAGGGGGCCCCAGGGGGAAGCCGCACAGTGAATATCACAACATTAAACACAGGGCGCGGGAGGAAGCTGCACAGTGAATCGTCACAAGTTTAGACACAGGGCCCGGGGAATCCTGCAGAGTGAATAGTCACACGTCTAAACACAGGGCGCGGGGGATCGTGCACTTTGAATAGTCACATGTTTAAACACAGGGCCCGGGGGACCTTGCACAGTAAATAGTCACAAGATGAATAACAGGGTGCACGAGGAAGCCGCACAGTGAATAGTCATAAGATTAAACACAGGGCCTGGGAGATCCTGCACAGTGTAAAGTCGCAAGTTTGAACACAGGGCCCGGGAGGAAGCTGCACAGAGAATAGTCACAAGTATAAACACAGGGCGCCGGGGGAATCTGCACAGTGAATCGTCATTAGATTAAATTTAGGGCCCGGGGGAACCTTCACAGCAAATATTCACAAGTATAAACACAGGGCGCCGGGGGAATCTGCACAGTGAATCGTCATAAGATTAAATTTAGGGCCTGGGGGAACCTTCACAGCGAATAGTCAAAAGTATAAACACAGGGCGCCGGGGGAATCTGCACAGTGAATCATCATTAGATTAAATTTAGGGCCCGGGGGAACCGGCAGAGTGAATAGTGTCAAGTTTGAACAAAGGGCGCGGGGGGAACTGCACAGTGAATTGTCACAAGATGAATAAAAGGGTGCACGAGGAAGCCGCACAGTGAATAGTCATAAGTTTAAAAACAGGGCCCGGGGGAACATACACATTGAATAGTCACAATTTTAAAGACAGGGCCCGGGTGTTGCTGCACAGTGAATAGTCACAGGTGTAGACGCAGGGCCCAGGGGGAACCTGCACAGTGAATATTCACAAGATTAAACACAGGGCCCGTGGGTGAAGCTGCACAGTGAGTAGTCACAAGTTTAAACACAGGGCCCGGGTGGAAGCGGCACATTGAATAGCCACAAGATTAATCACAGGGTTCATGAGGAAGCCGCACAGTGAGTGGTCACAAGTTTAAACACAGGGCCCGGGGTCCCTGCACAGTGAATAGTCACAAGTTTAAACACAGGGCCCGGGGAATCCTGCACAGTGAATAGTCACAAGCTTAAACACAGGGCCCCAGGGGGAAGCCACACAGTGAATATCTCAAGATTAAACACAGGGCCCAGGGGGAATCTGCACAGTGAATATCACAACATTGAACACAGGGCGCGGGAGGAAGCTGCACAGTGAATAGTCACAAGTTTAGACACAGGGCCCGGGAAGACGCTGCACAGAGAATAGACACATGTTTAAACACAGTCCCCAGGGGATTCTGAAATGTGAATAGTCACAAGTTTAAACACAGGGCCCGGGGGATCCTGCACATTGAAGATTCACAACTTTAAACATAGGGTGCGGGGGGAATCTGCACAGTGAATAGTCGCAACTTTAAACATAGGGTGCGGGGGGAACCTGCACAGTGAATAGTCAAATGTTTGAACACAGGGACGGGGGATTCTGCACAGAGAATAGTCACAGGATTAAGCACAAGGCCAGGTGGGATGCCGCACCCTGAATAGTCGCAAGATTAAACAGAGATCCCAGGGGAACCTACTCAGTGAATAGTCGCAAGTTTAAATACAGGGTCAGGGGGATCCTGCACAGTGAATAGTCACAATTTTAAACACACGCCCCAGGGGGAATCTGCACAGTGAATAGTCACAAGTTTAAACACAGGGCCCGGGGGATCATGCTCATTGAATAGTCACAATTTTAAACACACGCCCCAGGGGGAATCTGCACAGTGAATAGTCGCAAGATTAAATACAGGGCCGGGGGGAACCTGCACAGTGAATAGTCACAAGTTTAAACACAGGGCCCGGGGGGAACCTGCACAGTGAATAGTCGCAAGATTAAATACAGGGCCGGGGGGAACCTGCACAGTGAATAGTCAAATGTTTAAACACAGGGACGGGGGATTCTGCAAAGAGAATAGTCACAGGATTAAGCACAAGGCCAGGGGCGATGCCGCACCCTGAATAGTCGCAAGATTAAACAGAGATCCCAGGGGAACCTACTCAGTGAATAGTCACAAGTTTAAACACAGAGCTCAGGGGTATCCTGCACAGTGATAAGTCTCAAGTTTAATCACAGGGCCCGGAGGAAACTGCACAATGAATAAGCACAAGTTTAAATTTAGGGCCCGAGCGAACCGGCAGAGTGAATAGTGTCAAGTTTGAACAAAGGGCGCGGGGCTAACTGCACAGTGAATAATCACATGATTAAAAACAGGGCCCGAGGGACTCTGCACAGTGAATAGTCGCAAGATTAAACACAGGGCCCGGGGGTGAAGTTGCACATTGAGTAGTCACAAGTTGAAACACAATGCCCGAGACTGAAGCTGCACAGTGAACATTCGTAAAATTGAACACAGAACCCGGGGGTGAAGCTGCACAGTGAATAGTCACAAGATTGAACACAGGGCCGGGGGCGGATCCTGCACAGTGAATAGTCACAAGATTAAACACAGGGCCCGGGGGGAAGCTGCACATTGAATAGCCACAAGATTAATCACAGGGTTCATGAGGAAGCCGCACAGTGAATAGTCACAAGTTTAAATAAAGACCCGGGTTTGCTGCACAGTGAATAGTCACAAGTTTAAACACAGGGCCCGGGGAATCCTGCACAGTGAATAGTCACAAGTTTAAATACAGGGCCCGGGTTTCCTGCACAGTGAATAGTTACAAGTTTAAACACAGGGCCCGGGGAATCCTGCACAGTGAATAGTCACAAGTTTAAACATAGGACCGGGGGGATACTGCACAGTGAATAGTCACAAGTTTAAACACAGGGCGCGGGAGGAAGCTGCACATTGAATAGCCACCAGATTAATCACTGGGTTCATGAGGAAGCCGCACAGTGAATAGTCACAAGTTTAGCACTGGGCAAGGGGGATCCTGCACAGTGAATAGCCACAAGATTAATCACAGGGTTCATGAGGAAGCTGCACAGTGAATAGTCACAAGTTTGAACACTGGGCCCGGGGGATCCTGCACAGTGAATAGTCACAAGTTTAAACACACGCCCCAGGGGGAACCTGCACAGTGAATAGTCACAAGTTTAAACACACGCCCCAGGGGGAACCTGCACAGTGAATAGTCACAAGTTTAAACACACGCCCCAGGGGGAACCTGCACAGTGAATAGTCACAAGTTTAAATTTAGGGCCCGAATGAACCGACAGAGTGAATAGTGTTAAGTTTGAACAAAGGGCGCGGGCGGAACTGCACAGTGAATAGTCACAAGTTTCAACACAGTGCCTGAGGGAATCTGCACAGTGAATAGTCACAAGTTTAAACACAGGGCCCGAGGGAATCTGCACAGTGAATAGTCACAAGTTTAAAAACAGGGCCCGGGTGTATCTGCACAGTGAATAGTCGCAAGATTAAACACAGGGCCCGGGGGAATCTGCACAGTGAGTGGTCGCAAAATTAAACACAGGGCCCGGGGGTGAAGCTGCACAGTGAATAGTCACAAGTTTAAACACAATGCCCGAGGTTGAAGCTGCACAGTGAATAGTCGTAAAATTAAACATAGAACCCAGGGGTGAAGCTGCACAGTGAACAGTCACAAGTTTAAACACAGAGCCCAGGGATATCCTGCACAATGAATAATCACAAGTTTAAATTTAGGGCCTGAGCGAACCGGCAGAGTGAATAGTGTCAAGTTTGAACAAAGGGCGCGGGCGGAACTGCACAGTGAATAGTCACAAGATTAAAAACAGTGCCCGAGGGATTCTGCACAGTGAATAGTCGCAAGATTAAACACAGGGCCCGGGGGAATCTGCACAGTGAATAGTCGCAAGATTAAACACAGGGCCCGGGGGTGAAGTTGCACAGTGAGTAGTCACAAGTTTAAACACAATGCCCGAGGTTGAAGCTGCACAGTGAATAGTCACAAGATTAAACACAGGGCCCGGGGGGAAGTGGCACATTGAATAGCCACAAGATTAATCACAGGGTTCATGAGGAAGCCGCACAGTGAGTGGTCACAAGTTTAAACACAGGGCCCGGGGTCCCTGCACAGTGAATAGTCACAAGTTTAAACACAGGGCCCGGGGGATCCTGCATAGTGAATAGTCAGAAGTTTAAACACAGGGCCCGGGGGATCCTGCACAGTGAATGGTCACAAATTTAAACTCAGAGCCCGGGCGGTGCTGCACAGTGAATTGTCACAAGTTTAAACACACGCCCCAGGGGGAACCTGCACAGTGAATTGTCAAAAGTTTAAACACAGGGACGGGGGATTCTGCACAGTGAATAGTCGCAAGATTAAACACAGGGCCCGGGGGTGAAGCTGCACAGTGAGTAGTCACAAGTTTAAACACAATGCCCGAAGTTGAAGCTGCACAGTGAATAGTCACAAGTTTAAACACAATGCCCGAAGTTGAAGCTGCACATTGAATAGTCGTAAAATTAAACATTGATCCCAGGGGTGAAGCTGCACAGTGAATAGTCACAAGTTTACAGACAGGGCCCGGGTGATCCTGCACAACGACTAGTCACAAGATTAAACTCAGGGCCCGGGGGGAAGCTTCACATTGAATAGCCACAAGATTAATCACAGCTTTCATGAGGAAGCCGCACAGTGAATAGTCACAAGTTTAAATACAGACCCGGGTTTGCTGCACAGTGAATAGTCACAAGTTTAAACACAGGGCCCGGGGAATCCTGCACAGTGAATAGTCACAAGTTTAAACAGAGGACCGGGGGGAACGTGCACAGTGAATAGTCACAAGTTTAAACAGAGGACCGGGAGGATCCTGCACAGTGAATAGTCACAAGTTTAAACAGAGGACCGGGGGGATCCTGCACAGTGAATAGTCACAAGTTTAAACAGAGGACCGGGGGGATCCTGCACAGTGAATAGTCACAAGTTTAAACAGAGGACCGGGGGGATCCTGCACAGTGGTTAGTCACAAGTTTAAACACGGGGGCCGGGGGATCTTGCAGAGTGAATAGTCACAAGTTAAGAAACACAGGGTGCGGGGACAAGCTGCACAGAGAATAGTCACAAGATTAAAACCGGGCCCGTGGGAAGCTGCACAGTCAAAATTCACAAGATTAATGACAGTGCACATGAGGAAGCTGCACAGTGAATAGTCATACATTGAAACACAGGGCGCGGGGGACCCTGCACAGTGAATAGACACAAGTTTAAACCGCAGCCTCACAGCTCCAGGGACCCGGGTTCGATTCCGGGTACTGCCTGTGTGGAGTTTGCAAGTTCTCCCTGTGTCTGCGTGTTTTTTCTCCGGGTGCTCCGGTTTCCTCCCATAAGCCAAAAGACTTGCAGGTTGATAGGTAAATTGGCCATTATAAATTGTCACTAGTATAGGTAGGTGGTAGGGAAATATAGGGACAGGTGGGGATGTTTGGTAGGAATATGGGATTTGTGTAGGATTAGTATAAATGGGTGGTTGATGTTTGGCACAGACTCGGTGGGCCGAAGGGCCTGTTTCAGTGCTGTATCTCTAATCTAATCTAATCTAATCTAATCTAATCTAATCTAAACACAGCACCCAGGTGATTTCTGCACAATGAACAGTCACACGTTTAAACACAGGGCCCGGGGGAACCTGCACAGAGAATAGTCACAAGTCTAAACACAGGGCCCGGGGGACCCTGCACAGTGAATAGTCACAAAATTAAATTTAGGGCCCGGGGGAACCTTCACAGTGAATATTCACAAGTATAAACACAGGGCGCCGGGGGAATCTGCACAGTGAATCATCACAAGATTAAACACAGGGCCTGGGGGAACCTGCACAGTGAATAGTCACAAGATTAAATATAGGGTGCGGGGGGAACCTGCACATTGAATAGTCAAATGTTTAAACACAGGGACGGGGGATTCTGCACAGAGAATAGTCACAGGATTAAGCACAAGGCCAGGGGGGATGCCGCACCCTGAATAGTCGCAAGACGAAACAAAGATCCCGGGGGAACCTGCACAGTGAATAGTCACAAGTTTAAACACAGAGCTCAGGGGTATCCTGCACAGTGAATAGTCGCAAGATTAAACACAGGGCCCGGGGGTGAAGCTGCACAGTGGATAGTCACAAGTTTAAGAACAGGGCCCGGGTCTTCCTGCACAAAGAATAGTCACAAGTTTAAACACAGGGCCGGGGGCGGATCCTGCACAGTGAATAGTCACAAGTTTAAACACAGGGCCCGAGGGAATCTGCACAGTGAATAGTCACAAGATTAAACACAGGGCCCGGGGTTGAAGCTGCACAGTGGATAGTCACAAGTTTAAACACAGGGCCGGGGGCGGATCCTGCACAGTGAATAGTCACAAGTTTAAACACTGGGCCCGGGGGATCCTGCACAGAGAATAGTCACAGGATTAAGCACAAGGCCCGGGTGGATACCTCACCCTGAATAGTGGCAAGATTAAACAGAGATCCCGGGGGTACCTGCACAGTGAATAGTCACAAGTTTAAATTTAGAGCCCAAGCGAACCGGCAGAGTGAATAGTGTTAAGTTTGAACAAAGGGCGCAGGCGGAACTGCACAGTGAATAGTCGCAAGATTAAACACAGGGCCCGGGGGTGAAGCTGCACAGTGAGTAGTCACAAGTTTAAACACAGGGCCCGGGGGTGAAGCTGCACAGTCAGTAGTCACAAGTTTATAGACAATGCCCGAGGTTGAAGCTGCACAGTGAATAGTCGTAAAATTAAACATAGAACCCAGGGGTGAAGCTGCACAGTGAATAGTCACAAGTTTACAGACAGGGCCCGGGTGATCCTGCACATAGAATAGTCACAAGATTAAACACAGGGCCCGGGGGGAAGTTTCACATTGAATAGCCACAAGATTAATCACAGGGTTCATGAGGAAGCCGCACAGTGAATAGTCACAAGTATAAACACGGGGGCCGGGGGATCTTGCAGAATGAATAGTCACAAGTTAAAAAACACAGGGTGCGGGGACAACCTGCACTGAGAATAGTCACAAGATAAAACACCGAGCTCGGGGAAGCTGCACAGTGAATAGTCACAAGATAAAACACCGAGCCCGGGGAAGCTGCACAGTGAATGGACACAAGATTAAACACCGGGCCCGGGGAAGCTGCACAGTCAAAAGTCACAAGATTAATTACAGTGCACATGAGGAAGCTGCACAGTGAATAGTCATACATTTAAACATAGGGCGCGGGGGACCCTGCACAGTAAATAGTCACATGTTTAAGGACAGGGACCGGGTGATCCTGCACAGTGAAAAGTCACACGGTTAAACACAGGGCCCGGGGGAACCTGCACAGTGAATACTCACAAGTTTAAAAACAGGGCCCGGGGGATCCTGCAAAGTGAATAACCACAAGTTTAAACACAGGGTCCGGGGGATCCTGCACAATGAAGAGTCACAAGCTTAAACACGGGGCCCCGGGGGGATGCCGCACAGTGAATATTGACAGGATTAAACACAGAGCTGGGGGGAATCTGCAAAGTGACTATTACAAGAGTAAACACGGGGCGCGGGTGTTGGCTGCACAGTGAATAGTCAAAAGATTAAATTTCGGGCCCGGGGGAACCTTCATAGTGAATAGTGTCAAGATTAAACACAGGGCCTTTCAGATCCTGCACTGTGAAAAGTTGCAAGATTAAACACAGTGCCCGGGGCGAAGCTGCACAGTGAATAGTCGCAAGATTAAACACAGGGCCCGGGTTTCCTGCACAGTGAATAGTCACAAGTTTAAACACAAGGCCTGGGGAATCCTGCACAGTGAATAGTCACAAGTTTCAACACATGGACCTGGGAACCCAGCACAATGAAGAGTCACAAGCTTAAACACAGGGCCCCAGGGGGAAGCCGCACAGTGAATATCTCAAGATTAAACACAGTGCGCGGGAGGATGCTGCACAGTGAATAGTCACAAGTTTAGACACAGGGCCCGGGGGACCTTGCACAGTAAATAGTCACAAGATTAAACTGAGGGCCCGGGGGAATTTCACAGTGAATATTCACATGTCTAAACACAGGGCGCCGGGGGAATCTGCACAGTCAATAGTCACAAGATTAAACACAGGGCCTGGGAGATCCTGCACAGTGAAAAGTCGCAAGTTTAAACACAGGGCCCGGGAGGAAGCTGCACAGAGAATAGTCACAAGTTTAAACACAGTCCCCAGGGGATCATGCAGATTGAATAGTGACAATTTTGAAGACAGGGCCCGGGTGATGCTGCACAGTGAATAGTCACAATTTTAAACGCAGTGCCCAGGGCGAACCTGCACAGTGAATATTCACAAGTTTAAACACAAGGCCCGGGGAATCCTGCACAGTGAATAGTCACAAGTTTCAACACATGGCCCTGGGAATCCTGCACAATGAAGAATCACAAGCTTAAACACAGTGCCCCAGGGGGAAGCCGCACAGTGAATATCTCAAGATTAAACACAGGGCGCGGGAGGAAGCTGCACAGTGAATAGTCACAAGTTTAGACACATGGCCTGGGGGACCTTGCACAGTAAATAGTCACAAGATTAAACTGAGGGCTCGGGGGAAGCTTCACAGTGAATAGTCACAAGATTAAACACAGGGCCTGGGAGATCCTGCACAGTGAAAAGCCACAAGATTAAACACAGTGCCGGGGGCGAAGCTGCACAGTGAATAGTCACAATTTTAAACGCAGTGCCCAGGGGGAACCTGCACAGTGAATATTCACAAGTTTAAACACAGGGCCCGGGGGAACCTGCACAGTGAATAGTCGCAAGATTAAACACAGGGCCTGGGGGAACCTGCACAGTGAATAGTCGCAAGATTAAACACTGGGCCGGGGGGAACCTGCACAGTGAATAGTCACAACTTTAAACATAGGGTGCGGGGGGAACCTGCACAGTGAATAGTCAAATGTTTAAACACAGGGACGGGGAATTCTGCACAGAGAATAGTCACAGGTTTAAGCACAAGGCAGGGGGGATGCCGCACCCTGAATAGTCGCAAGATTAAACAGAGATCCCGGGGGTACCTGCACAGTGAATAGTCACAAGTTTAAACACAGAGCTCAGGGATATCCTGCACAGTGAATAATCACAAGTTTAAATTTAGGGCCCAAGCGAACCGGCAGAGTGAATAGTGTTAAGTTTGAACAAAGGGCGCAGGCGGAACTGCACAGTGAATAGTCACAAGATTAAACACAGGGCCCGAGGTTGAAGCTGCACAGTGAATAGTCGCAACTTTACAGACAGGGCCCGGGTGATCCTGCACAACGAATAGTCACAAGATTAAACACAGGGCCCGGGGGGAAGTTTCACATTGAATAGCCACAAGATTAATCACAGGGTTCATGAGGAAGCCGCACAGTGAATAGTCACAAGTTTAAACACAGGGCCCGGGGGATCCTGCACAGTGAATAGTCACAAGTTTAAACAGAGGACCGGGGGATCCTGCACAGTGAATAGTCACAAGTTTAAACACAGGGCCCGGGGGATCCTGCACAGTGAATAGTCACAAGTTTAAACAGAGGACCGGGGGATCCTGCACAGTGAATAGTCACAAGTTTAAACAGAGGACCGGGGGGATCCTGCACAGTGAATAGTCACAGGTTTAAACACAGGGCGCGGGAGGAAGCTGCACAGTGGATAGTCACAAGTTTAAACACGGGGGCCGGGGGATCTTGCAGAATGAATAGTCACAAGTTAAAAAACACAGGGTGCGGGGACAAGCTGTACAGAGAATAGACACAAGATTAAACACCGGGCCCGGGGAAGCTGCACAGTGAATAGTCATACATTTAAACATAGGGCGCGGGGGACCCTGCACAGTGAATAGTCACATGTTTAAGGACAGGGACCGGGTGATCCTGCACAATGAAAAGTCACACGGTTAAACACAGGGCCCGGGGGAACCTGCACAGTGAATACTCACAAGTTTAAAAACAGGGCCCGGGGGATCCTGCAAAGTGAATAGTCACAAGATTAATCACAGTACCCGGTGTAATCTGCACTGTGAATAACCACAAGTTTAAACACAGGGTCCGGGGGATCCTGCACAATGAAGAGTCACAAGCTTAAACACGGGGCCCCGGGGGGATGCCGCACAGTGAATATTGACAGGATTAAACACAGAGCTGGGGGGAATCTGCAAAGTGACTATTACAAGATTAAACACGGGGCGCGGGTGTTGGCTGCACAGTGAATAGTCAAAAGATTAAATTTCGGGCCCGGGGGAACCTTCATAGTGAATAGTGTCAAGATTAAACACAGGGCCTTTCAGATCCTGCACTGTGAAAAGTCGCAAGATTAAACACAGGGCCAGGGTTTCCTGCACAGTGAATAGTCACAAGTTTAAACACAAGGCCTGGGGAATCCTGCACAGTGAATAGTCACAAGTTTCAACACATGGCCCTGGGAATCCTGCACAATGAAGAGTCACAAGTTTAAACACAGGGCCCGGGAGGAAGCTGCACAGAGAATAGTCACAAGTTTAAACACAGTCCCCAGGGGATTCTGCAATGTGAATAGTCACAAGTTTAAACACAGGGCCCGGGGGATCATGCAGATTGAATAGTGACAATTTTAAAGACAGGGCCCGGGTGATGCTGCACAGTGAATAGTCACAATTTTAAACGCAGTGCCCAGGGGGAACCTGCACAGTGAATATTCACAAGTTTAAACACAAGGCCCGGGGAATCCTGCACAGTGAATAGTCACAAGTTTCAACACATGGCCCTGGGAATCCTGCACAATGAAGAATCACAAGCTTAAACACAGTGCCCCAGGGGGAAGCCGCACAGTGAATATCTCAAGATTAAACACAGTGCGCGGGAGGAAGCTGCACAGTGAATAGTCACAAGTTTAGACACAGGGCCTGGGGGACCTTGCACAGTAAATAGTCACAAGATTAAACTGAGGGCTCGGGGGAAGCTTCACAGTGAATAGTCACAAGATTAAACACAGGGCCTGGGAGGTCCTGCACAGTGAAAAGCCGCAAGATTAAACACAGTGCCGGGGGCGAAGCTGCACAGTGAATAGTCACAATTTTAAACGCAGTGCCCAGGGGGAACCTGCACAGTGAATATTCACAAGTTTAAACACAGGGCCCGGGAGAACCTGCACAATGAATAGTCGCAAGATGAAACACAGGGCCTGGGGGAACCTGCACAGTGAATAGTCGCAAGATTAAACACAGGGCCGGGAAAAACCTGCACAGTGAATAGTCACAACTTTAAACATAGGGTGCGGGGGGAACCTGCACAGTGAATAGTCAAATGTTTAAACACAGGGACGGGGAATTCTGCACAGAGAATAGTCACAGGATTAAGCACAAGGCAGGGGGGATGCTGCACCCTGAATAGTCGCAAGATTAAACAGAGATCCCGGGGGATCCTGCACAGTGAATAGTCACAATTTTAAGCTCAGAGCCCAGGGATATCCTGCACAGTGATAAGTCTCAAGTTTAAACACAGGGCCCGGAGGAACCTGCACAGTGAATAATCACAAGTGTAAATTTAGGGCCCGGGGGAACCTTCACAGTGAATAGTCACAAGTGTAAACACAGGGCGCCGGGGGAATCTGCACAGTGAATCGTCATTAGATTAAATTTAGGGCCCGAGCGAATAGGCAGAGTGAATAGTGTCAAGTTTGAACAAAGGGCGCGGGGGGAACTGCACAGTGAACAGTCACAAGATTAAACACAGGGCCCGGGGGTGAAGCTGCACAGTGAATAGTCACAAGATGAATAACAGGGTGCACGAGGAAGCCGCACAGTGAATAGTCATAAGTTTAAACACAGGGCCCGGGAGATCCTGCACAGTGAAAAGTCGCAAGTTTATTCACAGGGCCCGGGAGGAAGCTGCACAGAGAATAGTCACAAGTTTAAACACAGTCCCCAGGGGATACCGCAATGTGAATAGTCACAAGTTTAAACACAGGGCCCGGGGGATCATGCACATTGAATAGTGACAATTTTAAAGACAGGGCCCGGGTGATGCTGCACAGTGAATAGTCACAATTTTAAACGCAGTGCCCAGGGGGAACCAGCACAGTGAATATTCACAAGTTTAAACACAGGGCCCGGGGGATCCTGCACAGTGAATAGTCACAAGTTTAAACACACGCCCCAGGGGGAAACTGCACAGTGAATAGTCGCAAGATTAAACACAGGGTCCGGGGAGAACCTGCACAGTGAATAGTCACAACTTTAAACATAGGGTACAGGGGGAACCTGCCCAGTGAATAGTCAAATGTTTAAACACAGGGACGGGGGATTCTGCACGGACAATAGTCACAGGATTAAGCACAAGGCCAGGGGGGATGCCGCACCCTGAATAGGCGCAAGATGAAACAGAGATCCCGGGGAACCTGCACAGTGAATAGTCACAAGTTTAAACACAGAGCTCAGTGGTATCCTGCGCAGTGAATAGTCACAAGATTAAACACAGGGCCTGGGAGATCCTGCACAGTGAAAAGTCGCTAGATTAAACACAGTGCCTGGGGCGAAGCTGCACAGTGAATAGTCAAATGTTTAAACACAGGGCCCGGGGGACCTTGCACAGTGAATAGTCACAAGATTAAACTGAGGGCCCGGGGGAAGCTTCACAGTGAATATTCACAAGTCGAAACATCGGGCGCCGGGGGAACCTGCACAGTGAATAGTCACAAGATTAAACACAGGGCCTGGGAGATACTGCACAGTGAAAAGTCGCAAGATTAAACACAGTGCCTGGGGCGAAGCTGCACAGAGAATAGTCACAAGATTAAACACAGTCCCCAGGGGATCCTGCAATGTGAATAGTCACAAGTTTAAACGCAGGGCCCAGGGGGAACCTGCACAGTGAATAGTCACAAGTTTAAACGCAGGGCCCAGGGGGAACCTGCACAGTGAATATTCACAAGTTTAAACACAGTGCGTGGGGGGAACCTGCACAGTGAATAGTCACAAGATTAAACACAGTGCCCGGGGGAATCTGCACAGTGAATAGTCGCAAGATTAAACACAGTGCCTGGGGGAATCTGCACAGTGAATAGTCGCAAGATTAAACACAGGGCCCGGGGGAATCTGCACAGTGAATAGTCGCAAGATTAAACACAGGGCCCGGGGGGAAGCTGCACATTGAATACTCACAATATTATTCACAGGGGTCATGAGGAAGCCGCACAGTGAATAGTCACAAGTTTAAACACAGGGCCCGGGTTTCCTGCACAGTGAATAGTCACAGGTTTAAACACAGGGCCCGGGGAATCCTGCAGAGTGAAAAGTCACAAGCTTCAACACATAGCCCTGGGAATCCTGCACAATGAAGAGTCACAAGCTTAAACACAGGGCCCCAGGGGAAAGCAGCACAGTGAATATCTCAAGATTAAACACAGGGCCCGGTGGAATCTGCACAGTGAATGTCACAACATTAAAAACAGGGCCCGGGAGGAAGCTGCACAGAGAATAGTCACAAGTTTAAACACAGTCCCCAGGGGATTCTGCAATGTGAATAGTCACACGTTTAAACACGGGGCCCGGGGGATCATGCACATTGAATAGTGACAATTTTAAAGACAGGGCCCGGGTGATGCTGCGCAGTGAATAGCCACAATTTTAAACGCAGTGCCCAGGGGGATCCTGCACAGTGAATCGTCACAAGTTTGAACACAAGCCCCAGGGGGAAACTGCACAGTGAATCGTCACAACTTTAAACATAGGGTGCGGGGGGAACCTGCACAGTGAATAGTCAAATGTTTAAACACAGGGACGGGGGATTCTGCACAGTGAATAGTCACAAGATTAAACACAGGGCCTGGGAGATACTGCACAGTGAAAAGTCGCAAGATTAAACACAGTGCCTGGGGCGAAGCTGCACAGTGAATAGTCACAAGTTTAAACACAGGGCCGGTGAGGAAGCTGCACAGAGAATAGTCACAAGTTTAAACACAGTCCCCAGGGGATCCTGCAATGTGAATAGTCACAAGTTTAAACACAGGGCCCGGGGGATCATGCACATTGAATAGTGACAATTTTAAAGACAGGGCCCGGTTGTTGCTGCACAGTGAATAGTCACAAGTTTTAACACAGGGCCGGGGGGATCCTGCACAGTGAATAGTCACAAGTTTAAACACTGGGCCCGGGGTTCCTGCACAGTGAATATCACAAGATTAAACACAGGGCATGGGAGGAAGCTGCACAGTGAATAGTCACAAGTTTAGACGCAGGGTCCAGGTGTGGGAGCAGTTTTGCTGAGCTTTTGCTTCTATAACTGTTATTTGAGTAAGTAGATTAATATAATCCTAGTGAAACGTATTCATATATTTTTTCATATATGAGTTGAAAGTACAGCGACATATTGGTACAAAATGGAGTATTTGACCGAGGCATTGTGGGACAGATTTGTTAGCTCACAGTCTGAGCTTGTTGCAGCATGTCACAGACAATGAGAGGGCCCCTCTTATCAGTGTAACTGCAGACTGCACGGCACCTTCAGGAATGCAGGCCCAATTAAAGTGACGGTTGGAAGACTCGAGGATAATTGATGGGGCCTGAGATCATCAATTGGTGATCAGGGCTTGCATGAGCTGATCACATTGCCACATGATGCCGAATCAGTAATCTAATTGGTACTATGTGTAATGTACGTAATCAATTACCGTTCTGATTGGATTGTGTCCAGCCGGGATGGGCTGAGCAACAGCATATCCGTTGTGGATTTCCTTTGTTCTGTGGAGGAGCACTGGACCGCTTTCAGGTAAGGTGTGCACCCCATGATATCATGAATAAAGTGTTTGTTCTCAAAGTCTGAGTCCGGAGAATTTGTGGAATAATTGGGCATAATCTTAATTTTTCTCCAACCGTTTGGCATAGTCGGCAGGATCTCTGAGTTCACGGGATCCAAAGGAACCTAATCGACCGGATCAGCAGTAAGTCAACTTTTCTGCGACTCTAATGTCTCAATCGCCCAGCCTGAGCCGGAATTAGGAGGGCGACTGGGCCCCACGTGATGGCCAGGGTTAACTGGGAGAGGGAGACTGGGGGTCAAGGAAGAATTGGCTGAAATCTGATTAGAAAAGGTCTAAAAAAAAATTTAGACGAAATCCAGTAAAATTTGGCGTATTTGGTGTCGCAGTAGTCATAACTTGAGTCTGCATGAGCTGGTCCTCCACCGGGTGGCGATGTGAGGCGTGAGACAAAAGGGCGAGGACAGGAATGACTCGGGCTGGAACTAATAATAGAAATTGTCCCGACAGGCACGTGATCATTGCTTCTGAGTACACGAGCTGATCGAGCCCTGGAGAAAATGGCTGTGGGAAAAAAGGGAGAGCGAAAGAGCGTGGCCTGAGACACAGGGGTGAGCCGGTTAGCTGACCTTGAGAATTTAACATTAACTGCGCCTGTTCGTATCCTTGTGTCTATTCCTTTTATTGTGTCTTGTTCGTTTTCTTTTGTTTTAATGGTACTTGATTCATAGAAAAGAACTCATAAGTGAAGAAGGTTTTTGAGAAAGTAGAAGGAAATCTGGACTCAAGGGCTTCCAAGAGGGAAGGGTTGCCCCCGGGGACAAGTAATCCGTGTCCTCTGGAGAAAAGAGACCCACGTCCGTTTGCCCCCTCGAAGGAGATGCAGAAGCACCACGGTAAATATGTGTTTTAAGGATAGGTATGTTTTGGAGTAAAAACAAGTTACTGTGTCTTTGATTCGACTGTGAGAATGTTGGAAGCTTCCAGCAAATGAATTGAATGTCTGGGATGTACAGCTTGTGTTCTGTAGAACTTGTGTTCTGTAGAACTGACTTTCGTTAACTCTTTGTTGTCTGGCCTTAATGATGAGAGAATGAGTCTGTTACTTTTTCTATTTTTACAAGTGTATATTTTGTGGGAACCTTGAGTCATGTTTTGGTTGTGAATTAGTTGAACCTGTGTGTGTTCCTTTACATCGGGACAGGGAATTTTGAAAGAGATTTGGTATTTTGAATTCGTAACCCATTACAGAAATCTATTTTCGAAGTTGTTTGGAATTGAATGAGTGTGAAAAGTGATTGTTGAGTGTGTTCATTTCGATTTAGTGTTGTACACCCAGGAATGGGATATAAAATTGAATTATATTTTAAGTTAAAAAGACATTTTTATTTTAAAAGTTGGTTTTGCAACTGTGAAAAAGAGATAAGCTTCAGCCTTGAAGGTCTGAAGATATTTGGCAGAAATCCAATTTGAAGTGTATCACTCCTGCTTTAATTGGATCTCCAGTTTAAAATCTGTTCTCGTTTTTTTTTGAGTTTAAATTAAAGACATATTTTACTGACTGTTTTAAGTAGCAAATGTCAGGAATTGAATATTGTTTTAAGGGAGAGAAGGATAAAAAAGGAGATAATGGGAAAGATTAAGGTTTGTGTAAGGACCTCGTGTTAAATCTTTTGTTGGAAGAATGTTAAATAACTTTTTCATCAGTTTTTGTTTTTATTACAGTCATCTGAAAGGCGCCTGAAGAACAAGAAAAATGACGTAATTTGCCTATCTTTTAAAATAAGCACGTGCTATTCTGTTCTGTGTGTAGGTAATAAGTAGTATAAGTTAATAAGTCTGAATTGAATTAATACTGTTAAGGTTAATTGACCTGTTTAAGTTGAAGAACTGGAAGTTTCATTTGTTGCCACAATGAACTTTCAAGTTTATTATGTCATGTTTTGAAGGAGTCTTCAGTTCCGGACAGAGGACTCACTCATATAACATTGGCAGTTTTGATTTTTAAATATTATTGCAGTGAATTGGAATTTGGAATCATTTTTGTTTTAATAAAAAATAATCCTTGGATTAGAAACCTCTTATTTAAGGATAAAAAAAAACATTTAAAATGGAGTTTAGTTCTTTTCCATTAAAACAAAAGGGTTACGTAAAGCGACACAGCGGAGAATGCTTTGCTCCGCCCCCTTGGAGACAAGCAAGACATTAACCCTGCTGCAACTATCTTTATCAATGAGGCAAAGTGCTTGAGAATAGCACTTCTGTCTTTCAAGTACAAAAAGTACAACCAAGTCTGGGCATAAGAAATTGGAATCAATAAACATCATTTAATTGATCTGGGTGGTTATTTAAAGCATTCAAAGGGAAACTTACTGTTATTTGAATTTGGAGTAATGTGAGATGTCGAAAATCCAGTTTAATTTTGGCAAGTTATTTAAGGAGTTAAAATGTCATCTAAGGTAAAGAAAAACATAAATATACACTAATGTCTGGAATCAAATGGAAATGTTTGATTTCTGTTTCAAGGAATTATGAATTTTAATTGTAAAGGTTCTCCAGGGCTCAAAATGAAATAGAATTATAATTAATGGGAATTGGCAATCAGATCTGGCTGATGCAAGCGCTAATAAAGGAATTCTGGCGATAAACAAATAGTGAACTCAACAGCTAATTTTCAAGAAGCCTCGAATTTTCCAGTGAAAGTCAGGAAAGTGTAGATAAGACTAGAAATTGATAGTTTTCTCTTGGAGATGTGAGTTTTTAAGAGACCTACATTTGAAAGTCTGGCCATAACCTGAGACATCAGGACCCTGCAGGGGGAGGTAAGCAAAGATCTCAGGTTGACACCACCAGCGCCCACCCCCACCTTTTCCTCACCGCAGATATTTGATCTATTGATAAGATCACCTGAGAGTTCAGATTATGTGGCATGACAATGGAATACCAGTGGAAGTGTGCAGATGTGATTTGTTATTTGGAAAGCAACGGAAGCATTTGTCGCATTTTCAACTTCGAAGGAGAGCAACCCTAAGAATACCAAAAGGATTTTAAAAAATAGATTAAAATGGAGTGTGGTTTTTTTTTAGATCAGGGAAGAAAAAGGTTTTGTCAAGTGACGCAGCTGAGACGATTTTGCTCCGCCCCTTGGGGGAAAAAAACCCCGCTGCAGCTGCTGTTTTTCGATTTAATCCACCACACAATTTTGCATTGCTGAGAGTAAAATTTATGCATATTGGACATTGTTAAATTTTAAATTTCTAAATTGACAGATAGAATTGGATAAATTAACCCATTGGGCTCAGGGGCAGAGCCACAATAGATTTTTTCCTAGGATATTTTTAAGCAGGTGATGGCAGGCCATGTGAGAATTGATGCCACAGCAAGAGATCCAGCAGCTTTGAGAATTTAAGACCTTAACTGCAGACATCAAATATCACAGCATCTTTATCAATGAGACAATTTTCAGCATCTGCACTATTTTGCTTTTATTTTGGTGGACAATTTAATCTACCAGGTGTGTCAGATTTTGACAGCAAAGGCCCTCCTGGGACCTTTTGTGTCAAAATCATTGGGGGGTGTACAAGGGAAGGAGCCAACAATCAAACCAGCATTCAAAATTTATTAAACGGACAACAAGATCCAATCACCACGATTACCCCAACATTTTAATAACTAACGAGTAAGGTTACGACCCAACAGACACAAGTGACAGGTCATGGACTATTTGAACTATGGGGCATTGCACAACATGTTGGATGGGAAGTGTGTACGGTGTTCCACAGATGACCGTGCTAACTGCGTGACCAGGCAGAAAGGGGAAGGGGTAACTGAGAGCTGTGTCTTTGGAATTGTTTTGTGCCCCTCCCATTGGGCAACTGATGATAAGGAAAGTTGAAAGTAACATAGATGTGTGTAGGTACATGGAGCCCAGGGGAAGCGTTGTATGATCATGTTAAACATGAGATTGTGCCTGTCCTGGTCAATATCTCAGGGATGCAAATGCCGGGATATTGTATGGAACAGGCCAGAAATATGTATAGTGTATTAAGTAAGATTGTAATGCAGCAGGCTGCTGATGCCATGGGTGCCACTAGATTTGGAGGCCAGGATCAGCTTCATAGAACAAAGTAGAAAATAAAGGGGTGATAAGGGGAAAAGATTACATAAAATACAATGATATTTTACCCTATGTTATGGAAATTGGAAAAGAGGTAATTGGAACAACATTGTCCATTGTCTGAGAGTAGTCTTGAAAACCAGGTCATTATATTTCCTCATCCTAAATATAAAATGGCAGAATCAAAATGTGGATTTAATGCCACTGTAAATTGCACCATGGAGTCTAGGAAAGCATTGTCAGGGTTAACCCATGTGGGCTATATGGGAAAGGGGAGATATTGCTTAACCACCACAGCGAGGGAGTACCAGTATGGACATAAAAAGACTTGGCCGGTGAGCAACAGTACATTTTGGTTCAACCCACAAATACCAACCCGAATAGGGAAGATGGAGTTGGTAGAGATACATAAACAAAAGACAGAAACGATAACTGAGACAGAAAGTATTCAGGAGGGTTTGACATATTACCTCCGGGACGATGAATATACTATTCAGCCATTGCCCACACGCTTGGGTAAAGATAGAAAGCAGCGAGAAGTCATTGCTGTAGTGTACTACAGTTTGGAACAACAGTCGAAGATGCTACAAGATGAGATTGACAAGAAATGATTCTCCCTGGCAGGAGGACTTATGGAACTGGGGGTCAGACGTCTCCCATGTCCTGATAGTGGTTTTGGGTTTCATGGTGTTATATGTGACCTGCTTAATTTGGCAACTTTAGAAATTAATTAGACGATGTAAGAGGATGTATTAACACAGGTTGGACAGCTACCCGAAAAAAGCAATTCGTGTTCGTACTTGCTCTGTCAAAGGAGGGACAATTAGTTATGCCATAAAAGGGTAATTGTATAACCTTTTCATATATACATAAAATGAATTAATGAATGATCAATGTACTCTAAGATGTTTGTACAATCGAAATTGTAATTGTATACCTTTTATATTGTAAACGAGTAACTGAAGTCCTTGCAAAACTTATGCCTTTACAGAGTTTCCACAGGCCCCTCTTGTGGCACAAGCAGGCAACGTATTGAATGCGACCCCTCCGGGTGTTGAAGGCTGTTTCTGGACAAATAAAGACCATTAAAGGCAACTAGGTGGGATCAAGGGAACGATTCTTGAAAGGGTTTTGAAGAGTCAAGAAGGGGACTGTGGGAACGAAATTTTAGAATTTTAAGAACAGAATTTTATGGGAACATTTAAGATGAAATTAATCAATCATGTATTGCTAACAAGCTAGCTTCAGTGCTGGAGGGAGGGACAGCTTATCAGAAATGACTTCATAGCTTCAGGGCTGCCGAGGCAACTTGGGCTTGCGGCTGGTGCAGGGTGGAGGGGGAGAGACATTAAGCATTAACAACATTTTAACCCCTACCTCTCCCCTCTGCATATGATGATGATTTGTTATCATGATATGATAAAAGGAGGGATTGTGGGAGCAGTTTTGCTGAGCTTTTGCTTCTATAACTGTTATTTGAGTAAGTAGATTAATATAATCCTAGTGAATACGTATTCATATATTTTTTCATATATGAGTTGAAAGTATAGCTACATATTGGTACAAAATGGAATATTTGACCGAGGCATTGTGGGACAGATTAGTTAGCTCACAGTTTGCGCTTGTTACAGCATATCACAGACAACGAGAGGGCCCCTCTTATCAGTGTAACTGCAGGCTTCACGGCATCTTCAGGAATGCAGGCCCAATTAAAGTGACGGTTGGAAGACTCGAGGATAATTGATGGGGCCTGAGATCATCAATTGGTGATCAGGGCTTGCATGAGCTAATCACATTGCCACATGATGCCGAATCAGTAATCTAATTGGTACTATGTGTAATGTACGAAATCAATTACCGTTCTGATTGGATTGTGTCCAGCCGGGATGGGCTGAGTAACAATATATCCGTTGTGGATTTCCTTTGTTCTGTGGAGTAGCACTGGACAGCTTTTAGGTTTGGTGTGCACCCCATGATATCATGAATAAAGTGTTTATTCTCAAAATCTGAGTCCGGAGAATTTGTGGAATAATTGAGCATAATCTGGATTTTTCTCCAACACCGGGGGATCCTGCAGAGTGAATAGTCACAAGTTTAAACACACGGCGTGGGGGTTCCTGCACATTGAGTAGGAGATTAGAACAATACAGCGCAGTACAGGCCCTTCAGCCCTCGATGTTGCGCCGACCTGTGAAACCATCTGACCTACACTATTCCATTTTCATCCATATGTCTATCCAATGACCACTTAAATGCCCTTAAAGTTGGCGAATCTACTACTGCTGCAGGCAGGGCGTTCCACGTGCTTACTACTCTCTGAGTAAAGAAACTACCTCTCACATCTGTCCTATATCTATCACCCCTCAACTTGAAGCTATGTCCCCTCATGTTTGCCTTCACCATCCGAGGAAAAAGACTCTCACTATCCACCCTATCTAACCCTCTGATTATCTTACATGTCTCTATTAAGTCACCTCTCCTCCTCCTTCTCTCCAACGAAAACAACCTCAGGTCCCTCAGCCTTTCCTCGTAAGACCTTCCCTCCATACCAGGCAACATCCTAGTAAATCTCCTCTGCACCCTTTCCACAGCTTCCACATCCTTCCTATAATGCGGTGACCAGAACTGCATGCAATACTCCAGGTGCAGTCTCACCAGAGTTTTGTACAGCTGCAGCATGACATCGTGGCTCTGAAACTCGATCCCCCTACTAATAAAAGCTAACACACCATCTGACTTCTTAACAGCCATATTAACCTGGGTGGCAACTTTCTGGGATTTATGTACCTTGACACCAAGATCTCTCTGCTCATCTACACTACCAAGAATCTTCCCATTAGCCCAGTACTCTGCATTCCTGTTACTCCTTCCAAAGTGAATCACCTCACACTTTTCCGCATTAAACTCCATTTGCCATCTCTCAGCCCAACTCTGCAGCCTATCTATGTCCCTCTGTAACCTACAACATCCTTCGGCACTATCCACAACTCCGCCGACCTTCGTGTCATCCGCAAATGTACGAACCCACCCTTTTGCACCCTCATCCAGGTCATTTATAAAAATGACAAACAGCAGTGGCCCCAAAACAGATCCTTGCGGTACACCACTAGTAACTAAACTCCAGGATGAACATTTGCCATCAACCACCACCCTCTGTCTTCTTTCAGCAAGCCAATTTCTGATCCAAAACACTAAGTTGGGCAGAGAAATGGCAGATGGAGTTCAATTAGTGGAAATGCGAGGTGATGCAGTTTGGAAGATCCAATGCAAGAGTGAACTATACAGTAAATGGAAAAGTCCTGGGGAAAATTGATGTCCAGAGAGATTTGCGTGTTCAGGCCCATTGTTCCCTGAAGCTGGCAACGCAGGTAAATAGAGTGGTCAAGAAGGCATACAGCATGCTTTTCTTCATCGGACGGGGTATTGAGTACAAGAGTTGGCAGGTCATGTTACAGTTGTATAAGACTTTAGTTCGGCCACATTTGGAATACTGCGTGCAGTTCTGGTCGCCACATTACCAAAAGGATGTGGATGCTTTGGAGAGGGTGCAGAGGAGGTTCACAAGGATGTTGCCTGGTATGGAGGGCGATAGCTATGAAGAGAGGTTGAGTAGATTAGGAGTATTTTCATTAGAAAGGCGGAGGTTGAGGGGGGACCTGATTGAGGCGTACAAAATCATGAGAGGTATAGACAGGGTGGATCGAAAGAAGCTTTTTCCCAGAGTGGGGAATTCAAATACTCGGGGTCACGAGTTCAAAGTGAGAGGGGAAAGGTTCAGGGGGGATATGCATGGAAAGTTCTTTATGGAGAGGGTGGTGGGTGCCTGGAACGCGTTGCCAGCGGAGGTGGTAGATGCGAACACGATAGCGTCTTTTAAGATGTATCTGGACAGATACATGAATGGGCGGGAAGCAAAGAGATACAGACACTTAGAAAATAGGCGACCGTTTTGGTGGAGGATCTGGATCGGCGCAGGCTTGGAGGGCTGAAGGGCCTGTTCCTGTGCTGTAATTTTCTTTGTTCTTTGTTCTTGTTCTTTTGGAGAAGTGGTTACACCGAAGGTTCAGGCAGATAGATGGGTGATCGCTAGAAGGGGCAAGCATTCAGTGCAGGATTCCCCTGTGGTTATCCTCCACTCTAACAAGTATACCGTTTTGGAAACTGTTGGGGTGGATGGCCTGTCAGGGGAAAACACAGCAGCCAGAGCTGTGGCACCACGGCTGGCACTGTTGTTTAGCAGGGAGGGGCAAAGCGCAGATCAGCAATAGTTATAGGGGACTCTATAGTCAGGGTCACAGATAGGCTCTTCTGTGGACGTGAAAGAGACTCCAGGATAGTTAAAAGACAGGACCTCTAGAGTTGTAATCTCGTGATTCCTCCCTGTGCCACGTGCCAGTGAGGCTAGAAATAGGATGATAGTGCAGCTAAACACGTGGCTAAACAGCTGGTGTAGAAGGGAGGATTGCAGATATCTGAACAATTGAGATCTCTTCAGGGACAGATGGGACCTGTACAAGAAGGACGGGTTGCATCTAAACTGGAGGGGCACAAATATCCTGGCTACGAGGTATGCTTGCATCACTCGGGAGGGTTTACACTAGTGTGGCAGGGGGTTGGGAACCAGAGCAGTGGGACAGCAAGTGAAAGAAATGAGGGGGAACTAGTAAATAAGGCCAGTAAGACTAAGAGGAAGAGCAGGCAGAGAGATGTTGCGGAGCACAGCGGGACTGATGGTCTGAAGTGCATTTGTTTCAATGCCAGAATTAAACAGGTAAGGCAGATGAACTTAGAGCGTGGATTCGTACTTAGACCTATGATGTTGTTGCTATTACAGAGATTGGTTGAGGGAAGGACAGGATTGGCAGCAAAATGTTCCACGATTTAGAAGCTTCAGGAAGGATAGAGGGGGAGGTAAAAGGGATAGGGGAGTTGCATTACTGGTTACGGAGAATATCACAGCTGTACTGCGGGAGGACACCTCGGAGGGGTCGTGCAGCGAGGCAATATGTGTGGAGCTCAGTAACAGAAAGGGTGCAGTCACGATGTTGGGGGCTTTCCACAGGCCTCCCAACAGCCAGCGGGAGGTAGAGAAGCAGATATATAGACAGATTTTGGGAAGATGTAAAGGTAACAGGGTTGCAGTGTTGGGTGATTTTAACTTCCCCTATATTGACTGGGACTCACCGAGTGTTGGGGGCTTGGATGGGGCAGAATTTGTAAGGAGCATCCAGGAGGGCTGCTTGAAACAATATGTAGATAGTCCAACGAGGGATGGGGCCGTACTGTACCTGGTATTGGGGAATAAGCCCGGCCAGGTGATCGACGTTTCAGTCGGGGAGTATTTCGGGAACACTGACCATAATTCCATAAGTTTTAAGATACTTGTGGATAAGGATAAGAGTAGTCCTCGGCTGAAGGTGCTAAATTGGGGGAAGGCTAATTATAACAATATTAGGCAGGAACTGAAGAATGTAGATTGGGGGCGGCTGTTTGAGGCGAAATCAACATCTGACATGTGGGAATCTTTCAAACGTTAGTTGATTAGAATCCAGGACCAGCATGTTCCTGTGAGGATGAAGGATACGTTTGGCAAGGTTCGGGAACCTTGGATAACGCGGGATGTTGTGAGCCTGGTAAAAAAGAAGAAGGAAGCATTTGTCAGGGCTGGAAGGCTAGAAGCTGACGAATCCCTTGAGGAACATAAAGACAGTAGGAGGAACTTAAGCAAGGAGGCAGGAGGGTTAAAAGGGGTCATGCAGTCCTTGCCAAACAGGATTAAGGAAAATCCCAAGGCTTTTCATGTGTATATAAAGAGCAAGAGGGTAACCAGGGAAAGGGTTGGCCCACACAAGGACAGAGAAGGGAATCTATGTGTGGAGCCAGAGGAAATAGGCTAGGTACTAAATGAGTGCTTTGCATCAGTATTAACCAAAGAGGATGACTTGGTGGATGATGAGCCTAGGGAAGGGAGTGTAGATAGTCTCAGTCATCTCATTATCAAAAAGAGGAAGTGTTGGGTGTCTTGCAAAGCATTAAGGTAGATACGTCTCCAGGGTCTGATGGGATCTACCCCAGAATACTGAGGGAGGCAAGGGAAGAAATTGCTGGGGCCTTGACAGAAATCTTTGCATCCTCATTGGCTACAGGTGCGGTCCCAGAGGACTGGATAATAGCCAATGGTGTTCCTTTGTTTAAGAAGGGTAGCAAGAATTATCCAGGAAATTATAGGCCGGTGAGCCTTACGTCAGTGGTGGGGAAAATGTTAGAGAAGATTCTTCGGGACAGGATTTACTCCCATTTGGAAACAAACGAACCTATTAGCGAGAGGCAGCATGGTTTTGTGAAGGGGAGTTCGTGTCTCACTAATTTGATTGAGTTCTTTGAGGAAGTGACGAAGATGATTGATGAAGGAAGGGCAATGGATGTTATCTGTATGGACTTCAGTAAAGCCTTTGACAAGGTCCCTCATGGCAGACTGGTACAAACGATGAAGTCACACTTGATCAGAGGTGAACCGGCAAAATGGATACAGAACTGGCTCGGTCAGAGAAGACAGAGGGTAGCAGAGAAAGGGTGCTTTTCCGAATGGGGGGATGTGACCAGTGGTGTTCCGCAGGGATCAGTGCTGGGACATTTGCTGTTTGTAGTATATATGGATGATTTGGAGGACAATGTTTAGTCTGATTAGTAAGTTTGCGGATGACACAAAGGTTGGTGGAGTCGCGGATAGTGATGAGGATTGTCAGAGGATACAGCAGGATATAGATCGGTTGGAGACTTGGGCAGAGAAATGGTAGATGGAGCTTAATCCGGACAAATGTGAGGCAATGCATTTTGGAAGCTCTAATGCAGGTGGGAAGTATACAGTAAATGGCAGAACCCTTCGGTGTATTGACAGGCAGAGAGATCTGGGCGTACACAGGTCACTGAAAGTGGCAACGCAGGTGGATAAGTTAGTTAAGAAGGCATACAGCATGCTTATCATCATCGGTCGGGGCAGAGAGTATATAAATTGACAAGTCATGCTGCAGTTGTACAGAACTTTAGTTCGGCCACACTTATAATATTGTGTGCAATTCTGTTCGCCACACTACCAGAATGACGTGGAGACTTTGGAGAGGGCACAGAAGAGGTTTACCAGGATGTTGCCTGGTCTGGAGGGCATTAGTTATGAGGAGAGGTTGGATAAACTCGGATTGTTTTCACTGGAACGACGGAGGTGGAGGGGCGACATGATAGAGGTTTACAAAGTTATAAGCGGCATGGACAGAGTGGATAGTCAGAAGCTTTTTCCCAGGGTGGAAGAGTCAGTTACGAGGGGACATAGGTTTAAGGTGAGAGGGACAAAGTTTACAGGGGATGTGCGAGGCAAGTTCTTTACACAGAGGGTGGTGAGTGCCTGGAACATACTGCCGGGGGAGGTGGAAGCAGGTACGATAATGACGTTTGAGAGACATCTTGACAAATGCATGAATAGGATGGGAATAGAGGGTTATGGTCACCGGAAGTGCAGAAGGTTTTAGTTTAGGCAGGCATCAGGATCGGCGCAGGCTTGGAGGGCAGAATGGCCTGTTCCTGTGCTGTACTGTTCTTTGTTCTTTGTTCTGAAGACAGCATCCAAAGTATAGACGAACATCCCTGAGATGCTTCTCTGACGTTAGGAGTTTAATTTCCGAATAGTGATGCAGAGTGAAGGTCATCATTGAAACAACATGAAATCTGCAGATGGGTCTCGTGATTTTTCCCGGACTTCCTTGATTTCAGTTTAATACAGCTTCTAGTTATGATTAGTTGCACATTGTGATCAGATTTGTCCAGTCTTGGGGGTGGTTTGGGTCCAATTCAATTTTAGTGGAAAATATATTCCATCAACAGGGAATTAACACAGCTGTCGTAATCTGTTTGTTCAAAGATTAAGAAAGAAATGTTTGAACAATTTTGCAACCTCAGTATCCCCATAGAGATCCGGGAGGGTATAAATTTAATGCACTGGGAACGTGTCACCACAGAATTTACTTCAGAGATATTACCTGCAGCACAAACAGATCGATCACTCCAAGCAGAGAATGCACCGACAAATTCAATGGGTGAGGAAAATATTCTATGTGATCCTGGCTACAGTTGGTGTTCCTGGTAAGTATCTCTAACCAATGAGGTTTTGTAAATCTGTGTATGAACTGGTTTCTTCCATTACCATGGGAATAATAATATTACATGAGATCGAATGGTTACAGTTACATAGACACACATTCAATAATATAATTGTATTAATTTCCTGAATTATCTGTGCAGTTTTAATCTGTTGTCTCAACTGTTTCTAGATCAAGACACTCTGCATTGTAAAGTTATTGAATTATGTGGAATGTTCTGTAGAATCATGGCTCAAAGCAGGAAAATCTCAGAGGGGAAGGATCACTGGAATTATCTTTTAATGTAGAATTATACTGTGTGTGCACTAACTGGAGTGGAGCACCTGACCCCAGCCATCATGTATAACTGGGATCATGGAATTCCTGGAATATCTGTCATTGTATTCAATGCGGGTCCCCATCTTACTCTTACTCTAAGTAGAGTTGTTGATGGCACTATCAGGAATTGATCATTTTCCTTCCTGAGCACGGTCTTGAGCATCGTTTGGTCATAGGTGCACTGAATATGAAAGGATTCTCTTCAATATTACGAAAAACACTGATGACTATGACTTGTTAATAGACAAGTTACCGATTCTACAGCACAGAAACTGAGCATTCGGTACAACTAGATCACGACTGTCTTCCTGCTCTGCACGAGCCTCTCTTCATTCCAGCTCATCTAATGCTATCCGTATATCCTTCCAATCCTGTCTCCCTCATGTACTAACCTCGCTTCTTCTTATTTTTTCCCCATTGCAAGAGGTCTCAATTCCAAGTTCTCAGCTCTCCGAGTAAATAGGTCTCTCGTGAATACAATCGTGCATTTATTGATGACCATCTTATTTTCAGGAAATGCAGAACTGGTCACCAGCGAAGGTCGAAATCTCATGTCCACGTTATCCCTCTCTAACCCTTATATAATTTTAAAGGCCTCTATTCGTTCAACACCTATCCTTGCCTTATCGACAGAATAGAGCCACAACATATCCCAATAATTATAATCTCCCAGTTATGGTATTATTTTTGTGAAGATTACGTTAACCTGCTGGTTACCCTGGATATTTTTATCATGTGTAGTCCAGAAGAGTACACATTATTTACGTGTTCAATAAACACCTTTCTAATAGGTTGAGGGGGGACCTGATTGAGGTGTACAAAATCATGAGAGGTATAGACACGTTGGATAGCAAGAAGCTTTTTCCCAGAGTGGGGGATTCAATTACTATGGGGCAAGAGTTCAAAGTGAAAGGGGAAAAGTTTAGGGGGGATATGCGTGGAAAGTTCTTTACGCAGAGGGTGGTGGGTGCCTGGAACGCGTTGCCAGCGGAGGTGGTAGACGTGGGCACGATAGCATCTTTTAAGATGTATCTAGACAGATACATGAATGGGCAGGAAGTAAAGAGATACTGACCCTTAGAAAATAGGCATCATGTTGAGATAGAGGATCTGGATCGGCGCAGGTTTGGAGGGCCGAAGGGCCTGTTCCTTTGTTCTTTTTTGTTATTATAACGCTTTTATTTTAATGATATTCCTGTAGAAATCAAAGCCCGTGCTGTGATCACATTTGCATTGACTCAGTAAATTCCCTTTTCAATTGAACTCATTTATACATCAGAGGAGTGGTCCAAGATGTACGAGTACAATCCGAGGGACTGGTTCGGGTCAGGGAGGAATTTCTTCGACCCCATGGAGAGATTCGAGTCCAGGATGGGTCCCTACAGTGGGAATGGTTATGGACCGGGTGCAGTTCTTCAATCTACCCGTTTTTTGGCTCCCCATTGCTATATTTAGCAGGCTGACTAGCGTCTGATGAGCGGATTGCTGGACCTCGCCGTCCAGGATTTGTTAAATCTGGAAGTGCTGGGGTTGGAGGCAGCTTGGGCTCATGGACCCGATCTGACACGATCCCAGACCACATGGTATTTGCTGCTAAAATCCTTCCTGCTTGGGTTGAGAAGCGGAGAATGTTTTTCAGTAATTTACAGCCATTCTCCCTTTTGTACTTGGCAGTTAATTTAGTGTCAATTGTGATCCTGTCCAAGGGAAATTGCGGACTGTCCAGCTGCACCACCCGCTACCTGGTGGCCATGTCAACAGCGGATCTACTGGTCATTATCACTGAGATCGTACTCGGGAGAATCAATGATTATTATTTCCCATTTAATTTCCTGGACCTCACCTCTGTGTGTCGCTCTGTCTATGTCCTGACCCGGGCAGCGATCGACTGTTCTGTCTGGTTCACCATCACATTCACACTTGATCGATTTGTCGCAATTTGTTGCCCGAAGCTGAAATCAAAATATTGTACAAGGAAAACTGTGGCTGTGGTTCTATCAACAACCAGCATTCTATTATTACTAAAAAATATTCCCATATACTTTAGATTTAAACCTGGTTGGGTAATCGATAGTGTAGAATGGAGCTGCTCTAATAAGCCAAGCTATTATACTGACCCTCGATGGATTGGATTTACAATGTTTGAAAAAGCTTTAACACCATTATTGCCATTCATTTTAATTCTGTTGCTGAATGCTCTGACGGTCAGACACATTTTAGTGACAGGACGAGTTCGTCAGAGACTGAGGGGTCAGAGCAAGAAAGATAATCACAGTGACTCTGAAATGGAGAGAAGGAGGAATTCTATGATTTTACTCTTCACCATATCTGGCAGTTTCATATTTCTGTGGCTGGTTTATATGTTGTACATTTTTAGTGTTGGTTACTTCTTAGATGATGATTCTTTTTATATCTTTGAAAATGTCGCATATATGCTGCGGAATTTAAGTTGCTGTGCAAATACATTTATTTATGTGGCCACTCAGTCCGAGTTCAGAGAGCAGTTAAAGAGCGCACTGAAATATGCAGTTACATCAATTATTAAATCAATAAAGAAACAAAACTACTGAGACCAGCTGAAAGATCCAGTGGTTAATGGACAAGAGGTGACCGCTGGAGGTCCAGAAGAAAATGGCCTGCAGGAGTAAAGACAAGCACTGGAGCTGTTATCGACGGGGAGAGGGGGTTCGAGAGCAGGAGGATGGGAAGTAAAGTAGCAGCAGCTATCTGATACACCAAAGACCAGTGAATAAAGAACAGAGAGTGACATTCAGAGGACCTGAAGTAAATGAACTGGAGTAGTCGGGCACGTCAAGCAGTATTAGGACAAGCACAAGAGTTTCCTTTCAGAGGACCATTAACAAATATGCAGGAGGAGTCAGACACAGAATGGATCAGCGGGACATTGGGGGGGGGGGCGGTGGGGAGGGGGGGAAGTGGGGGTGGTGGGGGTGGGGGGTTGGCACAGGAGACACTGGGAGGACCGGATGAACATTATCAAGAATCAAAAAAGATAATGGGCAGTGAGCAAAGGGAAACAGATGACTTTCATAAAGGGGTCAGGAGGAGAGTTATTGCGCTCCCCAAAATAACTGATGTGAAAGAAGCTTGAACTGGATATGTCACCTATCATTAAACAAGAACAATGCAGTTTAATAAGTATGCTAATTGACTTGATCAATTAAATATATCTGTAGAAGAAAACATTTATTTTTAAAAAGAACATCAATTATTCTGAATTGCTTTGGCACCATGGGAATGTTGAGGTGAATTATTTAGGACAGTTGACATTGTTGATAAGAGGATGAAACATTGATTGTCCAACTGCTTTGTAACTACAAGGATGTAATATGTGTTCACACCATGAAATGTTAACTCTTGGAGCCTAGGAAATAAGCAATGGACATGCTTTCAGCGTACTCACTCCAATTACAGAAGTGCGGTTACAGCAGAGGAACCTCACGTTAAACTGATGATAAGAGGTAATTCAAAGCATTTCATAATAAGGAATCAGAAGCCCGAAAGATGGAAACTCAGAGTCTTTGCTGGTCCAGTTTACAATGGTGTCTGTGGTGTAATTATTCTGAAACACAGTTCAAAGTAATGTCAATTCAGAGACAGGAGAACAAAGGCATCGCCTTTGCTGGCAACATTCAATGAATACTCGGCTTGAAGGATTTGAAACTTCCACGTTGTCTTCAGTATTTATAACATCTTGTTTCATAAATTATACTGGATTCAGAAGTAGTCATTGTTTGTACATTGTTAGGTCAGGCACAACTGAGGACCTCATTGTAAGAAATTGAAAATTCAGAACTGAGAGTTTTTAAATAAAAGTTTTTTAAGCCTCAAAACCTCAAACATGCAATGGTGCAACTTGGGGCCGGACGTTGAAAAAGGCTAAAACGAAATGACTGGTTGTGACATTGAGTGGAATCTTGCTCTGATTACTCTGACAAACTTTTTTCATTCAAGGAAGGGAATCCGTCTTGGGAACAACCAGACATTGATCCGCAAGACCTGTGAATAAGATGTCATTTGAATTACGAGGTAAAAGATTGGTCAAAAGCATAGAACAAAGATCAGCGGAAAAGAGGAATAATTTAGTATTTTAAGTTTCCAAGAACCAGAGAATCATCGAAACATAAAATATTTAAGGCACAGAAAGAGGGCACTTTGACACATCGTGTCTGTGCCAGTGGAAAACGGATCGACCTATTCCAATCCCACATGCCAGCATTTGATTCTTAGCGCTGCAGATTATGGTAGCTGAGGTGCCTATCCAGACATCTTTTTAATAAGCTGAGAGTCTCTGCCTCAACTCTCCTTTCAGCCAGTGAGGTCCAGAGACGACTAACCTCTGGGTAAAATAAAAACGTTTTTCCTCATGTTGCCTTTATTTTTCTCGCAATCAGTTTCAAGCTATGCCCCCTCATCACTGACCTCTCTGCTAAAGCGAATAGATCCTTCACCTCCACTCTATCCAGGCCCTTCAAGATTTAGTACATTTCAATCAGATCTCCTTTCTGCCTTCTCTGTTCCAAGGAGAATAACCACAGCCTATTCAATCTTTCCTCCTACCTGCATTTTTACAGTCCAGGCAACATCCTTGTAAATCTCCGCTGTAAGCTCTCGAGTGCAATTACATCCTTTCTGCAATGAGATGACCAGAACTGCACACAGTACTCAAGTTTAGGCCTAACCAATGAGTTATACAGTTCCAGCATAACCTCACCTGTTCTTATATACTGTACCACTGCTAATAAAGGAAAGGATTCCATATACCTTCTGAACCACCTTATCGACCTGTCCTGTTACCTTCAAGTATCTGTGGAAATTGATTCCAAGGTCCCTCACTTCCTTTACACTTCTAAGTATTTTTTTTCATTTATCATCTATTCCTTTGCCTTGTTTGAACTCTCAAAATGCATCACCTCGCACTTCCCTGGCTGGAATTCCATTTGGCAAATTTGTGCCCATCTGAACAGACCATCAATATCTTCCTGCAGCCTACAGCTATCATCTTTGCATCTTCCAAATAGCCAGTCTTCGTCTTGTCTGCAAGCTTCTTGATCATGCCTTCTACATTTACGTCCAAATCGTTTAGATATAGCACAAAAAGCAGGGGACCCAGTACTGAGCCCCTGCAGAATACCACTGGAAACAACCCTCCAGTCATTAAAACACCTGCCAACAATTACCCTTTGTTTCCTGTCACTAAGCCAATTTTGTATCTACCTTGCTGCATTTCCCTGAATCCCATGGGGATTTTTTTTAACCAGTCTGCCATGTGGGACTTGTCAAAAGCCTTGCTGAATTCCATGTTGACCATGTCAGCTGCACTACCCTTATCTATCTTCCTTGTTTCTGCTTCAAAAATGTGGTCAAGTTGGTCAAACAAGATCTTCCCTTAACAAATCCATACTGACTATCCTTGATTAACCTGTGCCTTTCTAAGTGACAGTTTATCCTGTCTCTCTGAATAGATTCCAATAATGTGCCCAGTACTGATGTTAGGCTGACTGCCCTGAATTATTCAGTCTATCCTTCGCACCCTTTTAATCAGAGGTAAAACGTTAGCAATTCTCCAATCCTTAAGCACCACAACTGTATCCAGTGAGGACCACAGTGCTGAGGACGCCGTGGATAGATTGTTTAGTGATGTGGTCACACTGCAGGTCATGGCTGGACAGGTAGAAAAGTGATGGCTGTCCACCAGGAGGAGTAGTAGGCGCAGGTAGGTCGTGCAGGAGTCCCCTGTGGCCATTGCCCTCTCTAACAGATATACCGCCTTAGATACTGTTGGGGGAAGGATGGGAATGCCTCTCAGGGGAAAGCAGCAACAGCCAAGTTCGTGGTGGCACGGATGGCTCTGCTGTACAGCAGGTCAGGAAAAACACGTGGAGATCCATGGTGATAGGAGATTCAATTGTAAGGGGAGCAGACAGGCGTTTCTGTGTCCACAAACGAGACTCCAGGATTTTGTGTTGCCTCCCTGTTGCGAGGATGAATAATGCCTCAGAGTGGCTTGTTCAAGGGAAAGCATGTTGTCCCTTATGTATTCTTTTTCGTTAAAAAGTGGTTAGAATTGGTTGAACATGGGTTTCTTTGTCCTTTGCCTTTAAAAAGAGAGGTGGGATGTCATTACATCCAGGGAACTTTTGCTTCACCACTTTAAAACTAGTAGAGTTAACCCTTTCAGCTAGCAGCTCATTGACCTTGTGTTCTTTGTTTCTCTAAATAGGTGGACGATATGGTCACAGAGATCAATCAACTCCAGCACCTTAAGATATTTGCAATATTTATGACAGCATGGTAATATTTTGATCTGAAGGCTTCGCCTTCTTTATTTCAAAAGTCAGAAATTGTCATTAATTCATTCATGCATTTGTTTCGATTTGTTGTCTTTCCACAGAAAGTCTTTGCAATTATTTGCAGTCAGCTTCCATTACAATTGTAGACATTACTGTCTCTGATAAATTCATCTGAAACCACGAAACATGGAAATAATTGTTTATGACTTTTTAATCAATAATAAATAAATTAATATGAGTTGCTATTCTAAGCAATCAAAAGGAAATCTACTTGAGTTTAAAGGGATATAAATATACATAATTTTCACAAAAGTTAATGGGAATGCCATTGAATACAGAATACTGAGGAAAAACCTTGCTTTCAGATATATAAATGAAAGATATTGTCAACTGACAGCACCATTAGTTGAATTAGGGAAACTTAGATTTTAAAAAATCAGTATAATTCGGTGCATTTCCTATCAAAAGTAAAGGGGTATCTGAGGGAAATAATAAACCATCGTGCATAATCTCTTGTTTTAATTGTATGTACTTACATGTTAACAGTTTAGGAATTAACAGCACTCCTTTGAAAGGATAATGACTGTCATCGAGTGAGGTGATGTGCAGGTGGGGTGACGGTCTTCAATCTGAGGAGTATCAATGAAGTTTTAACAGATAATAACATTCTTCATCATCAGTAGTCACTCAGGTTATGATATTTTAGAAGGTAAGAAAATGTAAAATTTGTGCAGATCACACCACTCATGAGCTGGAGAATATAAAGAATGGTCAACAACAAGAGTGAGATGAAGGAGGAGGCACATTTTGTCCTGTGGGGAATTGGTGGTTCTTGGAATCTTTTATTTTCCACTTGTGCTTGATGTCACGCTGTTTTAACCTTCTCTATTATGTCTTCTGAGATGTCCTGATGTGTGTCGCGCTTTGTTCATGTAAGTTGTCACCTTTGTGGTTGGCGACCATTTCGCTGCGGGTCACCAGTTTCTTGCCATCCCATACTCTACGGTCTGGCTTCACCTGCTTCTTTCCCTATTGCAGTGGAAAGTATGTTGGCAAAGTGCATACCCAAAGGAAGAGAAGAACCATCACAAATCGAATGATACTGGGCAGCTTTCCTATAGCTGCTGGAGCATGTTTAGATTTGAGAACCTGTACAATGGGATTTTTTGTCTGATATTTTTTCAATACATTTTAGCACTAATATCATTTGACACAATTACTTTAATATCATTGTCATGCCCCGTGGAGCCCATGTCAAATTCATATCTTTTAACATAGGTTTTCACTTAGTGTGTAGGATTTTGTAACTGACTTTTCTTTTAAAATGGACGAGTCGCAAATAATGGCCACCAAAGGTTATCTGACCTTGATCAGTGAATTTATAAACAGCCATACTGTCTCACAAGGACAAAAGGATACATTCCAGACTAAGAAGTGGCAACTCCACGTATCCTGAGACAATCCAAGAGGCAATCCTGAACTGAAAGGGTCTTTCTGAAACAAAGACCGTAATCAAGCAATAAGCCAGGTAATGAATAATCACTCTAATTCCAACACCATATTTGGGAAAGGAAAATGTGATAATGTACATGCTAAGCTAACCATGTTTGTTTCTTTTTATTCTTTAAATGCTATTTGAAGAAAGTCACAACAGCAACAGCAAAAAGGGCAGAAAAATCTATGTCTAAATAATTGGAGACTGCAGCATGGTGAGGTCTCCAATCCTGTTCCATTTCGAATCCACTGGTACTGCACACTGACCTCGTAGTAATGAGACTACAAGCAACCAAGTTTATGGCCTGCAGAAATTCTATCCCTTCAGGACAATCCTGAAAGTCACTTCAGCACGTGACTCTGGCTGTTGAACTTCGCGAAGCAACACTTCAGGAGTGAAGACGTCTTTTTCATAAAGTCTGCAACGTGTCTTTTCGAGAATGAGCCATGTGAATTATGAACTATAATTTTAATTATAAGCTGTAAAAGTGCACTATTCTTTTCAACTGTACTTTCCTTAAGTGTGTTTGTGTATGTCACTGTGTGAGTGAGTGCTGTAGCCTTAGATTTCAGGGTGAGTGTTGAATGAACAGTCCAGATGTCGTGTATTCATACAATGCAGGACATGTGAAGAGCAGTTCTGGTCTTCAAACAGGAGCGAAAATGCTCACATGTCGCGTGAATTTTCGAACAGGAATCGCAAGAAAAATAATAATGTACAATGGATACATTGATGGACTGATAACAAAATGGTGCGAATCAGGCAATGTTGAAATGATTTGTCAATTGAGTTTGCACAGCTGCATGTTCCAATTGTGATTCAGAGCAGCTGATACTAATTGTGGAAAGATCAGGGTACATCTGGAAGAACTAGTTTCCACCTGGGAAGGGGTACGGGGGAAGCTGGTCTGGAGAAGGGAAATGTAGTCTGCACTTATGCTGTATGGATTATTGTGAATAAACCTATGTAGAAGTAAGACTGGCTCCTGCTTTATCCTTTGACAGATGCATGTTTAACAAATTAACATAATGGTCCTGCATTTTTGCGCCTTCCCAGGATCAGATATTGTAATTGGCATGTTTCATGTTCCTTTGTTGATCTCTGTCAGGGCGTGGGATTCGCCTGACTTCAGGCCGTGCAGGGCACGTGAACGAAATATTCTATGAGGCTATCAGTCCCTCCCTCAGGGTAATTCAAACCAACAAGGAACCTACTCGCTGCAAAGTAAAGATCTGCAATAATTGTAAATCATGTGTGGGCGAAGCAGAAGGACATGGGCATGCTTTTGCTGGCTGATTTGCCTTGAATATTTTTTGGGGGCTTTGTTGAATGCCAAGTTCGTAAGTGTACAACTGATCCATCCTGAAATTGTGCGTAATCGAACATAAAATCACACAAATATTTGGGAACAACAAATAAAATTAGGAGGGAAAATAGACCTTTTCGAGAAAGGAAACGAAATTATTCTAATCGGAAGATATTTGTACTGACAAAGGATTGAATCTGATTCACCAGTAAATCCACGTATTTGGTTTCTGTTTGTTATAAATGTGAAATCTGTGGCAGCTTTGCCTTTACAGCCAACTGACATAGTCCTCGGGATTAGAGCTTTCTTGCTGCTGTGTTTCGGTAACCCAGAAGATACAATGATATCCTGGGGCTGGAACTGTATTGCTTACTTTCCGTGGCACGCCTGCAATCTGTTGTCAATCACTTCCAGAACTCTGAGTAAGAGCTGTGCTGCTAACAGCTTCCTCCATCACCTACCAACTGGACACTTGAGCTGCAGTTCCATCAACAAGAAGGCAAGGTTGGCCCTCCCATTAGCCCGAACCCCCTCAAACACATTCTGCATTCCCCCCTGTTACTACGAAGTCTCTCCATGTAGTGGGAAGAGATGGTTCATCTAATTCCAAAGATTAAACACAGTGGTGCAGTGGTTAGCACCGCAGCCTCACAGCTCCAGCAATCAGTGTTCAATTCTGGGTACTGCCTGTGTGGAGTTTGCAGGTTTTCCCTGTGTCTGCGTGGGTTTCCTCCGGGTGCTCCGGTTTCCTCCCACATGCCAAAGACTTGCAGGTTGATAGGTAAATTGGTCATTGTAAATTGCCCCTAGTATCGGTATGTAGTAGGGAAACATAGGGATAGGTGGGGATGTGGTAGGAATATGGGATTCGTGGAGGATTAGTATAAATGGGTGGTTGATGGTCGGCACAGACTCGTTGGGCTGAAGGGCCTGCTTCAGTGCTGTATCTCTCAAAAAGAAATGCCCCAAGGTTCGATACACAGCATCATAACTATCCAAATTGTGACCTCCCCTTTCAAACATGTAACTAAGCATTGATGGGGAATTGAAGAGCCTGGATCAGATCCAATGTCCCCTCCTCTTGCCCATTTATGACACAATACTACGTATTTTTCATGTTCTCCTGATCATTACAATGTATCTATTTGAAATTATCATAGCGGATCATGAAGCTCATCGCTTGTTTCAACAAATAGACGAACGACAGTTTATGCTTCCCCCAACTACTCTGTCATTTGCCTGTTTCAATTATTCGGTCAAAGATTGGAGGCCAGGATGAGATGAAATTTACTCTGGATGAATGACGGACAAACTGAAACTGTCTTCTTTCACTCCCACAAAAAACACCGCATATTTTGCATTGTTTGCATGCAGACTTGAGCTGATAAAAGGCCACTAAAAATCGCATCATACATTTGCCATGAAATGGCCTTGTCCAACATGAGAGAATCTAACCACCTCCCCTTGATATTCATTGTCGTGGTCACCCCCCAATTACCACATTATTAATATCATAGGCGTTACTTTTGATCAGAAATTTAACTGGGCCAGACAAATAAATATTGTTGCTCCAGAGATGATCAGACGCTGGGATTTATGCAACCAATAACTCACTGACTTGTACATCCGCAATCTCCAAGGCATAAGTCAGGAATGCTGGAATACACTCCACTTTTCTCGATCTGTGCCGCCGCCAACAAAACTCAAGCGCCTCAGCAAGATCCAAGAAAATGGGCTTGCTTGATGTCCATCTGCAGCACCAGACTAACACTTAACTCATTCCATCACCAGCACACAGTGGCTGCCGTGTGCACCATCTCGAACATCACACCGCAGGAAGTTACTAAATTTATTTCGACAGCTCCTTTCAAGCACGAGACCGCTCACACATAGAAGGATAAGGGCGGCAGACGCATGGAAACATGAACACCTGAATGCTCCCTCCAAGGCACAGGCATCCTGAGTTGGAACCACATCGTCATTTCTTCACTGTTGCTGGGTCGAAATCCTGGAACCTCGTTTCTAATTGTACTGCGGGTGCACAGAAAGCAGATGGAGTCCAGCGTTTCAAGAAGGTGGCTCTCCACCAAGTTCTCAAGGCAAACTACAGATGGATAACAAATCCCAGCCTCGCCAGCAATGCCCACATCCAAGGAACAAGAAGGAACAGCCTTCACCTTGCTACCTCAGTCTAAGCCCAGATGTGTGTTACATTGGTGCCCTGCCCGTTCCTGAGCTCAGCACATTCTCCACCGTTTATGAGTAAGCGGTCTTCCAATTAAAATGGTGATGAGGAGGAATTTCTTCTCTTGAAAGTTCCATCGCATTTAGAATTCACTTACACAGAAGTCAGTGGAGTCTGGGTCATTGTATATATTCAAGGCTGGTTTAGACTGACTTTTCATTTATGAGGGAGTGAAGACTTACTGTTGTCTGGCAGGAATTTGGAATTACGGCCATGTTCAGATCAGCGATTATGCTATTGAATGCAGAACATGATCTATGGGCTGAATGGCCAACTCCCACTTTTATTTCCATTGACCTTGGTCCCACTGCCTGCTGATGTAGTTTCAGCTCCCACTTTCCATCCTGGCGACAGGACTTCTCAACCTCCATCAAAATTCAGCCGAACCATTCACAATTCTCTTTCAGAACATTTCATAATTTTGTAAAGTTAAATTAAATTTCCCCCTTAATAATCTTTGGACCAGTGAAAAATGACAGTTTTTTGAGCTTTTGTTAATAACTATATTGCTCGTTCCTTGCAACATTCTAGCACTCCATTAATCTTTTCCTGGCTCTAATATCTTTCCAAGAAAGGGTTCCCTTGAGCTGCAGGCAATGTTCAGTAGGGGCGTGGAACGCCCTGCCTGCAACAGTAGTAGACTCGCCAACTTTAAGGGCATTTAAGTGGTAATTGGATAGACATATGGATGAAAATGGAATAGTGTAGGTCGGATCGTTTCACAGGTCGGCGCAACATTGGCCTGTACTGCGCTGTAATGTTCTAATGTTCTAATTCTAATTTTTATCATCATCGGTGAAAGGAAATCTTTTGCATCTCTTGCACTTGCACAGAAAGGAACTGCGGGCAAGTAAACCAGATCTTGGTTGTGATAGAAGAGTGAATAAAAATATTTTGTTTGCGGTTTTAGGTGGACCTGATGGAAATGGAGGAGCATAATGTGTTGAAGGTGGAGGCGGTTGGAGTGGAAACTGAGAACAAGTGAATTAGTATAATCGTTCTTGAAGGGAGGGAAGGAGGTGAGGACAGTCACTCGGGTGATGGAAGAGATAAAGCTGAGGCCTTTGCAAAACTAATGTGAGGAATGCACGGTTAATGTGAAATGAAGAGACTGCAGAAGCTCTGGTATGGAAGATGGCGTCGTTGGGACAAACAGAAGGTGATGAGGAAACTGAGAGAATGGAAATTATAATTTATGCAAAGTGGAGTTTGAGGAATTGTGGTCAAGATAACTGTGGAGGTTGGTGGATCATATTAAATATTGATGCAAAGTCTGTCCACTTATATTGAGGGAGGGAATTCGTGGAAGAGAAGTGAAGAGTCACAGATGTACCGTTTTCAGGCGAGGGAGCAACACATATTTCAATGCAAATTTGATTAAATTTTCCAGCTCGATGTGAACAAGGGTTTGACACAGCCACAATCATCGATGCATCGGACAAAGAGGTTGAAAAGGGAAATGGAGTAGCTCGGACCGTGTGAGGGAGAGAAAAATTTTGAAAATCCTGCCATTGTGTTCAGTTCCAGGCACCACACTTTGAGGAGCAATGTATTGGCTTTAGAGCGGGTGTAGAACATGTTCAAGAGAAAGTTCCAGGGGTAACAGATGTTTTATGCCGACAGATTAAAGAATCGGGGTTGTTCTCAAAGAGGAAATTGTGAGAGAGTTTGATAGAGTTGTTCCAAACCATGGGCTGCTTAAACAGAGTAGATACTGAGAAACTGCTCTCATTGGCCGACCTGACGAATACCAGAGGGCACAAGTTTTAGGGGGATGGCAATAGCATCAATGGCGACATTATGGAAACGTATGTGTACAAAGCACATGTTTCGGAAATGAAATGAACTGGCTGAGAGAGTGGTGAAACCAGAATGAATCAGAAGCGAATTGAATAAACAACTGAAGAGATTAAAAACTGCAGGTCAGTGATGAGGAGATGTGGGAGTGAGATTAGCTGAGCTGCCTGTGCAGAGAGCTGACACGGTCAAGACAGACCAAATGGCCAACTGCTGTGTTGCAAGCATTCTATACTCCTTTTTGTTTGAATATATGAGTTATTGGACGAAATTGCACAGTTAAAGAGAGCATCCAAAGTATAGATGAACATCCCTCACAGGCTTCTCTGATGTTAGGAATTTAATTTATGAATAGCCATGCAGAGTGAAGGCCATCACTAAAACAACATGAGATCTACAGATGGGACTCGTGATTTTTCTAGGACCTCCTTGATTTCTGTTTAACACAGCTTCCAGTTATGATTACTTTCTTACTGTGATTAGATTTGACCAGTCTTGGGAGTGGGGATGGGTCCAATTCAATTTTAGTGGAAAATATATTCCATATTCAGGGAATTAACACAGCTGTCGTAATCTGTTTGTTCAAAGATTAAGAAAAACTGTTTGAACAATTTTGCAACCTCACTGTCCCCATGGAGATTCGGGAGGGTATAAAGTTAATGCACTGGGAATGTGTCAGCTCAGAATTTGTGTCATTGATATTAACTGCAGCACGAACAGACCGATCACTCCAAGGTGAAAATGCTCCGACCAATTCAATGGGTCAAGACAATATTCTACATGATCCTTGCGATAACTGGCGTTCCTGGTAAGTATCTCTAACCAATGAAGTTTCATAAATCTGTGTATGAGCTGGTTTCTTCCATTACCATGGGAATAATTATATTACATGAGATTGAATGGTTCCAGTTACACAGACTCACATTCAATAATATAATTCTATTAATTTCCTCAATTATCTGTGCAGTTTTAATTTGTTGTCTGAACTGTTTCAAGCACAAGGCACTCTGCATTGTAAAGTTATTGAATTATGTGGAATGTTGTATTCTGTAGAATCACAGTTCAAAGCAGCAGAATCTCAGAGGGGAAGGATTACTGGAATTATCTGTTAATGTAGAATTATACTGTGTGTGCACCTAACTGGAGGGGAGCACCTGACCTCAGCGATGATGTGTAACTGGGAGTCTCTGTCACTCTCGAATTGCACTGATTGTGGCTGAATAAATGGTGTGGACCACGTAACTCTCGGGACCATGTATTTCCTGGAGTATCTTTCATTGTATTCAGTGCGGGTCACCATCTTACACTTACTCGAAGTAGAGTTGTTGGCAGCACTATCAGGTGCTGATTAATTTCCTTCCCGAGCACGGTCCTGAGAAGTGTTTTGTCATGAGTGACTGCAATAATAAATAATCCTCTTCAATATTACAACAAACACTGATGACTATTACTTGTTAATAGATATGTTACTGATTTTACAGCACATGCACTGGGCATTCGACACAACTAGATTAGGACTGTCTTCCTGCTCCGCATGAAGACATTCCAGTGATCTAATCCTATCAGCATATCCTTCCAATCCTGTCGCCCTCATGTACTGACCTCGCTTCTTCTTATTTTTTTCCCATTGCAACTACTCCAAGAGGTCTAAATTCCACGTTCCCAGAACTCAGAGTAAACAGGTCTCTCTTGAATTCCATCGTGAATTTATTGATGACCATCTTATTTTGAGGAAATGCAGAACTGGTCACCAGCAAAGGTGGAAATATCAGGTCCACGTTACCTCTCTCTAACTCTTATATAAGTTTAAAGGCCTCTATTTGGTCAACACTCATCCTACTCTTATCGACATAATAGAGCCACAACATATCCCAATAACTATAATCTCCCAGTTACGGTGTTATTTTTGTGAAGAATACATGCACCTGTTGGTTTCCCTGGATATTTTTATCACGTGTCGTCCAGAAGACTACACATTATTTTCGTGTTCAATAAATAACTTTCTAATATGTTAATGATATTCCTGTGGAATGTAAAGCCTGTGCTGTGATCACATTTGCATTGACTCAGTAAATTCTCTTTTCAATTTAACTCATTTATACAGCAGAGGGAGAGGTCCAAGATGTATGAGTGCCTCCACTCCGAGGGGCTGGTTAGAGTCAGGGAGGGATTTCTTCCACCCCGGGGAATGATTCGATTCTGGGATGGGTTCCTACAGTGGGAGTGGTTGGAGACCGGGTGCAGTTCTCTCGTCTACCCATTGTTTGACTCCTCATTGCTACATGTAACGAGTTGACCAGCGTCGGGTGAGCGGGGTGCTGTACCTTCCCGTCCAGGATTTGTTAAATCTGGAAGTGCTGGGGTTGGAGGCAGGATGAGGTGATGGACCCAATCGTAATCTACAAGGTTTTCGTTCTAAAATCCTTCCGGCTTGGGTTGAGAAGCGGAGAATGTTTTTTCAGTAATTTACAGCCACTTCTCCCTTCTCTCCTTTACAGTTAATTTAATGTCAATTGTGATCCTGTCCCGGAGAAATTGCGGACTCTCCAGCTGCACCACCCGCTACTTGGTAGCCATGTCAACGGCAGATCTATTGGTCATTATCACGAATATCATACTCCGGAGAATCAATAATCTGTATTTCCCATTAAATTTCCTGAAACTCACCTCTGTGTGTCGCCCTCTCTATGTCCTGATCCGTGCAGCCGTCGACTGTTCCGTCTGGTTCACCATCGCTTTCACATTTGATCGATTTGTCGCAATTTGTTGCCCAAAGCTGAAATCGAAATATTGCACCAGGAAAACTGCGAGTGTGGTTCTAACAACAACCGGCATTCTGCTCTGTCTTAAAAATATTCCCATCTACTTTAGAAAAAAGCCGAAATGGGTAATCAACAATGTAGAATGGCGCTGCTCTAACAACCCAAGCCATTTTACTGACCCTCGATGGATTGGATTTAGAATGTTTGATAAGGTTTTAACACCATTATTGCCATTTATTTTAATTCTGTTGCTGAACGCTCTGACGTTCAGACACATTTTAGTGACCAGTCGAGTTCGTCAGAGACTGAGGGGTCAGAGCAAGAAAGATAATCACAGTGACTCTGAAATGGAGAGAAGAAGGAAGTCTATGATTTTACTCTTCAGCATATCTGGCAGCTTCATATTTCTGTGGTTTCTGTATATTTTATATATCTTTGCTGCTCGTTATTTCTTAGATGTTTATTCTTATCATACCTTTGAAGCTGTTGCATATATGCTGCGGAATTTAAATTGCTGTACAAACACATTTATTTATGTGGTCACTCAGTCCGAGTTCAGAGAGCAGTTAAAGAGTGCAGTGAAATATCCAGTTACATCAATTCTTAAATTAATTAATAAACAAAGGAACTGAGACCAGCTTAAAGATCCAGTGGTTAATGGACAAGAGGTGACCGCTGGAGATGCAGAAGAAAATGGCCTGTAGGAGGAGAGACAAACATTAGAGCTGTTAGTGACGGGAAGAGGGGGGTCGAGAACAGGAGGATCGGAAGTAAATTAGCAGGAATCAAAAAAGATAACGAGCAGTGAGCAAAGGGAAAGAGATGAACTTGGTAAAGGGGTCAGGAGAAGAGTGACTGCTCTCCCTAAAGGAACTGATGTTCAAGAAGCTTGAACTGGATATGACACCTATCATTAAACAGGAACCAAGCATTTTAATAAGTCTGCTAACTAACTTGATCAATTGAATATATCTATAGAAGAAAACATTTATATTTAAAAACAACGTTGTTTTTTCCTGATATTCCACCAGACACATTTATTCTTAATTGCGTTGGTATCCTGGGAATGTTGAGGTGAATAGTTTACGGTAATTGGCATTGTTGATAAGAAGATGAAAGATTGATGTAGAACTGCTTTGTTTCTACAAGGATGTGTTATTTGTTCACACAAAGAAATGTTAACTCTAGGAGCCTGGTAAATAAGAGATGGATAAAAGCAAAATACTGCGGATGCTGGAAATTTGAAATAAAAACAAGAAATGCTGGAACCACTCAGCAGGTCTGGCAGCATCTGTGAATAGAGAAGCAGAGTTAACGTTTCGGGTCAGTGACCCTTCTTCGGAACTCAAGAACTCGGAAGAAGGGTCACTGACCCGAAATGTTAACTCTGCTTCTCTTTTCACAGATGCTGCCAGACCTGCTGAGTGGTTCCAGCATTTCTTGTTTTTATATTAAGTAAGAGATGGAGATGCTTTTAGCGTACACCACTCGAATTACAGAGGTGCAGTGACAGCAGATGAATCTGACGTTAAACTAATGGAAGAGTTAATTCAAAGGATATCATAATAAGGAATCAGAAGCCTAAAAGATGGAAACTCAGAGTATTTGCTGGTACAGTTTACAATGGTGTCTGTGGTGTAATTATTCTGAAACACAGTTCAACGTAATGTCCAATCAGAGACTGGAGAACCAGGGCATCGCCTGTGCTGGCAACATTCAAGGAATCCTGGTCTTGAAGGAGAAGAAACCTCCATGTTGTCTTCAGTGCTTTTTTGTTAAGCATTTATAACATCTTGCTTAATAAATTATTCTGGATTCTTAAGTATCCGTTATTTGTATATTGTTAGGTCAGGCACAACTGAGAACCCCATCGAAATAAATTGAAAATTCTGTACTGAGAATTTTTAAATAAAAGTGTTCAACACCTGAAAATCCTGAAAGAGACAATGGTGCAACTTGGGGCCAGATGTTGAAAAAGGCTAATACGAAATGACTGGTTGTGAAGTTGAGTGAAATCTTGCTGTGATTCGTCTGGCCAACTTTTTACATTCAAGGAAGGAAATGCATAAGGGGAACAACCAGACATAGATCCGCAGGACCTGTGAATAAGATGTCATTTGAATTACCATATAAAAGATTGGTCAATAACATAGAACGAATATCAGCAGAAATGTGGAATAATTTAATATTTTAAGCTTCCAAGAATCATAGAAACATAAAATGTTTAAGGTACAGAAAGAGGCTACTTTGACCTATCGTGTCTGTGCCAGCCAGAAAATGATCCACCTATTCCAATCCCACCGTCCAGCATTTGGTTCTTAACCCTGCAGATTATGGTAGCTGAGGTGCATATCCAGACTTCTTTTCAATGAGTTGAGCGGCTGTGCCTCAACCACCCTTTCAGGCAGTGAGGTCCAGCTCCCTACCACCCTCTGGATGAAAAAAAGTTTTTCATCATCTCCCCTCCATTGTTTTAGCAATCAGATTAAAGCTATCCCCCTCGTCACTGACCTCTCTGCTAAGGCGAATAAATCCTTTACCTCCATTCTATCCAGGCTCCTCACGATTTTGTACATTTCAATCAGATCGCCTCTCAGCCTTCTCTGTTCCAAGGAGAATAACCACGGCCTATCCAATCTTTCCTCCTACTTGCATTTTTCCAGTCCTGGCAACATCCTCGTAAATGTCCTTTGTACCCTCTCTAGTGCAATTACATCCTTTCTGTAATGAGGTGACCAGAACTGCACACAGTACTCAAGTTGTTGCCTCACCAATGAGGTATATTGGGATTCAGATGGTAACAGAGAGTGAGAGACTGGAATTCAGAGGGTAACAGAGTGGGAGAGACTGGGATTCAGAGGGTAACGGTGAGGGAGAGACTGGGATTCAGAGGGTAAAAGAGTTGGAGAGACTGGGATTCAGAGGGTAACAGAGAGGGAGAGACTGGGATTCAGAGGGTAACAGAGAGGGAGAGACTGGGATTCAGACGGTAAGGGAGAGGGAGAAACTGGGATTGCGAGGGTAACAGAGAGGGAGAGTCTGAGATTCAGAGGGTAACGAAGAGGGGGAGGCTGGGGTTCAGAGGGTAACAGGGAGGGAGAGACTAAGATTCACACGGTAATTGAGATGGGCCACTTGTCCCATCGTGTCTATTCCAGACAGAAAACGATCCACCTATTCTAATCCCACCTTCCAGCATTTGGTCCGTAGCATAGACAGGGTGAGGGAGAAAGGGAGAGATACAGGATGAGGGAGAGAGATAGAGAAGCTGGGTGAGAGCAGAGAGAGAGAGACTGTGTGAGGAAGACAGAGAGAGTGGCAGAGACAGAGAGAGGGAGGCACAGAGTCAGAGGGAGGGAGAGGGAGAGACAGTGTGTGGCAGACAGAGAGAGAGAGAGACAGGGTGAGCGAGAGAGAGAGAGACAGAGACAGAATGAGGGAGAGAGAGAGAATAAGACAGTGTGAGGGAGACAGAGAGAGAGAGATAGAGTGAATGTCAGGATGAGGGAGAGGGAGACTGTGTGAGGAAGAGAGAGAGAGAGAGAGATAGAGAGAAAGAATTCGTGAGACAGTGTGAGGGAGAGAGAGACAGTGTGAGGGAGAGAGAGAGACAGAGAGAGAGAGAGAGAGAGACGGTGAGAGAGAGTGAGACGGTGAGAGAGAGAGAGAGAGACAGAATGAGGGAGAGAGAGAGAAAGACAGTGTGAGGGAGACAGAGAGAGACAGTGAATGACAGGATGAGGGAGAGAGAGACTGTGTGAGGGAGAGAGAGAGAGAGACAGAGACAGGGAGAGAGAGACACACAGAGAGACAGAGTGAGGGAGTGAGAGACAGAGTGAGGGGGAGAAAAAGGGTGAGTGAGAGAGAGAGAAACAGAGAGACGGAGTGAGGGAGAGACAGAGAGAGAGAGAGAGGGTGAGGGAGAGAGAGAGAGTGGCTGAGTGAGGGAGAGAGAGAGAGAGACAGAGTGATGGAGAGAGCGAGAGAGAGAGCGAGGGTGAGGGAGAGAGGGAGACTGCGTGAGGGAGAGAGCGAGAGGGAGAGACAGGGTGAGGGAGGGAGAGAGAGAGACACACACACAGTGAGGGAGAGAGAGAGAGACTGTGTGAGGGAGACAGAGAGGGAGACAGAGTGAGGGACAGAGAGAGACAGGGTAAGGGAGGGAGAGAGAGATAGATAGAGGGAGCGAGAGAGGTAGAGAGAAAGACAGACAGAGTGAGGGATGGAGGGAGAGAGATATCGATAGAGGGAGAGAGAGAGGTAGATAGAGAGACAGAGACAGAGAGACAGAGACAGAGAGACAGAGACAGAGAGAGAGAAAGACTATTTGAGGGAGAGAGAGAGTGAAAGAGAAAGGGAGAGTGTGTGAGAGAGAGAGAGAGAGTGAGGGAAACAATGAGAGAGAGAGACAGGATGAGGGAGGGAGAGAGATAGAGTGATAGGGCGAGGGAGAGCGAGAGAGAGAAATAGAGAGACAGTGTGAGGGCGAGAGAGAGAGAGACTGTGTGATGGAGAGAGAGAGAGAGACTGTGAGGGAGAGAGAGGGAGAGACAGGGTGAGGGAGGGAGAGAAGGAGATTTGGGGAGGGAGAGCGAGAGACTGTGAGGGAGACAGATAGAGAGAGACTGCGTGAGGGAGGGTGAGGGAGAGACTTTGCGAGGAAGACAGAGAGGGAAACAAGGTGAAGGAGAGAGAGAATTTGAGACAGTGTGAGGGAGACTGAGAGAGCCAGTGTGAGGGAGATTGAGAGACAGAGTGAGGGAGGCAGAGAGAGACAGTGTGAGGGAAGGAGAAAGAGAGACTGTGTCAGGGAGGCAGAGTGAGAGACTGTGTGAGGCAGTCAGGGAGAGAGAGAGAGAGTGAGGGGGTTAGAGAGACAGTGTCAGGGAGACAGAGAGAGACAGACAGAGTGAGGGTGAGAGAGAGACTGTGTGAGGGAGACAGAGAGGGAGACAGGGTGAGGGAGGGAGAGAGAGAGAGACAGAGTGAGGGAGAGAAATAGAGAGAGAAATAGATAGACAGTGTGAGGGAGAGACAGAGAGACAGCATGAGGAAGACAAGAGAGAGAGAGCGAGAGAGAGACAGGGTGAGGCCGAGAGAGAGAGAGAGAGACAGTATGAGGGGAATAGAGAGAGAGAGAGAGAGAGCGAGAGAGTGACAGGGTCAGGGAGAGAGAGAGAGACAGAATGAGGGAGAGGGATGGAGAGAGAAATGGAGAGACCGGGTGAGGGAGAGACAAAGAGAGAGACAGGGTGAGGAAGACAGAGGGAGAGAGAGACAGAGAGCGACAGCATGAGGGAGACAGAGAGAGAGCGAGAGAGAGAGAGACAGGGTGAGAGAGAGAGAGAGAGATGGGGGAAGATTTGAAAGATTTAGAGACAGGTTGAGGAAAGGCGAGAGAGGGAGACAGAGACTTTTATGTACAAAATGATGGGAGATCCATGTCCATGGAACAAATGGAGGGATCTCCCCTCTTCATATAAAATGGAGGGAGCTCCCCCTCCTCATATAAACTGGAGGGCGCTCCCCCACTGCATATCAAATGGAGGGCGCTCCCCCTCTACATATCAAATGGAGGGCTCTCCCCCTCTACATAACAAATGGAGGGAGCTCCCCCTCTACATATCAAATGGAGTGAGCTCTCCCTCTACATGTCAAATAGAGGGACCTCCCCCTCTACATACAAAGAGGAGAGGGCTACCCCTCTACATACAACGTGGAGGGACCTCCCCCTCTACATAACAAATAGAGGGACCTCCCCCTCTACATATAAATAAGAGGGCGCTCCCCCTCGACATATCAAATGGAGTGCACTCACCCTCTACATAACAAATGGAGTGAGCTCCCCCTCTACATACCAAATGGAGTGAGCTCTCCCTCTACATGTCAAATAGAGGGACCTCCCCCTCTACTTATAAAGAGGAGAGGGCTACCCCTCTACATATAAAGTGGAGGGACCTTCCCCTAGATATAAAACAGAAGGAGATGCCATTCTATGTAGAAAATGGAGGGAGATCCCTGTCTAGATAACAATTAGAGGGAGCTCCGCCTCCACTTATAAAATGGTGGGAGTTCCACCTGTACATATAGAATGGAGGGAGCACCCTCTCTGCATATGAAATGGTGGGAATTAGTAGAGGGGGAGCTTTTACAGCACAGGCAGGATACTTAGAAAGGGGGAAGTGTTTACAATGGAGGGCAGGGGGGAAAATTAGATTGGAGTCAGTAATGGAGGGGTATAATATATGGAAGTCTGTTCCTGGGGGTATCTAGATGGGTGTCTGTCCACAGGAGGGGGGTATTTACAAGGGGGTGTGTTTCTCGGTGGGTATTTAGATGGGAGTCTGTTTCTGGGGGGTGGGTAGATGGGAGTCTGTTCCTGGGGAGTGTATTTACATGGGAGTGTGTTCCTAGGGTGGCGGGGGTATTTAGATGGGAGTCTGTTCTTGGGGTCGGGGGTGGTATTTAGATGGAAGTCTGATCCTGGGGGGGTGGGTATTTAGATGGGAGATTTTTCCTGGGGGGATATTTAGATGGGAGACTGTACCTGGGGGGGGGTGGGTGTATTTAGATCGGTTGTCTTGAAACAGGGGGAAGGGGATAATTAGATGGGGTCTGTTCATAGTGAGGGTATTAGATAGGGTCAGTTAACAGGAGAAATCAGATAGGGGTCTGTAGATGAGATTATTTAGATTGGGGGGGTCTTTACAAGGGGGGATGTTTTCCAGGGGGCAAATATTGCAGGGGAAAAAAATTGCAGGGTTGATATAAATTGTGGGGGGAGGACATTTTGAGGGGGTGGGAAAAGAATTGGGAAAATACATTGTGGGGGCGGAACTTGCGGGGGGGATATAAATTGCGGGGGGAGATATAAATTGCGGGGGGTAGATATAAATTGCGGGGGGAGATATAAATTGCGGGGGGTAGATATAAATTGCGGGGGGAGATATAAATTGCGGGGGGGAGATATAAATAGTGGGGGAGATATAAATTACGGGGAGGAGATATAAATTGCGGGGGGGAGAGATATAAATTGCGGGGGGAGATATAAATTGCGGGGGGAGATATAAATTGCTGGGGGAGATATAAATTGCGGCGAGAAGATATTAATTGCGGGGAGGAGATATAAATTGTGGGGGCGTGAGATACAAATTGCGGGGAGGAGATATAAATTGCAGGGGGCGAGATATAAATTGTGGGGTCGTGAGATATAAATTGCGGTGGTGTGATATAAATTGCGGGGGGGAGATATAAATTGTGGGTGGGAGATATAAATTGCGGGGGGAGATATAAATTGCGGGGGTAGATATAAATTGCGGTGAGGAGATATAAATTGCGGGGAGGAGATATAAATTGTGGGGTCGTGAGATATAAATTGCGGTGGTGTGATATAAATTGCGGGGGGAGATATAAATTGCAGGGGGCGAGATATAAATTGTGGGGGCGTGAGATATAAATTGCGGGGGTGTGATATAAATTGCGGGGGGGAGATATAAATTGCAGGGGGCGAGATATAAATTGTGGGGGCGTGAGATATAAATTGCGGGGGTGTGATATAAATTGCGGGGGGGAGATATAAATTGCAGGGGGCGAGATATAAATTGCGGTGAGGAGATATAAATTGCGGGGGGGAGATATAAATTGCGGGGGGGAGATATAAATTGCGGTGGTGTGATCTAAATTGCGGTGAGGAGATATAAATTGCGGGGGGGAGATATAAATTGCGGGGGGAGATATAAATTGCGGTGAGGAGATATAAATTGCGGGGAGGAGATATAAATTGTGGGGTCGTGAGATATAAATTGCGGTGGTGTGATATAAATTGTGGGTGGGAGATATAAATTGCGGGGATAGATATAAATTGCGGGGAGGAGATATAAATTGCGGTGGTGTGATATAAATTGTGGGGGCGTGAGATATAAATTGCGGTGGTGTGATATAAATTGCGGGGGGGAGATATAAATTGCAGGGGGCGAGATATAAATTGTGGGGAGGAGATATAAATTGCGGGGGTAGATATAAATTGCGGGGGGGAGATATAAATTGCGGGGAGGAGATATAAATTGCAGGGGGCGAGATATAAATTGTGGGGGGAGATATAAATTGTGGGGGGAGATATAAATTGCGGGGGGAGATATAAATTGCAGGGGGCGAGATATAAATTGTGGGGTCGTGAGATATAAATTGCGGTGGTGTGATATAAATTGCGGGGGGGAGATATAAATTGTGGGTGGGAGATATAAATTGCGGGGGGAGATATAAATTGCGGGGGTAGATATAAATTGCGGTGAGGAGATATAAATTGCGGGGAGGAGATATAAATTGTGGGGTCGTGAGATATAAATTGCGGTGGTGTGATATAAATTGCGGGGGGAGATATAAATTGCAGGGGGCGAGATATAAATTGTGGGGGCGTGAGATATAAATTGCGGGGGTGTGATATAAATTGCGGGGGGGAGATATAAATTGCAGGGGGCGAGATATAAATTGTGGGGGCGTGAGATATAAATTGCGGGGGTGTGATATAAATTGCGGGGGGGAGATATAAATTGCAGGGGGCGAGATATAAATTGCGGTGAGGAGATATAAATTGCGGGGGGGAGATATAAATTGCGGGGGGGAGATATAAATTGCGGTGGTGTGATCTAAATTGCGGTGAGGAGATATAAATTGCGGGGGGGAGATATAAATTGCGGGGGGAGATATAAATTGCGGTGAGGAGATATAAATTGCGGGGAGGAGATATAAATTGTGGGGTCGTGAGATATAAATTGCGGTGGTGTGATATAAATTGTGGGTGGGAGATATAAATTGCGGGGATAGATATAAATTGCGGGGAGGAGATATAAATTGCGGTGGTGTGATATAAATTGTGGGGGCGTGAGATATAAATTGCGGTGGTGTGATATAAATTGCGGGGGGGAGATATAAATTGCAGGGGGCGAGATATAAATTGTGGGGAGGAGATATAAATTGCGGGGGTAGATATAAATTGCGGGGAGGAGATATAAATTGCGGGGAGGAGATATAAATTGCAGGGGGCGAGATATAAATTGTGGGGGGAGATATAAATTGTGGGGGGAGATATAAATTGCGGGGGGAGATATAAATTGCGGGGAGGAGATATAAATTGCAGGGGGCGAGAAATAAATTGCGGGGGGAGATATAAATTGCGGGGGGAGATATAAATTGCGGGGAGGAGATATAAATTGCAGGGGGCGAGATATAAATTGTGGGGAGGAGATATAAATTGCGGGGGGAGATATAAATTGCGGGGAGGAGATATAAATTGCGGTGGTGTGATATAAATTGTGGGGGCGTGAGATATAAATTGCGGTGGTGTGATATAAATTGTGGGGGCGTGAGATATAAATTGCGGTGGTGTGATATAAATTGCGGGGGGGAGATATAAATTGCAGGGGGCGAGATATAAATTGTGGGGGCGTGAGATATAAATTGCGGTGTTGTGATCTCAATTGCGGGGGGGAGATATAAATTGCAGGGGGCGAGATATAAATTGCGGGGGGAGATATAAATTGCAGGGGGCGAGATATAAATTGTGGGTGGGAGATATAAATTGCGGGGGGAGATATAAATTGCGGGGGGAGATATAAATTGCGGGGAGGAGATATAAATTGTGGGGGGGAGATATAAATTGTGGGGAGGAGATATAAATTGTGGGGGGAAATATAAATTGCGGGGGTAGATATAAATTGCAGGGAGGAGATATAAATTGCGGGAGGCAGATATAAATTGCGGGGAGCAGATATAAATTTCCGGGGGGCAGATATAAATTGCGGGGGAGATATAAATTGGGGGAGGGGTTTATAAATTGCGGGGGGGATATAAATTGAGAGGGGGGAGATATAAATTGTGGGGTCCTGAGATATAAATTGCGGTGGTGTGATATAAATTGCGGGGAGGAGATATAAATTGTGGGGGCGTGAGATATAAATTGCGGTTTTGTGATATAAATTGCAGGGGAGGAGATATAAATTGCGGGGAGGAGATATAAATTGTGGGGGCGTGAGATATAAATTGCGGTGGTGTGATATAAATTGCGGGGCGGAGATATAAATTGCAGGGGGCGAGATATAAATTGTGGGGGCGTGAGATATAAATTGCGGGGGTGTGATATAAATTGCAGGGGAAGATATAAATTGCGGGGGGGGATATAAATTGCAGGGGGCGTGATATAAATTGTGGGTGGGAGATATAAATTGCGGGGGGAGATATAAATTGCGGGGGGAGATATAAATTGCGGGGAGGAGATATAAATTGTGGGGGGGAGATATAAATTGTGGGGAGGAGATATAAATTGTGGGGGGAAATATAAATTGCGGGGGGAGATATAAATTGCAGGGAGGAGATATAAATTGCGGGAGGCAGATATAAATTGCGGGGAGGAGATATAAATTTCCGGGGGGCAGATATAAATTGGGGGAGGGGTTTATAAATTGCGGGGGAGATATAAATTGAGAGGGGGGAGATATAAATTGTGGGGTCCTGAGATATAAATTGCGGTGGTGTGATATAAATTGCGGGGAGAAGATATAAATTGTGGGGGCGTGAGATATAAATTGCGGTGGTGTGATATAAATTGCAGGGGGGAGATATAAATTGCAGGGGGCGAGATATAAATTGTGGGGGCGTGAGATATAAATTGCGGTGGTGTGATATAAATTGCGGTGGTGTGATATGAATTGCGGGGGGGAGATATAAATTGCAGGGGGCGAGATATAAATTGTGGGTGGGAGATATAAATTGCGGGGGGAGATATAAATTGCCGGGAGGAGATATAAATTGCGGGGAGGAGATATAAATTGTGGGGGCGTGAGATATAAATTGCGGTGGTGTGATATAAATTGCGGGGCGGAGATATAAATTGCAGGGGGCGAGATATAAATTGTGGGTGGGAGATCTAAATTGCGGGGGAGATATAAATTGTGGGGAGGAGATATAAATTGTGGGGGGGAGATATAAATTGTGGGGGAAATATAAATTGCGGGGGGAGATATAAATTGCAGGGAGGAGATATAAATTGCGGGAGGCAGATATAAATTGCGGCGAGGAGATATAAATTTCTGGGGGGCAGATATAAATTGTGGGGGAGATATAAATTGGGGGAGGGGTTTATAAATTGCGGGGGGATATAAATTGAGAGGGGGAGATATAAATTGCGGGGGGGGTGGAGATAAATTGCGGGGGTGGATATAAATTGCGGGGGGTAGATAAATTCTGTGGGATAAATTGAAGGGGGCGGTTAGGGTTCGAAAAAGAAAGAGAAAAAGAAAAATTCGGAAAGAGATAAAAAGAAAGAAAGAAAAGATAGAAAGAGAAAGAGAGAAGATATAATGAGACAAAGAAAGAGAGAGAGAAAGAGAGAGAAAAGAAAGAAAGCGACAAAGGAAGAGAGATAAAAAGAGAGAAGAGATAGAGACAAGAAAGAGAGAAAAAGAGAAAGAAAGAGAGAAAAGACATATAAACAGAAAAGAGAGTGAAATCACAGAAACAGAGAAAAGACAGAAAGAGGCGGGGAATGAGAGAAAAGACTGAAAGAGACAGAGAAATAGAGAAAAGACAGAAAGTCAGGAATAGAGGAAAGACAAAGTCAGAGAAATAGAGAAAATACAGAAAGTCAGAAATAGAGAAAAGACAAAAAGTCAGAAATAGAGAAAAGACAGAAAGTCAGAGAAATGGAGACAAGACAGAAAGTCAGAAATGGAGAAAAGACAAAGTCAGAGAAATAGAGAAAAGACAGAGATACAGAGAAATAGAGAAAAGACAGAAAGAGAGAGAAAAAGTGGAGGGAAAAAAGTGGAGGGAAATAACTGAGATGCAAAGAAATAGCAGGCAGCAAAGAGACAGACAGAAAGACAGTGAGAAAGGCACACAGAAAATCACAGAGAGATGAGAGAGAGAAGGACAGAGAAAGCAATTGAGACAAAAATATGCACACTCACTCAGAGAGAAACAGAGAGAGAGATTGGGGTGAGAGAGATTGAGGAACAGAGAGGGAGAGAGAAACAGAGAGAGAGAGAGAAAAACAGAGAGATAGATTTGGAGAGAGACATTGAGGAACAGAGAGAGTGAAACAGAGAGAGAGAGAGAGAAAGAAAGAGAGAGAGAGAGACACAGACAGACAGACAGAGAGAGGGAGAAACAGAGAGATAGAGAGAGAAACAGAGATTGAGAAACCGAGAGAGAGAGAGATTGAGGAACAGAGAGAGAAAGAAACAGAGAGCGAGAGAAACACAAAGTGAGGGAGAAAGACGGAGAGAGATGGAGAAACACAGATGGAGAGACAGAAACAGAGAGAGAGAGAGAGAGAGAGAGACAGAGAGAGAGAGAAACAGAGACAGAGTGAAACCGAGCGTGAGATTGGGAGAGAGAGATTGAGGAACACAGAGAGAAACAGAGAGAGAGAGAAACAGAGAGATACATTGGGAGGAGACATTGAGGAACAGATAGAGAGAGAAAGAGAGAGAGAAAGAAACACAGAGAGAGAGAAAAACACAAAGTGAGGGAGAGAGCGAGATTGAGAAACAGGGAAAGAGAGAGAAAGAAAGAGAGAGAGAGAGAGAGAAACAGAGAGAGGGAGAAACAGAGATTGAGAAACCGAGAGAGAGAGATATTGAGGAACAGAGGGAGAAAGAAACAGAGAGAGAGAGAGAAACACAAGATGAAGGAGAGCGACAGAGAGAAATGGAGGAACACAGACGGAGAGAACCAGAGAGAGAGTGAGAAACAGAGAGAGAAGCAGAGAGAGACAGAGTGAGAGCGAGACAAGCAGAGAAACAGAGCGAGAGAGAGAGAGAGAGAGAAGCACAGAGCGAAAGAGAAACACAGAGAAAGAGAGATTGAAAAAGATTGAGAAGAAGAGATTGGGAGGAAGAGATTGGGAGGGAGAGATTTAGAGGGAGAGATTGAGAGGGAGAGATTGAGTCAAAAGGAGGGAGAAAAGCAGGGAGAGACAATAAAGATGTGATACTCACTATCCCAAAGATCTGCGCTCATCGTTGGACTCTAACACCTTCCCTCCATCAGCCCATCCATGGGGAAAAGATCCTGGAGAGGGGCATTGGGGTGGGAATTGAAGAAAATGGTCAGGACGGGGACAGAGAGAGGGGGATTCAGACTGGACTCTCTCCATCTCTCTCTCTCTCCCTCTCTCTGTCTCTCTCTCACACACACACACACACACACTGTAATCAGCTTGCAATTCACCTGGGCACAGAGACACAGAGATTGGGGCACAGAAATTCACCTTCACAAACCAGCCACATGGAAAGAAATAATGGAGGCTGACGTTGTCCTAATATATCCCAAAACCTGTCACTCAAAACAGACAGTCCACCTAAAATACAGCTCATCCAACCAGCTCTCAGCTTCCTCCATCTGGACACACCCTCCCGGTATGGGACAGTCCAAGGCGAGTTTCTGTGCAAACAAGGAATGGGGGAAGAGAGGGATATTCCAGCCAAATCCCAAAGGGAACATTCCAGCCAAAAACCTGTCTGTCTGTCTGTCTCTCTCTCCCTTTACCAAAAACCTCATTAACGGAGCAGAAAAGTTGCTGCAATTTAAAACCTGGAGGGGTCGGTTTGGATAATGGCCATTTAGCACTAAATGAATTAAATGTTTTTCACTATTCACCTCCACTTAACAGAAAGTTCAAAAAATGACTGAAAATGTCTCACTGCAATTACCTTGAAATTCTGACAGAGAGTTTTTTGCTGGAGAGGCCGGTTTGACTGCAATATATTTGTCAATGATCCTTTGGAATAGATTTGCTGCTGCTGCATTTATGCATTAGCCTGTAATCAATCGAAAAAACCTTCTTAACATTTACTTGTTTAATGTTACAAAGGTTTACAAAGCTGGGAAATGGACATTTAACACAAATTGTATTAAAGATCTTCCACTTTTCACCTCCAGTTTATATAAAGTTCAGCGATAACGACCTCCACATTCTGACAAAGAGTTTTTTGCTGCTGTAATAAAGTGTCGCTTGCTTCCATTTGCTTCCTGACTGTTTATTTCTTGTGCTCCCCTGGGGGATTCAGAGATGATTTTTGTTCATCACTTGTCCATATTCAGGAGGTTCCAGCTCCTCTGCAGCTGCTGTCCAAATTAATTGTATTCAAAATCTTTCCCTCAGTTTGGAGACCTGAGGCGAGACTGTTTACACTAGCAGAGGGGAGAAACAAATAGGCAGTGAGTTGTTCCTCTCTGGAATTCATTCTCTGACAGGTTTCTGAAAGCAGATTCAAAATTAACTTTCAAAAGACAATCGGATCAAAACTTCAATTACTTTGAGTTATAGTAGAGAAGATACCAGCACAGAGAAAGACGTGAGAGGGAGAGAGAGAGAGATGTCATAACGTTAGTGATGAAGAAAGCAACACAACATATTCAGATAGTTTTTATTTGTAAATGATTGTTTGAGTTTTATTTGATGCTGTTGTTTTATTTATACAATCATACAATCACTCAAAATAATTTTCCAAACAGGAACCATTTTAATGTTACATGTGGTTACATAGTAGGAAAATAGCCATTTAACACAAATTGTATTAAAATTATTTTATTCAGCACCTCAAGTTTACAGAAAGTAAATTCCTCAAACTTTTGGAAACTTTCAAACTCTCAGTTGCACAGAATCTCCAATCAGCAATGGCTCATCATCTCCATCTGCTGGTGGCCTGTCTCACTACAGTTACTGCCCCCTCTCACCATCTCCATCTGCTGGTTCCACAGTCACGTTGCAGTTACTGTCCCCCTCTCACCATCTCCATCTGCTGGTGTTCCTGTCACTACAGTTACTGACCCTCTCACCATCCCCATCTACTGGTGTCCCCGTCTCACTGCAGTTACTGTCCCGCTCACACCATCTCCATCTGCTGGTGTCCCTGTCTCACTGCAGTTACTGTCCCCCTCTCACCATCTCCATCTGCTCGTGTCTCTGTCTCACTGCAGTTGCTGTCCCCCTCTCACCATCTCCATCTGCTGGTGTCCCTGTCTCACTGCAGTTACTGCCCCCTCTCTCCACCTCACAATCACTGCGATTTGCAGTTTGTCCACAGATTGTAGTTGTTGACAAGCCAGCACTAGGAGGCGCTGTACAGCCATTTGCGCAAATTCAGCCTGTTCCACTGAAACGTCATGGTCTGCCACGTTCAGGCAGCTGCCAGGACTAAAGATGGCGCCCATCAAATAATCACAAAGACGGATGGGGGTCGAGTGGTGGAGCGGGGCGTGTTGGTGGTGGTGGGGGGGCGGGGAATGGGATTCAGTTCCAGTGTTTGAAACCCTTCACCTCTTTCTATGATTTCACTAATTTAACAATGAGATTCAGAGAGTATTTTACCGCCTTTGCATTCTTAGCAAATGTAAAAATTCCAGCAGTAACCATCCAAATATTGTAAACAGCAGGAGTCCCAGAACATATCCCTGTGAATACTTGCTTTGGACATCTGTGACAAGTCAAACTATATGGGTCAAGTATATATAATATTCTGAACAATCTGGCCAAAATAAGTAACAGGGTTAAGGAATTGGCAAACAAATCTTGATATCGATAAATCTAGACATTTAAAAAATAAATTTGATCTTGGAATGTGAGCGTCACTGACAAGGCTGGCATTCATTGTTCACCACTAGCTGCACAGTGGCGTAGTGGTTAGCACCGCAGCCTCACAACTCCAGCGACCCAGGTTTGGTTCTGGGTACTGTCTGTGCGGAGTTTGCAAGTTCTCCCTGTGACCATGTGGGTTGCCGCCGGGTGCTCCAGTTTCCTCCCACAGCCAAAGACTTGCAGGTTGATAGTAAATTGGCCATTGTAAATTGCCCCTTGTTTAGGTCAGTGGCAGGAGTATGGTGGGGATGTGGTCGGAATGTAGGATTAGTATAAATGGGTGGTTGTTGGGCGGCACAGTCTCGGTGGGCCGAAGGGCCTGTTTCAGTGCTACATATCTCTCTTCATCTCACTAGTTGCTCTGTGTTTGCCACAACTGAATGGTTTGCTCAGTCATTTCAGAGGGCAAGTAAGAGTAAATCACATTGATGTAGGGCTGTTGTCATATCAAAGACGGATCGGGTAAAGACAACAGGTTTCCCTCCATAAAGGTGGGATTTGAACTCTTGTAGATTATTAATCCAGACCTTTAGCTTGCTGGTCCAATAACATAAGAATTATATTAACATATTTTACGAATGTGCATTACCAGAGGAAGCAAGTGTTTGTACAATAACTTTGTCAGGGACCTCAGACTATTACCTGCAGCTGGTCAGGACTGATGAATGTTAGATTGACAAATTTCTTTAGTGCAATTACTTAAACTGAATGAGAAATTGCCATTTTTTTCCCTTGGACATTGTCTGGTGTGGTAATTTGTTCCAATAATTGTTGTCCCTTCTAAAAGCCCATCTCAACTTTTGAAAGACAGATTTCAAACTGCCTCACGAACCATCAACAGCAGCAGCCAAGATAAAATGAGCTCCAGTATTATCAAACTATCCATCATATCAAAATGTAAAGGTCGCACCAACACGAGTCATCACTCAGAATGCTTGCCTGCTTGATTATCTCCATCAGGCTGGACTCGATTCAGACCGAGCTCTCTGGGGTAAAAGAACAGTGTTTAACCCATTGTGCTATCCAACTGCCATTAGTTACAGTATATAAAAATTTACATTATGTAGCACCTTTAACAATAGAGAAACTGACCAAAAATACAAAGGAGGTGGATTTTAAAGAGTTTAATTTCAAAGATGAGGGGGTGTAATAAGACAGAGAGATTTGCACAGAGAGTTCCAGAGTGTGGGGCCAGGATGTCTGATGTCTCGGACATTGATCGTCAGGACATTTAACAAACCAAATCTGTTCGAGAAGAGGGTGAGGGCTGGTATATAGGGCTGGAGAAGCCGACAGAGGCAGGATGGGGTGAAGACGAGAATGTTGAACATAATATCAGATAGATTTAGGAATTCTTTGAGGAATTAACAGTGCATTGATAAAGCGAATATAACGGATGTTAGAAATTAGAATTTGCAAAAGTTATTTTGTTTTGTGCCCTGTAGGAGGCTGATTGAGAAAAGGAAGGCACGTGGTAGTGAGGGGAAAGTGGCTACATAGATCGGTAGGTGACTAAAAAACAACTTGCATTTGTATAGCAGCTTTAATTTGGTAAAACATCCCAAGGTGTTTCACAAGACTGCTAACAAACAACATTTGACACTGAGCAACACAAGGAGATATTAGGAGAGCTGAGTGAAGGCTCGGTCACAGAGATAGGTTTTTAAGCAGTGTCTTAAAGGAGAAGGGAGAGGCGAAGAGGTTTCCTTAGGGAATTCCAGGATTTAGGGCTAGACAGCTGAAAGCGCAGCCAACAGTGGTGATACCACTGAAATCAGAATGCACAAGATGCCAGAATTGCAGAATACAGATATCTCAGTGGACTGTAGGACTGGTGGAGATTGCAGAGAAAGGGAGGGGAGGGAGCAAAGCCATGGAGGGATTTGAAAACAAGGACGAAATATTTATAATCACAGTATTGCTGGACTGGGTGACAAGATGGGAGAACAGCCAGGGGAGCATTGGAAAAGTTAAGTCCAGAGGCATTGATAATGGTTTCAGCAGCAGATGAGCTGAGGCAAGGGTGGAGATGGATGATGTTACAGAGATGGAAGTACACAGTCCTGGGGCTATGTGATCAGACTAGAAAACAAAGTGGTGATGTTTTCTAAACTGGAGAAATATCTATTGTGGTGTCCTCTGAGGTGTCAATGCTTATTTACAGCAATTCGGTTTACAGAGACAGACACCAGGCTACCCATAGCCCAACTCAGAAGCAGGAAAATACACTGGTGCTAATTCTACTCGCCGTGCCTTCCGTGTACACCCAAAATTTGCAGTGTAGTGCAGGTTTGAGAAGTACACCTGGCTGCTGGTGGACAGAAACTCTCAGGTCTGGAAGTCATCAACTGACATATGTGGAGGGAAATATCACAAATACCTTGCAGAAATCTTAACCCTAACCGTCTGCTTTTTATGGTGTGTTCCTCTACTTGTGTACACACATGTTCAGGCAGAGGCTGGCGAGGTAGCAAGCCTGCAACACCGCTCTTGCTTCATTATCGTGCTTACACCAGGTCTGTGCCCACAAAGCCCCACTCTGTCCATTTAGGAAAGTCCAGAAGGCTCAGGGTACATAGTGAGGACACAGGCGCAATGTACCAGATTTTGGCCTCAATTGCCTCCTCACCTTGCTTGGGAACTGAGCATTACACAGGAAGAACAAAGAGAGGAATATGCAACACTGCACATTCCAGGGTACAACACTCCTGCCATTATAAAACAGGATAGTCTCTGACTTTCCATGGGGAGAAGGTGGCACAGTGGTAATGTCACTAGACGAGTAATCCAGAGACCCAAGCCAATGTACTGGGGACATGGGTTCAAATCTCACCATGGCAGCTGGTGGAAATTAAATTCAATTCATTAATTAAAAAATCTGGAATTGAAAGCGAGTCTCAGTAATAGTGTCATGAAACCACTATCAATTGTTGTAACAGCCCATCTCATTCACTGATGTCTTTTAGGGAAAGAAATCTACCATCTTGTCTGGTCTACATTGTGACTCCAGACCCACAGCAATATAGTTGACTCTCAACTGCCCTCTAAATAGCCCAACAAGCCATTCAGCTCAAGAGCAATTTGGAATGGGCAATAAATGCTGGCCTGGCCAGTGATACCCACATCCCATGAAAGAATAATTTTTAAAAAATGAGCACATTGCATGTTTGTTAGTAAATGCATACCTTTTATCTATAAATCAGCCAAATCCACTATTCATTATCAGGGAATGTATTAGATGTCTCGCAATTACAGATCTCAACAATTGATGCAATGTTGATTGAAACAGTGATGCATTTATAAATTCAGAATAGCCTCACATTTATCTCCCATTCTATTTCAAAAGGGTTTAATCAAACTTTAACTCCTTCAAGAACAAATCCTTGCAAATTGGATTGTAATTTCTCGAGTGTAGGAGATTGAGGGGTGATGTGATTGAGAATATAAAATTTTAAAAGGATTTCATAGGATGCAACCATATAAATTAACAGGTAGGAAAATAACAGCTGGTGCATCAAACATGCCCCCACACCTCATGATGGCTGCAGCATCACGATGACACTTTTTACCAAACGCACCTCACCCACTCACCTCCATCCATCCTCACCACCCGTTCGCCCAAAGCCACCATCCCTCCACTTCCCACCTGGATGGGTGCAGCTGCAACAGCACTCAAGAAGCTCGATACCAACCAGGACAAAGCAGCCCACTTGATTGGCACCCCGTACACAAACATTCACTCCCTCCGCCTCCAATGCACTGACACTTCAATAAAATAGAAGTGTGCACCATTTACAAGATGCACTGCAGCAATGTACGAAGGCTATTTAGACGGCACCTTCCAAACCTGCGACCTCTACCATCCAGAAAGACAAGGGCAGCAGACGCAAGGAAACGCCACCACCTGCAAGTTCCCCTCTAAGCCACGCACCATCCTGACTTGGAACTATATCACATTTGACTGTTGCTGGGTCAAAGTCTTGCAACTCCTTCCTAACAGCACTGTGGGTGCACGTACCCCACATGGGCTGCAGCAGTTCAAGAAGGCAGCTCACCACCACCTTCTCAAGGCAAGTAGTGATGGGCAATAAATGCTGGAAAGCCAGCGACATCCTCATCCCATGAACAAAATCAAAACATTTTCTTTTTAAATATTTCTTTGTACTTATTTTTGACAATGAATCATTCATGTGTGATTCTGTCAGGTAACTGTTGTGCGTGTACACCAGTCAGATGTGTGGCTACAAGATCATGTTAGTTATGTAAGATTTATAATGTAACACACCATGTGATTGAGTGTTGGTCAGTCTTGATGATACATGTGTACAGTTACTATCTCAATGTAATTGCTGCTCTCTCAGTAATTAACAGAGAACCCATAATACTGCATTAATGATCTCACCTTCACTGACAGTCTTTGTATACAGTCAACACAGACACAGAGGTTCAAGGAACACGCAACACGTTGGCTGTGGTGAGATTTCTGAAGACTCAAAGACAAAAACGGTGTTACGATTTTGAAGAGAGCACTTTTCTTTCACTTTTGGAAGATCAGACCACATTACAAGCTTTTTTTTCTCTCAAATCCGCTCAGCAATGATCTGGATATCCAACACCCCAACCCATCCAGCTTTCTGACCTTTGAAGCAGTGCAGTCAGCAGCAACTGGCTCAGCTTCTTTTCATTTTGTCTGTGAGGTCGGGTGTGGCTGCAGACTCCGGTTGACTTTATTTATCCAATGATGATTTTATCTGTATCTTTCCACAGGCTTGACATGGACCACAACATTGACAAAACAACAGCGATACTGTGGGAATGGTTAAAGAATGTTCAGCGAGCTGATCACGATGTGGAGTGGAGGACACTGGATAATCCCAAGTGAGTCGGTCTGCTTTGCACAGCCATCTCACTCAATGCTTGTTCCCTCCCTTAAATCTTTACGGCCATATTTGAGGCGACTTCCTAATATTTTCAGAATTCTCATTCACCAAGGCATTAGATGCAAGAAAATGTGCCTTTAAAATGGAACAGGAGAAATTAAATGTCTCCATGCAATGAAGTGTTGGCTGAGCTTTATTTTAACACTCTGAGGTAGATCACATCAGCACTGTGCCACAAGCCTGCAAACATCATCATGACAAAACTGTCTTTCCAGCCTCTTTTCCTCCTCAAATATCGATCAAGAATGTCAAACAGCCTTTTTAATGAAGGCACGGTAGCTGTAAGGTTTATTTTGTCAGACACTATTTGATTTTACAGCTGCCCAGCTCTTTGCTTCAGCACTCAGCTGGTTTAAATTATCCCACGTGACTGAGAGGGAGGCTCCCCAGAGCCGGAGCCGCAGAAGGTGTTCAGTCTCACTCGGTCAGGCTGAGCAACTGGGCTCGGGTCAAAATGTCAACCACATTTATTTAGATGCTGAAGAGAAACACAAGGGAGAGATTGGTGCAATCTTCATTCAGAATATCAGGAGGTCAGTGAGGGGTCAAAGCCCACAGTCAGATGGGATGAGAGTCAGCAGAGTGGACAGAAAAGGCCATGGCAAGGATTTTTATTGAAGTTTTCAGTGGAATCTTTGTGGCCCCGGAGGAGCAGAACCTCTGCCAAATGCTAATCCGGCGATAAAATCATCGGGGCCCGGAGTGAGGAGATTCCTGGCTATCTCTCTGGTTAAACTCAGGGCTTCAAATTTCTGGAAGGGATGTGTTTTGAGTAAGAAATGATAACATAGTCTCTATCACAAGGCTCTCAGTAGAATTTACTTACAGCTGTGCTGTCATTTACAATATTGACTCTCTAAATCTTTGACGCTCATCACCTCTACAGTAGGACCTTTATTCTGTAGATAATGCACATCTCCACTTCCACTCCAGTGAAATGGCATGACAAGCACTGCTCCTCTGAATCCTCTCTTCTATAAAGAGAGATCTGACCTGGATTATATTGGAACATCAAGAAGATGTAGCAACGGTTGTCAAGCAATGGGGAAAATGTCAGGGAGGGAAACAAGTTGCAAGCCTGTTTAAACATTCATCTGAGTTTATTTTCAAAGAGTGACAGAGTTCAAAACTCTTCATATTTATAAACTAAAATGAAAGCTCATCGCTGCTAATGGATGCCACTTGGCAACTTTTGCATCGGTTTTTGGCTCCTGCTCAAAGTGATAGAAAATAACGATGTATTCTGCAAGTTTCACAGAACAGCTACAGTAATTTTGTACAGGCTGTTTATTCATGTTGCTTATCGTACTGTCCTCCTCATCCAAGTGCTCCTATATCACACTGGCCTCAAATTTGGTTCCATAGTGCCTGTAGTTTTTGCACTACAGGGTCTGTTTTGCTCCCAAACAAGTGACTACTACCCATGCTCACTTCTGGCACAGCCTCTTCCGGGCACAATTTTGATGAGGGCAGCAGCGTGTGCATTAGGAGCATGCGCCACAAGTATGGAGAGTCGGCAGGTGATGACATCAGTCAGTGTGTGATGCTGATTTGACACCAGCACTGCCATTTCCAACCTCACTGCTTGGGCGAATGCCCTGTCTTAAACACACAGTTGAATATATGTTTAGCAGCAGGAAGGAATCTCCCATCAGCGCTTTTTAAAGTGATTGTCAGCTATTTCAGGTTAGTTACTGATTGATTTCTACTGGCTCTGTCTGAGTTTGTCGAGGTGAGTTTTTACTGCCATTTAAAGTTGGTGAAGTCGACAGGGAATCGGGTTGCACGTGCTGAAGCTCTTCAAAGAAAGAACAAAGATCAAAGAAAATTACAGCACAGGAACAGGCCCTTCGGCCCTCCAAGCCTGCGCTGATCCAGATCCTCTATCTAAACATGTCGCCTACTTTCGAAGGGTCTGTATCTCTTTGCTTCCTGCCCATTCATGTATCTGTCTCGATACATCTTAAAAGACCCTATCGTGCCCGCGTCTACCACCTCCGCTGGCAACGTGTTCCAGGCACCCACCACCCTCTGCGTAAAGAACTTTCCACGCATATCCCCCCTAAACTTTTCCCCTCTCACTTTGAACTCGTGACCCCGAGTAATTGAATCCCCCACTCTGGGAAAAAGCTCCTTGCTATCCACCCTGTCTATACCTCTCATGATTTTGTACACCTCAATCAGGTCCCCCCTCAACCTCCGTCTTTCTAATGAAAATAATCCTAATCTGCTCAACCTGTCTTCATAGCTCGCGCCCTCCATACCAGGCAAAATCCTGGTGAACCTGCTCTGCACCCTCTCCAAAGCATCGACATCCTTTTGGTAATGTGGCGACCAGAACTGCACGCAGTATTCCAAATGTGGCCGAACCAAAGTCTTATACAACTGTAACATGAAATGTTATTTAAATGTTACATTAAATCGTTCTGACTTCAAGGGTTCTGGTCAGACCACTGGCTTCTGGTCATGGGTTCAGCTGGTTTCCATCCTCCTTGGCCTGCAGCATGACTGGGAGAATGAGCAGAGGCAACATGGAGGAGGACAAGCTGCTGCAAGAAGGAAGAGGAGGAGGAGGGGGAAGAAGGGCTCTCAGTAGGAGGCCTTACCAACCTCGGGTGTTCTGGAATCATTTCTCTTACTTCAACCTAAGCCAGGATCAGTGTGTGTGATGTCTTCGCTGTACAAAGGAGGTGCTCACAGAAGTCTGCCACCTCTTGCAACCTCAGAGCAAAGCAGGAATGGTGCTGTTCGTGGCTTTGAATGTGACCGTGGCCCTGAATTTCTTTGTGTTGGGATCCTTTCAAACTGAAGCAGGCAACATTTCTTAACATCTCCCGGTTTGGCTGTTGGTTGCTGCAGGAGTGAGGTGATGGACACTTTATATCAGGAGAGGGAAGTACATTACATTGTCTCTGACCAGAGAGAAGCAGAGAAGCTTGCACGTAGCTTCACCAGGATAGCTGGGATCCCTATGGTGCAGGTGCCATTTATTGCACACACGTTGCTTTGTGAGTGTCGCATCTAAATGCAGAGATGAACCACAATCACAAAGGGTTCCACTCTCTGAATGTGCAGTTGGGATGCAACCATGCTCAGTAGATCATGTTGGTCAATAGCTGGTATCCTGCCAGCAGCTGAGATGTTTTTATTCTGTGCCAATCTGCTGAGCCATCATGTCAAACCAGAGGGTGGCTGCTGGGCCATCAGTGCTATCCACTGACCACCTGGCTTATGAAATTGGTGTGCGTCCCCTGCACATGTTGAATCATAGAAGTTTAAGGCACTGTAAGAGGTCACTCAGCCCAAAAGGTTTGTGCTGGCCAACAAACAATCCACCTTTTCTAATCCCACATACCAACATTTGGTCCGTCGCCCTGCAGATTACTGCACTTGAGGTGTATATCCAGATGCCTTTTGAGTCTATCCTCCTGGCTTTCTGCCACATGGCAAATCTTTGTATCGTTTGTAAACGTCTTGATTATGCCCCCTATCCTTACGTCCAAATCATTAATTTTTACCACAAAAAGCAGGGCACCCAGTACTGAGCCCCGCAGAACGCCAATGGAAACAACCCTCAGTACTTTAAACACCCGTCAACAATTACCCTTTGTTTCCTGCCACCGTTCCAATTTGGTATCCAACTTGCTGCATTTCCATGGATCCCATAGGATTTTATTTTTTGAACTGGTCTGCCATGTGGAACCTTGTCAAAAGACTTGCTAAAATCCATGTAGACCACATCAGCTGCAAGACCCTCATCTATCTTCCTTGTTCCTCCTTCAAAAAATTTGATCAAGTTGGTCAAACAAGATCTGCCCTTAACAAATCCTTGTAATCCTCTTGACATCCATGGGGCTCTCGTTTTAGCTGTCTTATCCATTTTCTTTGTGGTCACATGTTTACTCTGAACCCCTTGAATCTCGCCTTTGAATGCCTCCCACTGTTCTGACACTGATTTATCTTCAAGTAACTGTTTTCCAATTCACTTTCGCTTAATCACTCCTCAGTTTAGTTAAATTGGCCTTTCTCCAATTGAGAACTCTAACTCCTGTTCTTTCCCTGTCCTTTTCCATCGTTATAAAACGGACTGAATTATGATCACTATCGCCAAAATGTTCTCCCACTGCCACCCCTTCCACCTGCCCATCTTCATTTCGTTAGTTAGTTAGAGATACTGAAATGAAACAGGTCCTTCGGCCCACCTAGTCTGTCCCGACCATCAGCCACCCATTTATACTAATTCTACACTAATCCCATATTCCTACCACATCCCCTATCACCTACCTATTCTAGGGGCAATTTACAATGGCCAATTTACCGATCAACCTGCCAGTCTTTGGCTGTGGGAAGAACACGGAGCACCCAGCGAAAACCCACGCTGTCACAGGGAGAACTTGCAAACTCCGCACAGGCAGTACCCGGAACTGACCAAGGTCGCTGCAGCTGTGAGGCTGCGGTGCTAACCACTGCGCCACTGTGCTGCCCTGTGCTCAGTTTCCTAAAACTAAGTCTAAAACTGCGCCCTCTCTTGTTGGACTTGCTACATACGGGACAAAAAAGTTCTCCTGAATGCACCTCAAGAATTCTGCTCCCTCAATCCCTTTCCGAGGAAAACTATCCCAGTTAATATTGGGGTAGTTAAAATCCACGACTATTACTACCCTATTGTTCTTGCACTTTTCAGACACTTGCCTGCATATCTGCTCTTGTATCTCTATCTGACTGTTTGGGGGTCTGTAGTTCCATTCCAGCAGTGTGATTGCCCCGTTTTTGTTCCTTACCTCAATCTATGTGGCCTCATTTGATGAACGTTCCAACATATGATCCCTCCTCACAGCTGTAATAGTTTCCTTGACCAAAATTGATACTTCCCCTCCTTTCTTATCCCCCTCCCCAATGCACATGAAAATCCTGTTTAACAGAAAAGTTGAAATTCCATTGCTGTCCCTCCTTAAGCTGTGTTTCTGTAATAGCTAGGAAATTGTACTACCACGTGCTTATCTGTGCTATCAGCTCATCTGCAACATTTACTGTACTGCTTGCATTAAAATGCTCTGTCAAACTCTTTTTTTTATTTCCTAACCTTTGTTTCCTCTGTCTTCCAGAATCATCCATTAATTTTCAGCCTTCCATTTTCATTTCTGATTTTGTCCAAATCTAGTCTACCCTCAGATCCCCATTCCCCTGCCAAACTAGTTTAAACTAACCCCAACTGGACTGGCAAAACATCCCGCAAGAAACTCGATCCCGGCTCTTTTCAAGTGCAACCCGTCCGGTCTGTACAAATCCCATCTTCCCCCAGAGCCGGTCCCAATGTCCCAGGAATCTAAAACCCTCCCTAATGCACCATCTTTCCAGCCATGCATTCATCTGTCTTATCCTGTTTTACTCACTTATGCATGGCACTGGGAGTAATCCGAAGATTATTACTTTTTAGGTCCTGCTTTCTAATTTCTTTCCAAGCTCCCTAAATTCTGACTGCAGGACCACATCCCTCTTTCTACCTATGTCGTTGGTTCCAATATGGAGCATGACAGCTGGCTGTTCCCCCTCCCACTTCAGGATGCTCTGCAGCCGCTCAGTGACATCCTTGACAATGGCACAAGGGAGGCAACAACCCATCCTGTATTCACATCTGCGGCTACAGAAACGTCTGTCTGTTCCACTGTCTATTGAATCTCCTGTCACTATGGGCAGCATGCATATAACGAAAAGCCATGTTTTTCCATGTGAAACGTCATAAACTGATAGGGTTGTTCAAGAAATGGCTTCGCTGCCTGGACCACTTTGGAGGATCCCTCGTTGTAGCGTGTGTCACGATTAGTCATGGTCTGCTGCATCCTGTACAACCTCAGCATCATGAGGGCACAGCCCTTTCCACCAGGAATCAGGCGAGCAGCTGAGTAGGAGAAAGGCAGGAGGCAAAGATATCCCCTTTCCAGCCGAGCTGTCTGTTCTCACCTCATGGACTGCGGTACCAGCGAGCATAAACCCAATTCCCCATTCACCGACACTCCCACACCTCAGTGACCATCAGTGTCCTCTTGGAAGCAATGAGGAAATAAAAGCCACCACAGAACACCCATTGCAAACTGACCTTATCAAGAAAAACATCTAATATTCCAAGCAAAAGTCAAGTGAGCACCCTTGTGCATTCACATCGAGCTAGGATTGCAGGTGCTTAGCCTGTCCTGGTGCTCCTACACAGTGCTACCAATGTGGCTGCAGCCTTGACTGGGGGCGTCTCTTTATGGCCTTGGAGGACAGTCTCGAGTGTCTGCATCTAGAAGGCCCAGCTTCAGACTGCACTATCTCAGTATGGGAAGCAGCAATCTGGGCTGGCTGGCGGACAGGCAACAGCAAGGGCACTGGTGGACAGACAGTGATGAAAAGGCGCTCATAAGTACATAGGAACATACATGAAAATTAGGAGCAGAAGTAGGTCATTTGATAAGATTATGGCTGATTGAATGTGGCCTCAACTCTGCTCTCCTGTCTGCCCTTAAAAACACTTGCCTCCTTTGTCCATCAAACATCTATCTAACCTTATCCTGAATATATTCAATGACCCTGCCTGCACTGCTCTCTGAAGAAGTGAATTCCATGGATTAACAACCTGGAGAATAAAATTCACCTCACTCCCATCTTAAATGGGAGACGCCTTATGTTTTTGGCAGTTTGAGTATCTGAACCATGATAGGTGCAAAATAAACATGGATTCTTCTTTAACAAAACCTGGAGCTGAAACCAACTAGAAGTTAAAAATGGGCCATTATTGTAAATTGCATGACCCATGAACCATCTCGGCCTCCTGAATTCCCCAGCATCATAGATGCCAGTCTTCAGCCAATTTGATTCACTCCATGGGATATAAAGAAATGGCTGCAGGCACTGGATGCTGCAAAGGCTAAGAACTTGCCGCGACCCTAGTCAAACATTTCCAGTACGGCTACAACACTGGCATCTGCTTGGGATTGTGGATAATTGCCCAGGTATGTCCTGTACACAAAACACAGGACAAGGAATACGGCCAATTACAGTCTCATCATTCAGGTGATGGAAGGTGTCGTCGACAGTGCTATCAAGCGGCACATACTTCGCAATAACCTGCTCAGTGATGTTCAGTTTGGGTTCGCCAGGGCCACTCGGCTCCAGATCTTATTACAGCCTTGGTTCAAACATGGACAAAAGAGCTGAACTCAAGAGGTGAGGTGAGAGTGACTATCCTTGACACCAAGGCAGCATTTGACGGAGTATGGCATCAAGGAGCCCTAACCAAACTGAAGTCAATGGGATTTGGAGGGAAAGCTCCCGGCTGGTTGGAGTCAAACAGAGCATGAAAGAAGATGGTTGCATAACAAAACTGCAGGAGTTCCTCAGGTTAGTGTTCCAGGCCCAATCATCTTCAGCTGCTTCATCAGTGACCTTTCTTCCATCACAAGGTCAGAAGTGCTGATGTTCACTGATGATTGCACAATGTTCAGTGCTATTCGCGTCTCCTCAGATATTGAAGCAGCCCGTGTCCATATGCAACAAGACCTGGACAACATCCAGGCTTGGACTGATGTTTGGTGCCAATGTTACTTGCCACTTAAGTGCCAGGCAACGACCATCTACAACGAGATAGAATTCAACCATCTCCCTTTGGTGTTCAATGACATTGCCATCACTGAATCTCCCACTATTTTCATCCTGGGGTACCCATTCACAAAAAAACTGGATCAGCCACATGAATACTGCAGTTACAAGAGCAGGTCAGAGGCAGGGAGTTCTGTGATGAGTAACTGACCTGTCTCCCCAATGCCTGCCCACCAAGTACAAGGCAGAAGTCAGGAGTGTGATCCAATACTTTCCACTTGCCTCGATGGGCAGGGAGGTGGGGAAATAAATTGCGGGGGGATATAAATTGCGGGGGGGATAAATTGCAGGGGGATATAAATTGCAGGGGGGATATAAATTGCGGGGTGGAGGGATATAAATTGTGGGGGGGAAGAGGGGTTTGAAAAAGAAAGAGAGCAAGGAAGAAACAGAAAGAAAGAGACAAAGAAAGAGAGAGAAAGAAGGAGAGAAAAGATAGAAAGAGAAAGAGAGAAGACAGAAAGAGACAAATATAGTGAGAGAAAAAAGAGACAAAGAAGGGAGAGAAAAAGAATGAGAGAAAAGATAGAAACAGACAGAGAAATGGAGAAAAGACTGAATGTCAGAAATAGAGAAAAGACTGAATGTCAGAAATAGAGAAAAGACAGAAAGTCAGAAACACAGAAAAGACAGAAAGTCAGAGAAATAGAGAAAAGACAAAGTCAGAGAAATAGAGAAAAGACAGAAAGTTAGAAATAGAGAAAAGACAGAAAGTCAGAAATGGAGAAAAGACAACGTCAGAGAAATAGAGAAAAGACAGAAAGTCAGAAATACAAAAAGACTGAAAGTCAGAAATGGAGAAAAGAGAGAAAGTCAGAAATACAGAAAAGACAAAGTCAGAGAAATAGAGAAAAGGCTGAAAGAGACAGAGAAAAAGAGGAGGGAAAAAAGTGGAGGGAAAGAACTGAGACACAAAGAAATTGCAGGCAGCAAAGATACATACAGAAAGCAAGTGAGAAAGGAACACAGAGAATCACAGAGAGATTGAAAGAGAGAAGGACAGAGAAATCCATTGAGACAGAAAGACACAGAATTACTCAGAGAGAAACAGAGAGAGAGAGAAACACAAAGTGAGAGAGAGAGAGAGAGATGAAGGAACACAGAGGGAGAGAGAGAACCAGAGAAAGAGTAAGTGAGAAACAGAGAAAGCGAGAGAGATTGAGAGAGAGAGAGTGATTGAGGAACAGAGAGAGAGAAACAGAGAGAGAGAGAAAGAAACAGAGAGAGAGAAACCGAGGGAAATAGACACACAGAGATTGAGAGAGATTGTGAAAGAGATTGAGAGAGAGAGAGATTGAGAGAGAGAGATTGAGAGAGAAGCAGAGAGAGAGAGAGAAACAGAGCGAAATAGGCACAGAGAGATTAAGAAAGAGATTGAGAAAGAGATTGAGAGAGAGAAATTGAGGGACAGTGATTGAGGGAGAGAGATTGAAAGAGAGAGATTGAGTCAAAAGGAGAGAGAAAGGCAGAGAGAGGCAATAAAGATGCAATACTCACCATCCCGCATGGTCTGCGCTCCATCGTTGGACTCGAACACCTTCTCTCCATCAGCTCATCCATGGGGAAAAGATCCTAAAGAGGGGCATTGGGTTGGTAATTGGAGTAAAGGGTCAGGACTGTGACAGAGAGTGTGGGCTATCAGACTGGACTCTCTCTCTCTCACACACACAATGTAATCAGCTTGCAATTCACCTGGGCACAAAAACACTGAAACTTACCTTCACAGTCCAGCCGCATGGAAAGAAAGAATGGAGGCTGATGTTGTCCTAATATATGCCAGAACCTGTCACTCAAAACAAACAGTCCACCCAAAATACAGCTCATCCAACCAGCTCTCAGCTTCCTCCATCTGGACACTGCCTCCCAAGCATGGGACAGTCAAAGGTGAATCTCTGTGTAAACAGTGAATGGGGGAGAGAGGGATATTACAGCCATGTCCCAAATGGACCAGTCCAGACAGAAACCTGTCTGTCTGTCTGTCTCTCTCTCTCTCTCCCTCCCCCAAAAACCTCATTAACAGAGCAGAAAAGCTGCTGACATTTAAAACCTGGAGGGGCCGCTTTTGATAATGATCATTTAACACGAATTGTATTAAATGTCTTTCACTATTCACCTCCAATTAACAGAAAGTTCAGAAAATGACTCACTGCAGTTATCTTGAAATTCTGACAAAGAGTTTTTGCTGAAGAGGCCGGTTTGACTGCAGTATAAACAGGCAGTTTTTATTCAGATTTTCAATTTCACTGTGTGACGAAGACTGAAACCAGAGCCAGGTTAATGATGCAGTGGTTAGCACCGCAGCCTAACAGCTCCAGCGACCCGGGTTCAATTCGGGGTGCTGCCTGCATGGAGATTGCAAGTTCTCCCTGTGTATGCGTGGGTTTCCTCCCAGTGCTCCGGTTTCCTCCCACATGCCAAAGACTTGCCGGTTGATAGGTTAATTGGCCATTATAAATTGCCGCTAGTAGAGGTAGGTGGTAGGGAAATATAAGGACATGTGGGGATGTGGTAGGAATTTGGAATTAGTGTAGGATTAGTATAAATGGGTGGTTGATGGTCGGCACAGACTCGGTGGGCCGAAGGGCCTGTTTCAGTGCTGTATCTCTAAACTAAACTAAACTAAACTAAAAGTTGAACAACTGGTGACATTTCACACAACAATTCTCACCTATATTTACAGTTATATTTCTCAGTGATTCTTTGTACTTTATTTGCTGCTGCTGTGTTTCTGCATTAGCCTGTATTCAATCCAAAAAACCTTCTAAACATTAACCAGTTTAATGTCATAAGGGTTCACAAAGCGGGGAAACGGACATTTAGCACCAATTGTAATGCATATCTTCCACTTTTCACCTTCAGTTTACATAAAGTTCAGCGATATTGACCTCCACATTCTGACAAAGAGTTTTTTGCTGCTGCAATAAAGTGTCACTTGTTTCCGTTTGCTTCCTGACTGTTTCTTTCCTCTGCTCTCCTGGGGGATTCGGAGATGATTTTTGTCCATTGTTTGTCCACATTCAGGAGATTGCAGCTCGTCTGCAGCTGCAGTCCTGCAGACATTCATTGTATTCAAAATCTTTCCCGCAGTTTGGAAACGTGAGGAGAAACTGTTTACACTTGCAGAGGGGAGAAACAAATAGTCAGGGAGTTGTTCTGGTCTGGAATTCACTGTCTGACAGGTTTCTGAAAGCAGATTCAATATTAACATTCAAAAGGCAACCGGATCAAAACTTCAAAACTCTGAGTTATAGCAGAGAAGATACCAGCATAGAGAGAGAAGTGGGAGCTAGAGAGATGTCATAACGTTAGTGATGAAGAATTCAACACAACTTATTTCGAGAGTTTTTATTTGTAAATGATTGTTTGAGTTTAATTTGATGCTGTTGTTTTATTTACACATTACCTTTAATCACTGAAAATAATTTTCCAAGCAGGAAACATTTTAATGCTGCAAGTTAGAGGTGGGAAGAGGTCAGTGCAGGGATCTCCTGTGGTCGTTCCCCTCAACAACAAGTATACAGTTTTAGATACTGTTGGGGGGGACGGCCTATCGGGGGCAGGCTGCAGTGAACGGGCCTCTGGCACGGGGTCCTGCACTGTGGCTCAGAAGGGAAGGAGGGAGAACGGGAGAGCACTAGTCATCGGGGACTCGATGGTGAGGAGTACCGACAGGCGGTTCTGTGGGCGCAAGCGAGACGCACGGATGGTTTGTTGCCTCCCTGGTGCCAGGGTCCGTGATGTTTGTGATCGCGTCTTCAGGATCCTTAAAGGGGAGGGGGAGCAGCCAGAGGTCGTGGTGCACATTGGCACCAACGACGTAGGAAGGAAGGGTGGCACAGATGTTAGAAGTGAGTTTAGGGAGTTAGGCTGGAAGCTGAAAGCTCGGACGGACAGAGTTGTTATCTCTGGTTTGTTGCCGGCGCCACGTGATAGTGAGGCTAGGAATAGGGAGAGAGCACAGCTGAACACGTGGCTGCAGGAATGGTGTAGGAGGGAGGGCTTCCAGTTCTTGGATAATTGGACTGCATTCTGGGGAAGATGGGACCTGTTCAAACAGGACGGGCTGCATCTGAACCAGAGGGGCACCAATATCCTGGGAGGGAGGTTTGCTAGTACTGTTCGGGAGGGTTTAAACTAGTTTGGGAGGGGGATGGGAACCGGACTTGTAGTCCAGGGACCAGTGGGTCCACTCAGAAAGACAAAGAGTGTAGTGAGGTATTGGGGAAGGTAGCACTGTCGCAGAGGACAGATGGGCACGGAGAAGGGTTAAAGTGCGTATACTTCAACGCAAGAAGCATCAGGAATAAGGTGAGTGAATTGAAGGCGTGGATGGGCACTTGGGACTACGATGTTGTGGCCATCACTGAAACGTGGATAGGTGAGGGGGAGGAATGGTTCTTGGAGGTACCTGGTTATAGATGTTTTCATAAGATTAGGAATGGTGGTAAAAGAGGTGGGGGGTGGCATTGTTAGTTAGAAATAGTGTAACAACTGCTGAAAGAATTTTCGAGGAGGATCTGCCGACTGAGGCACTGTGGGTTGAGGTCAGGAACAGGAAAGGAGCAGTCACCTTGATGGGAGTTTTCTATCGGCCCCCCAATAGCAGCAGGGAGGTGGAAGAGCAGATTGGGAAACAGATTTTGGAAAGGAGCAGAAGTCACAGGGTAGTAATTATGGGGGATTTCAACTTCCCAAATATTGATTGGCAACTCTTTAGATCGAATAGTTTGGATGGGGTAGTGTTTGTGCAGTATGTCCAGGAAGCTTTTCTGACTCAGTATGTAGACTGCCCGACCAGAGGGGAGGCAATATTGGATTTGGTACTAGGTAATGAACCAGGGCAAGTGATAGAGCTGTTGGTGGGCGAGCACTTTGGAGATAGTGATCACAATTCTGTAGCATTCACTGTGGTAATGGAGAGGGATAGGTATGTGCAACAGGGCAAGGTTTACAATTGGGGGAAGGGTAGATATGATGCTGTCAGGCAGGAACTGAGGAGCATAAGTTGGGAGCATATGCTGGCAGGGAAGGGCACGGTCGAAATGTGGAACTTTTTCAAGGAGCAGATAGTAGGGGCCATTGATAAGCATGTCCCTGTCAGACAGGGAAGGGATGGTCATGTGAGGGAACCGTGGTTGACAAGAGAGGTTGAGAGTCTTGTTAGGAAGAAGAAGGATGCGTATATAAGGTTGAGGAAAAAGGGCACAGGCATAGCTCTGGAGGGATACAAGATGGCCAGGAAGGATCTGAAGAAAGGGATTAGGAGAGCTAAGAGAGGGCATGAAAAATGCTTGGCGGGTAGGATAAAAGAAAACCCCAAGGCCTTTTACGCGTATGTCAGAAATTTGAGGATGACTAGGGGGACCGTAGGTCCGGTCAAGGACAATAGCGGGAGACTGTGTGTTGAGCCGGAAGAGATAAGTGAGGTTTTGAATGAGTACTTCTCTTCGGTATTTACGAATGAGAAGGGGTGTATTACTGAAGAGGACGGTGTGAAACAGACTGGTAAGCTCGAGGAAGTGCTCGTTAGGAGGGAAGATGTGTTGGGGTTTTTGAATAACTTGAAGATAGACAAGTCTCCCGGGCCTGACGGGGTATATCCAAGGATGTTATGGGAAGCAAGGGATGAAATTGCAGAGCCGCTGGCAATGATCTTTTCATCTTCTCTGTTGACGGGGGTGGTACCAGGTGATTGGAGGGTGGCAAATGTTGTGCCCCTGTTCAAGAAAGGGAATGGGAACAACCCTGGGAATTACAGGCCAGTTAGTCTTACTTCGGTGGTAGGCAAGTTGATGGAAAAGGTGCTGAGGGATAGGATTTCTGAGCATCTGGAAAGACACTGCTTGATTCGGGACAGTCAGCACGGTTTTGTGAGGGGTAGGTCTTGCCTCACAAGCCTGATTGAATTCTTTGAGCAGGTGACCAAGCAAGTGGTTGAGGGTAAACCAGTGGATGTGGTGTACATGGATTTTAGTAAGGCATTTGATAAGGTCCCCCATGGTAGACTTATGGAGAAAGTCAGGAGGCATGGGATAGTGGGGAATGTGGCCAGTTGGATTAAGAATTGGCTAACTGATAGAAGGCAGAGAGTGGTCTTAGATGGTAAATACTCAGCCTGGAGCCCAGTTACCAGTGGCGTGCCACAGGGATCAGTTCTGGGTCCTCTCCTGTTTGTGATTTTTATTAACGACTTGGATGAGGAAGTCGAAGGGTGGGTCAGTAAATTTGCAGATGATACAAAGGTTGGTGGAGTTGTGGATACCGAGGAGGGCTATTGTCGTCTGCAAAGGGACTTGGATAGGTTGCAGTGCTGGGCTGAAAAGTGGCAGATGGAGTTTAACCCTGAAAAGTGTGAGGTCGTCCATTTTGGAAGGACAAACACGAATGCAAAATACTGGGTTAACGGTAGGGTTCTTGGGCATGTGGAGGAGCAGAGAGACCTTGGGGTCTATGTGCATAGATCGTTGAAAGTTGCAACTCAAGTGGATAGGGCTGTGAAGAAGGCATATGGGGTGTTAGCGTTCATTAGCAGAGGGATTGAATTTAAGAGCCGTGAGGTGATGATGCAGCTGTACAGGACCTTGGTAAGGCCTCATTTGGAGTACTGTGTGCAGTTCTGGTCGCCTCATTTTAGGAAGGATGTGGAAGCCTTGGAGAGGGTGCAGAGGAGATTTACCAGGATGTTGCCTGGAATGGAGAATAAGTCTTACGAGGAAAGGCTGAACATTCTAGGCCTCTTCTCATTAGAACGGAGAAGGATGAGGGGTGACATGATAGAGGTTTATAAGATGATCAGGGGAATAGATAGGGTAGACAGTCAGAAACTTTTTCCCCGGGTGGAGCAAAGCGTTACAAGGGGTCATAAATTTAAGGTGAAGGGTGGGAGATATAAGGGGGATGTCAGGGGAAGGTTCTTTCCCCAGAGAGTGGTCGGGGCATGGAATGCCTTGCCTGGGGAAGTTGTTGAGTCAGAAACTTTAGGGACTTTCAAACGGCTTTTAGATAGGTATATGGATAAAGGAGAATGATGGGGTATAGATTAAATTGTCCTTGACAGAGGACAAAGGATCGGCACAACATCGTGGGCCGAAGGGCCTGTTCTGTGCTGTATTTTTCTATGTTTTTCTAAGTGTTTACATAGTAGGAATATAGTCATTTAACACAAATTGTATTGAAATTATTTTATTCAGCATCTCAAGTTACAGAAACTAAACTCCTCAAACTTGTAAAAACTTTCAATCTCACAGTCACACTGAATCTCCCATCAACAATGGCTCAGCATCTCCATCTGCTAGTGTCCCTGCCTCACTGCAGTGACTGTCCCCTCTCACCATCTCCAACTGCTGCTGTCCCTGAAGCACTGTCCCCCTCTCACCACCTCACACTCGCTGTGATTTGCAGCTTTGTTCACTGGCTGCCTTTGTTGAAAACCCAGCACTAGGCGGCGCTGTACTGGCACATGCGCAAATGCAGCCTGCTCCGCTGAAACGTCATGGTCTGCCACATTCAGGCAGCTGCCAGGAGGAAAGATGACGCCTGTCAAATAATCACAAAGGCCCGGGGGGATGGAGGGGTGTGGAGCGGGGCGGCGGGTGGGGGGAGGAATGTGATTTAGTTCCAGTGTTTGAAACTCTTCAGCTCTTTCTTTGATTTCTCTAATTTAACAATGAGATTGAGAGGGTATTTTACCGCCTTCTTCAGCTCCTGTCTGAATTTAGTCTGGGTCACAGCGTAAATACATGTGTTGGTGCAGCAACTGAGAAGCTGCAGCATCTTTGATGTTTGGTCTGTGATATAGAGAGGGTCAGTGTAGGAGGAATAATACTGAATATCTGTAATTCGCACATAAATGATAATCACAACCCCAATTACCCACAACAGTATAAAACTGCCGGATGTACTGAAGAGTAAAATAATTGATTTCCTGCGATTCTCCATCTCTGGGTCCTTGTGATTCTCTACATTGCTGTGGCGCTGGAATCCCCTGCGGACTTTACTGGAGAATAAAATCCGTCTGACAGTCAGAACATTGAGCAGCAAAATCAGAAAGACTGGGACACAGGGGGTTAAAATGAGGTCAAGCAATTCAAAAAGCCCCCATACGGGGGAAGTATAGAAGCTCAGTTTATAACCACAACCCATGGGAACATTATCAATAATGTAAACTTTTTCCAGTGTAAAGTACCAGGGGAGAGACTCGAAACAGCCCAGCACACTCACGGTTCCTACAACCACAGCCGCTGTTTTCTCGCTGCAATATTTCGTTTTCAGCTTCTCACAACAAATGGCCACAAATTGATCAAAGGTGAAAGTGACTGTGAGCCAGACAGAAACAACTGTGGCTGCAGAAAGCAGAACGAAAATGAGAGAACACAAAGGGGTAATTCTCAGGATTGAATATGGGAAATAAATTGGAACAATCTGGGCCAATATGGGATCAATGATAACGACCAGGAGATCAGATACAGCCATTCCCACCAGGTAGACAGTGATACATTTGGAGAGACCGCACTTCCCTCGGGACAGGATCACAATCGCCATCAGGTTACCTGGAAGAAATAGAAAAGGAAGCAGAGAAATTACTGATCAGACCTGGAGACAAAGCAGCAGTTTGACAGGATCTGGGCTGAAATTTCAAGCTTCGTTGCTGCATCGAGCAGTGATAACTGATTCATTGACCTGGGCAGTGCTTTGCCACAGTGAAATGTTTGAAAACATAATTATTAATAATGATTTGGGAATTTGATACAGAAAGTGAATAAAGTCAGCAGCGGATCTACTGGAAGCTCTGAGTGAGGATGCAGTGCCAGTGGGGAAATGAGAAGGGGTTTTACAGAGATGGAATCCATTGGGTTAATTGTGAATTTGTCTCCAGATTGTTGGTTGGGAAGGTTTCGGGAGAGTTGCATGTGTAGCTGGTTTGTTGCTCTGGGTTCAGAGAACCGACAGGGACTGTTACCAAATGGGAAAAGGCTGACAACTGCAGCACTGAGTGAGTATCAGCCGTGATCTAGAATGGTGGAGCAGGCTCGAAGGGCTGAATAGCCTCCTCCTGCTCCGATGTTCCTTTATTCCTATCAGGTTGGACGAGGTAGGTGGAGTTGGAGCTTGTGAGTGAGATTGGGAGGGAGAGAAGAATAAGGACTTGTTGGAGCAGGAGGGAAGACTGGAGTAGAGGGTTTCGGAAAGTGGATAAACTGAAGCAATGGATGAGGAGACTGAGGATTCAATACAGTGAGAGGAGAGGCTGAGATTTACAAGGAGAGACTGCAGCAGAGTGTCAGAGGAAATCTAATCTAGAGATCCCAGTAAGACAACTCAATTATAACATTCAAACAATAATCCCTGTGGTTATTGGGTGGTTATTGGTGTTGGAGAACAGTTCATTGTTTATACAATGTAGTCAATATATTTAGTTTGTACAGGCAATTAAATATAAATTTAAATGTATTTCTGATATTAGCCACGCTCTTTCTTGAATTCAGTAGTCACAGAGATTTTAAGGTGCAGTATTCACATCATGAATTACCATGCATACAAATGCAGCAAGACGTGGACAGTATCCAGGCTTGGCCTGATAAGTGGCAAGTAACATTTGCGCCACACAATTGCCAGGCAATGAGCATCTCCAACAAGAATCTAACTATATCCTCTTGTCATTCAATGGCATTACCATCGCTGAATTCCCCACGATCAGCACCCTTGGGGCTACCATTGATCAGAACTTGAACTGGAGTAGTCATATAAATACCATGGCGACAAGAGCAGGTCAGAGGCTATGAATCCTGAGGTGAGTAACTCACCTCCTGACTCCCCAAAGTCAGTCCACCATCTACACGTCACAATGCAGGAGTGTGATGGAATACTCTTCACTTGCCTGGATCGGTGCAGCTCCAACAACACTCAGGAAGCTTGACACCATCCAGGACAAAGCAGCCCGCTTGATTGACACCCCATCCAAATCATTTACTCCCCCCACCATCGACGCACAGTGGCAGCAGTGTGTACCATATACAAGATGCACTGCAGAAACGCACCAAGGCTCCTTCGACAGCATCTTCCAAACCCGCGACCTCTGCCACCTCGAAGGACAAGGGCAGCAGATGCATGGGAACACCACCACCTGCAATTTCCCATGTAAGTCACAGATGATCCTGACTTGGAACTATATCGCCGTTCCTTCACTGTCACTGGGTCAAAATCCTGGAACTCCCTTCCTAACAGCACTGTGGGTGTACCTACCCCACATGGACTGCAGCGGTTCAAGAAAGCAGCTCACCACCACCTTCTCAAGGGCAATTAGGATGGGCAATATGCTGGCCGAGCCAGTGACGCCCACATCCCATGAATGAATAAACAGAACTGTGAAGAACTGATTCTATTCTGTTTATTCAATCACTAAGTAAGGAATAGGAACGTTCTACAAAACAAAATGAGGACCTGACCTAAATCAACACCTGACAAAAATAGTGATCACATCTCCCTGACCTTCACGATCGTCATGGAGAGGGGCAGGAGCAGACGGGATGGGAAAATATTTAATTCGGGGAGGGGGAATTACAATGCTATTAGGCAGGAACAGGGGAGCATAAATAGGGAGCAGATATTCTCAGGGATATGCACGACAGAAATGTGGAGGTTGTTTAGGGAGCACTTGCTGCGACTGCTGGATAGGTTTGTCCCGATGAGGGAGGGAAGGGATGGTAGGGTGAAGGAACCTTGGATGACAAGAGATGTGGAGCAGCTAGTCAACAGGAAGAAGGAAGCTTACTTAAGGTTGAGGAAGCAAGGATCAGACAGGGCTCTAGAGGGTTACATGGTAGCCAGGAAGGAACTGAAGAATGGACCTGGGAGAGCTAGAAGGGGACATAAAAAAGTCTTGGCGGGTAGGAATAAGGAAAATCCCAAAGCGTTCTACACTTATGTGAGGAACAAGAGGATGGTCAGAGTGAGGGTAGGGCCGATCATGGATACTGGAGGGAACTTGTGCCTGGAGTCGGAGGAGGTAGGGGAGGTCCGAAATGAATACTTTGCTTCAGTATTCACTAGTGAGAGGGACCTGACCGTTTCTGAGGCCAGCGTGGAACAGGCTGATATGCTCGAACAGGTTGAGGTTAAGAAGGAGGATGTGCTGGAAATTTTGAATGATATGAGGACAAATAAGACCCCGGGACCAGACGGGAGATACCGAAGGATATTACAGGAAGCGAGGGAAGGGATTGCTGCGCCTTTGCCGATGATCTTTGCGTCTTCACTGTCCACTGGAGTGGTGCCGGATGATTGGAGGGTGGCAAATGGTGTTCACTTGTTCAAGAAAGGGAATAGGGATAACCCTGGGAATTATAGACCACTCAGTCTTACGTTGGTAGTGGGCAAATTATTGGAGAGGAGTCTGAAAGACAGGATTTATGAATATTTGGAAAAGCATAGTTTGATTAGCGACAGTCAGCATGGCTTTGTAAGGGGCAGGTCACGCCTCACAAGCCTTATTGAATACTTTGAAGATGTGAAAAAACACATTGATGAAGGAAGAGCAGTGGATGTGGTGTATATTCATTTCAGCAAGGCGTTTGATAAGGTTCCCCATGGTAGGCTCATTCAGACAGTGAGGAGGCATGGGATCCAGGGAAAGTTGGCTGTCTGGATACAAAATTGGATTGCCCATAGAAGTCAGAGGGTGGTAGAAGATGGAAAGTATTCTGCCTGGAGCTCGGTGACCAGTGGTGTTCCACAAGGACAAGAAATGCTGGAATCAATCAGCAGGTCTGGCAGCATCTGTGGAAAGAGAAGCAGAGTTAACGTTTTGGGTCAGTGACCCGAAACGTTAACTCTGCTTCTCTTTCCACAGATGCTGCCAGACCTGCTGAGTGATTCCAGCATTTCTTGTTTTTGTTTCAGATTTCCAGCATCCGCAGTATTTTGCTTTTACTTTAGTGTTACACAAGGATCTGTTCTGGGACCTCTGCTCTTTGTGATTTTTATAAATGACTTGTATGAGGAAGTGAAAGGCTGGGTTAGCAAGGCTGCCGATGACAGGAAGGTTGCTGGCGTTGTGGATCGTGTGGAAGGCTGTTGTAGGTTGCAACGGGACATTGACAGGATGCAGAGCTGGGCTGATAACTGGCAGATGGCGTTCAACCTGGAAAAGTGTGAAGTGATTCATTTTGGAAGGACGAATCTGAATGGGGAATACAGGCTTAAAGACAGGATTCTTGGCAGTGTGGAGGAACAGAAGGATCTTGGGGTCCATGTCCATAGATCGCTCAAAGTTGCCACCCAAGTTGATCGGGCTGTTAAGAAGGTGGATGGTGTGTTGGCTTTCATTAACAGGGGGATTGAGTTTAAGAGCCGCGAGGTTATGCTGCAGCTCTATAAGGCCCTGGTTCGACCACACTTGGAATAATGTGTTCAGTTCTGGTCGCCTCATCATAGGAAGGATGTGGAAGCTTTAGAGAGGGTGCAGAGGAGATTTACCTGGATGCTGACTGGACTGGAGGGCATGTTCTACGAAGAAAGTTGAGGGAGCTTGGGCTTTTCTCATTGGAGCGAAGAAGGATGAGAGGTGACTTGATAGAGGGGTACAAGATCATGAGAGGCATAGCTGGAGTGGATAGCCAGAGGCTTTTTCCCAGGGTGGGAAGGGCTATCACAAGGGGGCATAATTTTAAGGTGATTGGAGGAAGTTTTCGGGGAGATGTCAGAGGTAGGTTCTTTACGCAGAGAGTGGTGGGTGCGTGGAATGAGCTGCCAGCGGCGGTAGCAGAAGCAGATACATTAGGGGCATTTAAGCGACTCTTGGATAGGTACATGGATGATAGTAGAATGAAGGGTAGGTTGTAAGTTTGATCATAGAGTAGGTTAAAGGTTCGGCACAACATCGTGGGCCGAAGGGCCTGTACTGTGCTGTACTGTTCTATGTTCTATGTTCTAACACAGAGGATCAAGTCCAACAGGAAAATGAACACAACCTGACAACAGACAACTTCAACTCCCAGTTTCTCTCACTATTTGTTCTGCACATTCCAGCACTGTATGATAGTGAATTATTCACACTGCTGCTTCTTTCTCTTTCTCTTTACTTCTGCTTATCTCTTTCACTCGGTTTTGTTCTCCCTGCTACTTCTCTCCTTCCGTATCTCTCTGGAGTACTCACACCCTGCAAACTGTTACTTGATGCTACGTTTCACACACAGATTATTCCTAACATTCTGCGCCTGTGTTCTGTTCACCAGCACCAGGTTCAATGATTCTGTTCTGAGAGTCAATTTGTTCAATGGTGAAGCCTCTGTGATGAATTTAATGTATCTACAGAACACCCAAGTCTCCACTTGTTCACCTGCACTCTTCACTTCATCCACATTGCATGGAATAAACAGGATCGAAAGCTTCTTCCAGACAAACCTCACAATCATTGAAATTCCTTCTCCTGGAATTATAAAGTAATCTTTTATAATGTGAGATTTTTAAATTAATAAAACACCAACATCAGCACTGCGGCTGATAATCTACAGATAATTGGAAAGACACTTGATTCCAACTGATCGAGTGTAAACCAATAAAATATCACATCAATACTTTCTATTTTACAATGTAGTCCAGTGACAGTGAAGGTCCACAGTGAAGCAGAGAAGGACAAGTGAAAGTGTCAAACTCAGTTCAGTAGCCAGACCTCTGAAGCAGTGTCAGACTCACACAGAATGAAATAATATTTGATAACAGTGATAACCAATATACAAATTGAAATCCCAGTTAAACTGAGCCATGTTATTAGGGAGTGAGGACATTGTGCTCTCCCCTTGTAACACCGAGACCGTGAGATGTCTCATTATCAATCACCAAAAGAAAATCAGAAAAATATTCCACATGGTGAAACTGTTAAATGCTCCTGATGGTCTGATTCTTGATCCTAGCCGAGATGCTTGATTTGAATGCTCTCAATACACAGAATAATACAGTAACAATGCCACGGTTACCAAAACCGATACCATTAAGGGCATAATATTACTCCTGCAAGACTGAAAGAGTAAACAATGAGGACATTCCATCAGTAAATGTCTGGAAAATAACAGGTGGCTGGACAACACATACAGTGAGAAATAATACCGAGTACAGCAGGACAGTTAACATTGATTGACACCATGAACAGCTGAGATACAGGCTTACCAGGAACTGCAAGTGCTGAAAGTACAGGATAGTAAATGGATAGGAACTGAATGATTACTGGATATCCCATTTCTGTGAGAAGCAGAGGCTTCTGCTCACCTGGAATCCACAGTTCCAGCATGCACTCTGAGCTGATCCATTCCAATGGGTCCTGATTTATACACGGTATATGTCTCCATTGACACTGTTATACCCCAGATCATTGCTATTAGTTACAATCACCTGAACAAACACATTACATCAGCAGCTTTGACTCTGATGTAAATAATGTGGTGGATAAAACACAATTATTTCAATGTCAATGACATTTTCTTAGTAAGATATCTCCCGGGAATAAACCTGAAATCGGTAGACATTCGGGATAGATGCTACAATTATGATGGTATATTTACATTTTCCATATTATTGTATTGACCTAGTTCACTCACAGGAACAGTGTGAAATGGGATTGCTTTTGTAAATGTAAATTTACAAAAGCAATCCCATTTCACACTGTTCCTGCCTTTTCCCAGTTAAAATGTGAACTTTGACGATCTGATTCGAGACCATGTCCAGGGTTACAGCCTAGAAACTACTGCGAGTGATATTCGGCGACAGACAGTGTTCACGTCCATTGGGAGGCTGTCGCACGGTGATAATATCACCCGTCAAGTAATCCAGAGGCCCAACCTGATGGTCTGGGGACAGGGGTTCAAATCCCACCATGGCAGCTGTATAGGGCGGCACAGTGGCGCAGTGGTCAGCACCGCAGCCTCACAGCTCCAGCGACCCGGGTTCAATTCTGGGTACTGCCTATGTGGAGTTTGCAAGTACTCCCTGTGTCTGCGTGGGTTTCCTCCGGGTGCTCCGGTTTCCTCCCACATGCCAAAAACCTGCAGGTTGTTAAGTCAATTGGCCATTATAAATTGTCCCTAGTATAGGTAGGTGGTAGGGAAGTATAGGGATAGGTGGGGATGTGGTACGAACATGGGATTAGTGTAGGATTAGTATAAATGGGTGGTTAATGGTCGGCACAGACTCGGTGGGCCGAAGGGCCTGTTTCAGTGCTGTATCTCTAAACTAATCAAATAAAATAGAGGGAGCTCCCTCTGTACGTATAAAGTGGAGGGAGCACCGTCTTTATATAATAAAGTGGAGGGAGCTCCCGCTCTGCGTAAAAAGTGCAGGGAGCTCCCTATCGGTGTATAAATAGGAGGGAGCTCCCTTTCTGCGTCAAAAGCGGAGGAAGCACCCTCTCAGCACATAATGTGGAGGCAGCTCCCTCTCGGCACATAAAGGTGGGGGGAGCTCCGTCTCTGCGTATAAAATGGAGGGAACTCCCTCTCTATATATAAAGTAGAGGGAGCTCCCTCTCTATGTATAAAGTGGAGGGAGCTGAAGGACAGAGGAGAGAGGGAAATTAAAACAAATGGAGAAATGGAGAGAGGGACGAAGTGAAAGACAGAGGGAGACAGAAGAAATAGTGAAATGAAACCTTGACAGAACCCCAGTAGCAATCCCCATTATCTGCCCAATTCGGTATTGGGGGTTTAGTGTGACAGTTTAGGATCGAGTGTTGATCAGTATTTGATGTTTTCAAACTGCAGTGACCTTCCCAAGAAGGGCAAGGTTTACAGGTTCAAAATTAACCAAGAAATTTTTCAATACATTTCTGTCCAAGGAGAAAGAGGGAGAGAAGGTCTGCGATACACATACAGAGTCATGGACAGAGTCGGAGAAAGAGGAAGAGATAAAGACAGAGAAAGAGAGACATAGAGAGAGAGAGGGAGAGACAGACAGAGAGAGGGAGAGAAAGAGAAAGAGACATAGAGACAGACATGTGAGGGAAAGACAGATAGAGGATGAGACAAGAAGTAACAATCAGTAACAATCCTCATCATCTGCCCAGCCCTGTGTTGGGAGTTTAGTGTGAGTGTTTTAGGGGTGAGTGTTGGATCAGTGTTTCATATTTTCACAATGCAGGGAAAGATTTAAAGGTTTAAGGTTAACTAAGAAATGGCTGAAAGCATTGCTGTCCTTGGGTTATCATATCAATGGACTGGAAGAGTTCCAAAAACATGTACAGAATAGAAGAGCAGGGAGGCTACGTTGGAACTGTATAACCCATAATTTAGGCCACAACTTGTGTACTGTGTGCAGTTCTGGTCACCTCATTACAGAAATGATGTAATTGCATTAGAGAGGGTACAGTGGAGATTTACGAGGATGTTGCCAGGACTGGAAAAATACAGCTATGGGGAAAAATACAGCTATGTGCTGGGGTTGTTCTCCTTGGAACAGAGGAGGCTGAGGGGAGATCTGATTGAAATGTACAACATTTTGAGGGGCCTGGATAGAGTGGAGGTGAAGGGTCTATTCACCTTAGCAGAGAGGTCAGCATAGATTTAAAGTAATTGGTAGAAAATTTAGAGGGGAGATGAGGAAAATATTTTCACCCAATTGGTGGTGATGGTCTGGAAGTCACTACATGAAAGCAGCCAATGGATGTGGTTTATTTGGCCTTGTAACTCATAGAATAAAAGGGACAGTAGCAACATGGATACGGAATTGGCTGAGTAACAGGAAACAAAGAGAAATGATTAATCGATGTTTTTCAGGCTGGAGGAAGGTTTGTAGTGGAGTTCCCCAGGGATTAGTTTTGGAACCCTTGCTTTTCCTGATATCTATTAATGGCTGAGACCTCAGTGTTCAGGGAACAATTTCAAAGTTTGCAGATGGTACGAAATTTGGAAGCATTGTGAACTGTCATGAGGATAGTGTCGAACTTCAAAAGGACATAGACAAGTTGCTGGAATGGGCAGGCAGGTGGCAGATGAAGTTCAATGCTGGGAAATGTGAAGTGATTCATTTTCGTAGGAAGGACATGGAGAGACAATATAAAATAAAGGGAACAATTCTAAAGGGGGTACAGGAGCAGAGGGACCTGGGGGGAGATGAGCACAGGTCATTGAAGGCAGGACAGGTTGAGAACGCAGTTAATAAAGCATACAGTATCCTGGGCTTTATTAATAGGGGCATAGAGTACAAGAGCAATGAAGTTATACTGAACTTGTATAAGACACTAGTTCGTCCTCAGCTGGAGTATTGCGTCCAGTTCTGGGTGCCGCAGTTGGGGAAAGACGTGAGGGTATTGGAGACAGTACAGAAGAGATTCACGAGAATGGTTCCAGGGATGAGGAATTTTAGTTATGAAAATAGAGTGGCGAAGTTAGGACTATTTTCCATGGAGAAGAAAAGGCTGAGAGGTGATTTGATAGAGGTATTCAAAATCATGAGGGGTCTGGACAGAGGAGATAGAGAGAAAATGTTCCCACTTGTGAAGGGATAAAGAATGAGAGGGCACAGACTGAAAATATTTGGTAAGTAAAGCAGAAGTGACATGAGGAAAAACGTTTTTGTGCAGTGAGTGGTTAAGGTCTGAAATGCACTGCCTGAAGCATTCAAAAGGGAATTAGATGGTTATATGAAAAGGAAGAATGCACAGGGTTATGGGGAGAAGGCTGGGAATTGAACTGAGATAATTACACTCTCAGAAAATCAGAGCGGACATAATGGGCCGAATGGCCTCCTTCTGCACTGTAACAATTCTGAGACAGAGGCAGAGAAAGAGAGAGAGGGAGATAAAGAGAGAGAGGCAGAGAGAGAGAGAGAGTGTGAGAGAGACAGAGAGAGAGAGAGAGAGAGGCAGAGAGGGAGAGAGGCAGAGAGAGAGACAGAGAGAGAGACTCACCAACAAAGAGAGAGCGAGAGGCAGAGCGAGAGACAGACAGAGAGAGGGAGACAGAGACATAGAGAGAGGGAGACAGAGAGAGAAGGAGAGAAAGACAGAGAGAGAGAGAGAGAGAGAGAGCATGACACAGAGGAATGTAGAGTAGAAGGCAGAGTGGGAGCGAGAGATGGTCCGAGAGAGAAACAGACAGAGTCATGGATTGACACACAACAGGAGTGAGAGAGAGAGGGGGAGAGACAGAGACAGAGAAACGGAGAAAGAGAGACAGAGCCAGACAGAGAGGAGGAGAGGCAGATAAAGAGAGAGTGTGAGAAAGAGATAGAGAGAATCTTACTGTGGAGATACATTAATAAAAGACCCACTCAGTGACACTCCCTGCGGAGATACTATAAAAACAGACCTACTCAGAGACTCTCCCTGTGGAGATATTATACTAACAGACACACTCAGTGTCTCTCCCTGCGGAGATGCACAAATAACAGAACCACTCTGTGACTCTCCTCGTGGAGATACTAAAATAACAAAACCACTCAGTGACTCTCTCTGTGGAGATACTATAATAACAGACCCACTCAGTGACTCTCCCTGCGGAGATGCACAAATAAAAGAACCACTCTGTGACTCTCCTCGTGGAGATACTAAAATAACAAAACCACTCAGTGACTCTCCCTGTGGAGAGACTAAAATAACAAAACCACTCAGTGACTCTCCCTGTGGAGAGACTATAATAACAGAACCACTCAGTGACTCTCCCTGTGGAGATATTATACTAACAGACCCACTCAGTGACTCTCCCTGCGGAGATACTATAATAATAGACCCCTCCGTGACTCTCCCTTTGGAGATACTATAACAACAGTCCCACTCAGTGACTCTCCATGAGTTGATAACATAGTAACAGTCCGACTCTGTGTCTCTCCCTGTGGAGATGCTATAGTAACAGAGCCACTCAGTGCCTCTCCCTGCGGCGTTTCTATCATCAAAGACTCATTCTGTGACTCTCCCTGTGGAGATGCGATAATAACAGACGCATTCAGTGACTCTCCCTGTGGAGATACTATAATAATAGACCCGCTCAGTGACTCTCCCTGTGGAGATTCTATTGTAACAGACCAACATTGTGGCTCTCACTGTGGTGATACTATAGTAACAGACCCACTTTCTGACTCTCCCTGAGGAGATAAACTGATAACAGATGCACGCAGTGACTCTCCCTCTGGAGATATAATAGTAACAGACGCAATCAATGTCTTTCCCTGTGGTGATACTATAATAACAGACCCACTCAGTGATTCTACCTGTGGAGATACTGTAATAACAGACCCACTCAATGACTCTTTCAGTGGAGACACTAAGATTACAGACCAACTGAATAAGGACAGACCCGCTCAGTAACTCTTCTTTTGGAGACAATATAATAACTGTCCCACAAAATGACTCCCCCTGTGGAGATACAATAATAACTGACACTCTCTGTGACTCTTCCTGTTGCGGTACCATAATAACGGATGCACTCAGTGACTCTCCCAGTGGAGATACTATAATAAATGACACAGTCAGTGACTCTCCCTGTGGAGATACTATAATAACATAACCACTCAGTGCCTCTCCCTCTGGAGATACTATAGTGACAGAACCACGCAGTGACTCTCCCTGTGGAGATACTACAATAACGGAACCATTCAGTGACTCTCGCTGTGGTGATACTATAATAACACACCCACTCAATAGCTCTCCTTGTGGAGATACTACAATAACTGACACAGTCAGTGACTCTCCCTGTGGAGATACTATAATAACAGACCCATTCAGTGACTCCTTCTGTGATGATACTATAATAACAGACCCAAACAGTGACTCTCCCTCTGGAGATACTATAGTGACACAACCACGCAGTGACTCTCCCTGTGGAGATAATATAATAACAGACCCACTCAGTGCCTCTCCCTCTGGAGATACTATAGTGACACAACCACGCAGTGACTCTCCCTGTGGAGATAATATAATAACAGACCCACTCAGTGACTCTCCCTGTGGAGATAATATAATAACAGACCCAATCAGTGACTCCTTCTGTGATGATACTACAATAACAGACCCACTCAGTGACTCTCCCTGTGCTAATACTATAATAACAGACCCACTCAGTGCCTCTCCCTCTGGAGATACTATAGTGACACAACCACGCAGTGACTCTCCCTGTGGCGATTCTATCATCAAAGACCCATTCTGTGACTCTCCCTGTGGAGATGCAATAATAGCTGACCCATTCGGTGACTCTTGCTTTGGTGATACTCGAATAACAGACCCACTAAATGACTCTACCTCTTTCGATATTATTGTAACAGACCCAATCCATGACTCTCCCTGAGGAGGTACTATAGTAACAGACCCACTCAGTAACTCTCCCTGTGGAGATAATATAATAACAGACGCACTCAGTGACTCTCCCAGTGGAGATACTATAATAACAGACCCACTCAGTGACTCTCCCTGTGGGGATGCGGTAATAACAGACCCACTCAGTGACTCTCCCTGTGGAGATACTATAATAACAGACCCAATTAGTGACTCTCCCTGTGGGGATGCGGTAATAACAGAACCACTCAGTGACTCTCCCTGTGGAGATACTATAATAACAGACCCACTCAGTGACTCTCCCTGTGGAGATACTATAATAACAGACCCAATCAGTGACTCTCCCTGTGGGGATGCGGTAATAACAGACCCAATCAGTGACTCTCCCTAAGGAGATACTATAATAACAGACCCACTCAGTGACTCTCCCTGTGGAGATACTATAATAACAGACCCAATCAGTGACTCTCCCTGTGGAGATACTATAATAACAGACCCACTCAGTGACTCTCCCTGTGGAGATACTATAATAACAGAACCACTCAGTGACTCTCCCTGTGGAGATACTATAATAACAGACCCAATCAGTGACTCTCCCTGTGGGGATGCGGTAATAACAGACCCAATCAGTGACTCTCCCTAAGGAGATACTATAATAACAGACCCAATCAGTGACTCTCCCTAAGGAGATACTATAATAACAGACCCAGTCAGTGACTCTCCCTGTGGAGATACTATAATAACAGACCCAATCAGTGACTCTCCCTAAGGAGATACTATAATAACAGACCCACTCAGTGACTCTCCCTGTGGAGATACTAAAATAACAGACCCAATCAGTGACTCTCCCTAAGGAGATACTATAATAACAGACCCACTCAGTGACTCTCCCTGTGGGGATGCGGTAATAACAGACCCACTCAGTGACTCTCCCTGTGGAGATACTATAATAACAGACCCACTCAGTGACTCTCCCTGTGGAGATACTATAATAACAGACCCAATCAGTGACTCTCCCTAAGGAGATACTATAATAACAGACCCACTCAGTGACTCTCCCTGTGGAGATACTATAATAACAGACCCACTCAGTGACTCTCCCTAAGGAGATACTATAATAACAGACCCACTCAGTGACTCTCCCTGTGGAGATACTATAATAACAGACCCACTCAGTGACTCTCCCTGTGGAGATACTATAATAACAGACCCACTCAGTGACTCTCTCTGTGGAGATAATATAATAACAGACCCACTCAGTGACTCTCCCTGTGGAGATACTATAATAACAGACCCACTCAGTGACTCTCCCTGTGGAGATACTATAATAACAGACCCACTCAGTGACTCTCCCTGTGGAGATACTATAATAACTGACCCACTCAGTGACTCTCCCTGTGGAGATACTATAATAACAGACCCACTCAGTGACTCTCCCTGTGGAGATACTATAATAACAGACCCACTCAGTGACTCTCCCTGTGGAGATACTATAATAACAGACCCACTCAGTGACTCTCTCTGTGGAGATACTATAATAACAGACCCACTCAGTGACTCTCCCAGTGGAGATACTATAATAACAGACCCACTCAGTGACTCTCCCTGTGGAGATACTATAATAACAGACCCACTCAGTGACTCTCCCTGTGGAGATACTATAATAACAGACCCACTCAGTGACTCTCCCTGTGGAGATACTATAATAACAGACCCACTCAGTGACTCTCCCTGTGGAGATACTATAATAACAGACCCACTCAGTGACTCTCCCTGTGGAGATACTATAATAACAGACCCACGCAGTGACTCTCCCTGTGGAGATTCTATAATAACAGACCCACTCAGTGACTCTCCCTGTGGAGATACTATAATAACAGACCCACTCAGTGACTCTCCCTGTGGAGATAATAGAGTAACAGACCTACTCAGTGACTCTCCCTGTGGAGATACTATAATAACAGACCCACTCAGTGACTCTCCCTGTGGAGATTCTATAATAACAGACCCAATCAGTGACTCTCCCTGTGGAGATAATAGAGTAACAGAGCTACTCAGTGACTCTCCCTGTGGAGATACTATAATAACAGACCCACTCAGTGACTCTCCCTGTGGAGATTCTATAATAACAGACCCAATCAGTGACTCTCCCTGTGGAGATACTATAATAACAGACCCACTCAGTGACTCTCCCTGTGGAGATACTATAATAGCAGACCCAATCAGTGACTCTCCCTGTGGAGATACTATAATAACAGAACCACTCAGTGACTCTCCCTGTGTTGATACTATAATAACAGACCCACTCAGTGACTCTCCCTGTGGAGATACTATAATAACAGACCCACTCAGTGACTCTCCCTGTGTAGATACTATAATAACAGACCCACTCAGTGACTCTCCCTGTGGAGATACTATAATAACACATCCACTCAGTGACTCTCCCTGTGGAGATTCTATAATAACAGACCCACTCAGTGACTCTCCCTGTGGAGATACTATAATAACAGACCCAATCAGTGACTCTCCCTGTGGAGATTCTATAATAACAGACCTACTCAGTGACTCTCCCTGTGGAGATACTATAATAACAGACCCACTCAGTGACTCTCCCTGTGGAGATTCTATAATAACAGACCCAATCAGTGACTCTCCCTGTGGAGATACGATAATAACAGACCCACTCAGTGACTGTCCCTGTGGAGATACTATAATAACAGACACACTCAGTGACTCTCCCTGTGGAGATAATATAATAACAGACCCACTCAGTGACTCTCCCTGTGGAGATACTATAATAACAGACCCACTCAGTGACTCTCCCTGTGGAGATACTATAATAACAGACCCACTCAGTGACTCTCCCTGTGGAGATACTATAATAACAGACCCACTCAGTGACTCTCCCTAAGGAGATACTATAATAACAGACCCACTCAGTGACTCTCCCTGTGGAGATACTATAATAACAGACCCACTCAGTGTCTCTCCCTGTGGAGATACTATAATAACAGACCCAATCAGTGACTCTCCCTGTGGAGATACTATAATAACAGACCCAATCAGTGACTCTCCCTGTGGAGATTCTATAATAACAGACCTACTCAGTGACTCTCCCTGTGGAGATACTATAATAACAGACCCACTCAGTGACTCTCCCTGTGGAGATACTATAATAACAGACCCAATCAGTGACTCTCCCTGTGGAGATACTATAATAACAGACCCAATCAGTGACTCTCCCTGTGGAGATACTATAATAACAGACCCAATCAGTGACTCTCCCTGTGTAGATTCTATAATAACAGACCTACTCAGTGACTCTCCCTGTGTAGATTCTATAATAACAGACCCACTCAGTGACTCTCCCTGTGGAGATACTATAATAACAGACCCAATCAGTGACTCTCCCTGTGGAGATACTATAATAACAGACCCAATCAGTGACTCTCCCTGTGTAGATTCTATAATAACAGACCCAATCAGTGACTCTCCCTGTGGAGATACGATAATAACAGACCCAATCAGTGACTCTCCCTGTGGAGATTCTATAATAACAGACCCACTCAGTGACTCTCCCTGTGGTGATACTATAATAACAGACCCAATCAGTGACTCTCCCTGTGGAGATTCTATAATAACAGACCTACTCAGTGACTCTCCCTGTGGAGATACTATAATAACAGACCCACTCAGTGACTCTCCCTGTGGAGATTCTATAATAACAGACCCAATCAGTGACTCTCCCTGTGGAGATACGATAATAACAGACCCACTCAGTGACTGTCCCTGTGGAGATTCTATAATAACAGACACACTCAGTGACTCTCCCTGTGGAGATAATATAATAACAGACCCACTCAGTGACTCTCCCTGTGGAGATACTATAATAACAGACCCACTCAGTGACTCTCCCTGTGGAGATACTATAATAACAGACCCACTCAGTGACTCTCCCTGTGGAGATACTATAATAACAGACCCACTCAGTGACTCTCCCTAAGGAGATACTATAATAACAGACCCACTCAGTGACTCTCCCTGTGGAGATACTATAATAACAGACCCACTCAGTGTCTCTCCCTGTGGAGATACTATAATAACAGACCCAATCAGTGACTCTCCCTGTGGAGATACTATAATAACAGACCCACTCAGTGACTCTCCCTGTGGAGATACTATAATAACAGACCCACTCAGTGACTCTCTCTGTGGAAATAATATAATAACAGACCCACTCAGTGACTCTCCCTGTGGAGATACTATAATAACAGACCCACTCAGTGACTCTCCCTGTGGAGATACTATAATAACAGACCCACTCAGTGACTCTCCCTGTGGAGATACTATAATAACAGACCCACTCAGTGACTCTCCCTGTGGAGATACTATAATAACAGACCCACTCAGTGACTCTCCCTGTGGAGATACTATAATAACAGACCTACTCAGTGACTCTCCCTGTGGAGATACTATAATAACAGACCCACTCAGTGACTCTCCCTGTGGAGATACTATAGTAACAGACCCAATCAGTGACTCTCTCTGTGGAGATACTATAATAACAGACCCACTCAGTGACTCTCTCTGTGGAGATACTATAATAACAGATCCACTCAGTGACTCTCCCTGTGGAGATACTATAATAACAGACCCACTCAGTGACTCTCCCTGTGGAGATTCTATAATAACAGACCCACTCAGTGACTCTCCCTGTGGAGATACTATAATAACAGACCCACTCAGTGACTCTCCCTGTGGAGATACTATAATAACAGACCCACTCAGTGACTCTCTCTGTGGAGATACTATAATAACAGACCCACTCAGTGACTCTCCCTGTGGAGATACTATAATAACAGACCCACTCAGTGACTCTCCCTGTGGAGATACTATAATAACAGACCCACTCAGTGACTCTCCCTGTGGAGATACTATAATAACAGACCCACTCAGTCACTCTCCCTGTGGAGATACTATAATAACAGACCCACTCAGTGACTCTCCCTATGGAGATTCTATAATAACAGACCCAATCAGTGACTCTCCCTGTGGAGATACTATAATAACAGACCCACTCAGTGACTCTCCCTGTGGAGATACTATGATAACAGACCCACTCAGTGACTCTCCCTGTGGAGATACTATAATAACAGACCCACTCAGTGACTCTCCCTGTGGTGATTCTATAATAACAGACCCACTCAGTGACTCTCCCTGTGAAGATACTATAATAACAGACCCAATCAGTGACTCTCCCTGTGGAGATTCTATAATAACAGACCTACTCAGTGACTCTCCCTGTGGAGATACTATAATAACAGACCCACTCAGTGACTCTCCCTGTGGAGATACTATAATAACAGACCCACTCAGTGACTCTCCCTGTGGAGATACTATAATAACAGACCCAATCAGTGACTCTCCCTGTGGAGATACTATAATAACAGACCCACTCAGTGACTCTCCCTGTGGAGATACTATAATAACAGACCCACTCAGTGACTCTCCCTGCTTTTATATTCTATACATCGGCCAATAAAGGAAAGTATTCCGTAAGCCTTCTTAACCACCTTTTCCACCTGTCCTATTACCCTCAGGAATCAGTGGACAGTCACTCCAAGGCCCCTCTGTTCCCAGACAGAGCGATTGTTCGCTTCGATTGAAAGAGCAAATATAAAACATAATTTGATGCAATCCTTCACTGCAGTAAACAGAGACACAGAAGCGAGAGGCATGGAGTGAGAAACATCGGGTTAGAGGGAGAAAAATAGATGGAGATGGTAACAAATTGGAAAGGAGTGATAGGGACTGAGAGAGAGGTAATGTCTGGTGAACTCTCTTGCTGATAATCTCTCTCCATCTCTATCTCTCTCTTCCCCTCTCTTCGACTCTCTGAAACCCTATTTCTTCCCTCTGTTACTCACTTTCCAAGTCTATCTCTCCCATTTCTCTCTCTATCTCCCTCTGCATACAATCCCAATCTCACCCTCTTGCTCTCAGGATGGGAAGAGGGAGAAAGAGAGGCAGAGAAAGGGTGTTGCAGGCAGTGAGAGATGTGGAGAAAGAGATAGAGGAACAGTAGGTCTGGCATTGATAGATGGATCTTTACTCTGTATCAAACCCCGTGCGTACCTGCCCTGTGAGTATTTGATGGGGACAGTCTCGGACGGGAGGGAATGTCTAAAAATCAAACATTGGTCGAAAGCCCTTTCAAAGATGAAATTTAGAAACACTTCTGCATACAAGTGTGGTAGAAGTTTGGAACTGTCTTCCACAAATGACCCCACCCTATCTCTGCGATCCCCAGTTTGAATTGTTCCAACATTGGTGGCCGTGCGTTCAAGCTGCCAAGACCCTAACTCTGGAATTCCTTTCCTAAACCTCTCCGACTCACTAATTATCTTACCTACTTGAAGACGCTCCCTCAAACCAACCTCTTTGACCACGTTTTTGTTCGTCTCGTCTAATATCTCCACAAGTGACTCGTTGTCAACTTTTTATTTTCTTTACTTATTTGTTGGATGTGTCCATTACTGGCCAGGCCAGCATTTATTACCCATTCCTAATTGCCCTTGAGAAGGCGGTTTTGAGCCTCCTTCTTGAACCGCTGCAGTCCATGTGGGGTAGGTACACCCACAGTTCTGTTAGGAAGGGAGTTCCAGGATTTTGACCCAGTGACAGTGAAGGAATGGCGATATAGTTTCAAGTTAGGATGGTGTGTGACTTTAGTTGTTGTGTGCAGACAGTATTTTCAGTGCGCAGTCCATTTATATTTTTAATTATTTATTTTTTTCATGTGGTTAGCTGTAAAGTTTCTCCTGCAATCTGACTGCCTTCCCGTATCTCCTCACTCTTTCTGCCCGTCTCCCCCTCCTTCTCTAAATCCACTGCTTTACTCTGTATCTAAACTCACACTGTACCTGCCCTGGGAGGTCTCATTATGGTGCTTAAGCAATGAGTTATACAGTTCCAGCATAACCTCGCTGCTCTTTTATACTTTAACAGCCTTGTTGGGAATGTCACTGCAGTTTGAAAATATGAAACACTGATCAAACATTCACCCCTAAAATACTCACATTAACCTCCAAAAACAGGACTGGGCAGATAATGAGGATTTTTAATGATTGTTACAACTTGTCTCATCCTCTCTCTGTCTCTCCCTCTCATGTCTGTTTCTTCCCATCTTTCTCTCTCTTTCTCCCTCTCGCCCTCTCCCTCTTTCTCTGCCTCTTTCCATGACTCTGTCTCTAACATCATCTCTCTCTCCTTGGACAGAAATGTTTTTATCCATTTCTTGGTTAACTTTGAACCTGTAAATCTTGCCCTTGCTGTGAACGTCACTGCAGTTTGAAAATACCAAACACTGATCAACACTCGCCCCCTAAACTCTCACACTAAATCCCCAATACAGGACTGTGCAGATAATGGGGATTGTTACTGAGGTTCTGTCAAGGTACCCTCACACACTGTATCCCATTTCCCCTGCTTCTAATGTTTGTCCGTGTTTAATAATATTTTTTTCAATAATATTAAATGTCACTTCAGTTTGAAAATATCAATCACTGATCCAACACTTACCCCCAAAACACTCACACTAAACCCCTTATCTTTCCTTTCAAAATTAATTCTTGCACACAGCCAGTTTTACTTTTTAATTCTATCTTTTGTCAACATTATTCGATATAAAGTTTTTCCTATAATCTCGCCCTCCCTCTCTCTCTCTCTCTGTCTCTCCCTCTGTCTCTGTTTCTCCCTCTGTTTGTCTCTCCCCCTCTCTCTCTCACTGTCCCTTTCTCCCTCTGCATCTGTCCCTCTCCCTCTGCATCTGCCTGCCTCCCTTTCTGTCTGTCTCACTCTGCATTTGCCTGCCTCCCTTTCTGTCTCTCTCACTCTGTCTCTGTTTCTCCTTTTTTCTCTATCATTCTAGCTCTGTCTCTTTCTCTCCCTCTGTCTCTGTCCGCACTCTGTCTGTCTCTCTCCATCTGTGTCTCACTCCTTCCATCTCTCCGTCCCTCTGTACATGGACAGCAATGCTTTAAGCCATTGGTTTGGTTAATTTTGAATCTTTAACTCTTGCTTTTGTTGGGAATGTCAATGCAGTTTGAAAATATCGAACACTCATCTAACACTCATCCCTAAAACCCTCACATTAAACCCCAAATACCGTCTGGGCAGACAATGGGGATTGTTACTGTGGTTCCTTTAAGGTCTCATTTCGCTTTCTCTTCTGTCTCTCACTGTCTTCCACTTTGTCCCTCTCTCTCCATTTCCCCATTTGTTTTCGTTTCCCTCGCTCCTCTTTCCTTCATCGCCCCAACTTTATAAATAAAGAAGGAGCTCCCTCCACTTTATAAATAGAGAGGGAGCTCCTTCCACTTTATAGCTGGAGAGCGAGCTCCCTCAACTCTACACACAGAAAGGGAGCTCCCTCTATTTTATATAGCTGCTGTGGTGGGATATGAACCCTTGTCCCCAGGCCATCAGGTTGGGCCTCTGGATTACGTGACCATTGATATTATCACTACCCAACTGCCTCCCAAATGGATGCATACAGTGTCTGTCCCGTAATATCACTCACAGTAGTTTCTGGGCTGTAACCCTGAACATGGTCTCGAATCAGAGACTCAAAGTTTACATTTTAACTGGGAAAAGGCAGGAACAGAGTGAAACGGGATTGCTTTTGTCCCTGGATTCAGTGTCCACTGCAGACAGATCAGTTACATTTACAACAGAAATGCCAGGAGTGAACAAGGTCAATACAATAATATGGAAAATCTAAATGACCCCTCTCATAATTGCCATCCATCCAGTATGAGTGCAGATTTCAGGTTTATTCCCGAGAGACGTCTTGCTCAGAAAATGTCATTGACATTGAAATGATTGTGTTTTATCCACCACATTATTTACATCAGAGTCAAAGCTGCTGATGTAATGTGTTTGTTCAGGTGAGTGTAACTAATAGCAATGATCAGGGTTATAACCGTGTCAGTGGAGACTTATCCCCTGTATAAATCAGGACCCATTGGAATGGATCAGCTCAGAGTGCCTGGTGGAACTGTGGATTCCAGGCGAATAGAAGTCTCTGCTTCTCACAGAAATGGGATATCCAGTAATGCATCAGATAGAAGACATTTATTATCCTGTACTTGCAGCAATTGGAGTTCCTGGTAAGCCAGTATCTCAGCTGTTAATGGTGTAAATCGATGTGAACTGTGCTGCTGGGTATTATTTCTCACTGTGTGTGTAACACAGCCGCCTGTTATTTTCCAGCAATTTACAGATGGAATCTCCTCATTGTCTACTCTTTCATTCTTGCAGGCGTTGCATCATGTCTTTCATGGTATTGGTTTCGGTAGCCGTTGCATTCTTTTGAATGAGGTGTTTTAGTTAAGATCAAACAATCAGGAGTTTTTAACAGTTTCATGATGTGACCAGATCCGTCCTGGATTATTTATATGAGTCTTTATATTTTGGTGATCAATAATGGGACATCTCACAATCTCAGTGTTACAAGGGGTTAGAACAATGTCCTCCTTCCCCAATAACATAGCTCAGTTTAACTGGCATTTCAATGTATTTATTGATTATCACTGTAATCAAATATTATTTCATTCTGTGTGTGTCTGACGCTGCTTCAGAAGTCTGGCCAATGAACTGAGTTTGCTGCTGACACTTTCACTTCTCCTTCTCTGCTTCACTGTGGACCTTCACTGTCACTGGACTACATTGTAAAATAGAAAGTATTGATGTGATGTTTTACTGGTTTTCACTCTGTCAGTTGGAATCAAGAGTCTTTCCATTTCTCTGCAGATTATCAGATGCAGCGCTGATGTTGGTGTTTTATTAATTAAACAATCCCACATTCTAACGGATTACTTTATAATTCCAGGGGAAGGAATTTCAATGATTGGGAGGTTTGTCTGGAAGTAGCTTGCGATCCTGTTTATTCCATGTATTGTAGATGAAGTCAAGAGTGCAGGTGAACAGATGGAGACTTGAGTGTTCTGGAGATACATGAAATTATTCACAGAGGTTTCACCATTGAACAAACTGGCTCTGAGAAGAGAATCATTGATCCTGGGGCTGGTGAACAGAACACACACGCAGAATGTTCGGAATAAATCATATGTGAAAAGTAGCATTCAGTAACAGTTTGCAGGTGTGAGTACTCCAGAGAGATAGGGAAGGAGAAAAGGAGCAGGGAGAACGAAACCGAGGGAAAGAGATAGGCAGAAGTAAAGAGAAAGGGAAAGAAGCAGCAGTGCAAATAATTCACTATCATAAAGTGCTGGAATGTCCAGAACAATTAGTGAGAGAAAGTGTGAGTTGAAGTTGTCTGTTGTCAGATTGTGTTCATTTTCCTGTTGGACTTGATCCTCTGTGTTGATTTCTGTCAGGTCTTCGTTTTGTTTTGTAGAAAGTTCCTATTCCTTACTTAGTGACTGAATAAACAGAATATAATCAGTTCATCACTGATGGTAATTCATTATTTAAATACTGCACTTTAAAATCTCTGTGACTGCTGAATTCAATAAAGAGCGAGGCTGATATCAGAAATATATTTACATTTATATTTAATCGCCTGTACAAACTAAATATATTGACTATATAGTATAAACAATGAACTGTTCTCCAACACCAATAACCACAGGGATTATTGTTTGATTGTATTAATTGAGTTGTATTACTGGGATCTCTAGATTAGATTTCCTCCAACACTCTGCTGCAGTCTCTCCCTGTGAATCTCAGCCTCTCCTCTCATTGTATTGAATCCTCAGTCTCCTCATCCATTGCTTCAGTTTATCCACTTTCCAAAACCATCTGCTCCAGTCTCCCCTCCTGCTCCAACCTGTCCTTTATCTGGAATTTAGAAGCTTATGGGGTTATTTGATGAATGTTTTCAAGATAATAAGGGAAACTGAACGGGTGGACAGAGAGTAACAATTCCAACTGGCTGCGGAGTCAGGAACTTGGGGGCATAGTCTTAAAATCTAAGCGCAGTCTAAAATCCTTTCAGGAGTGAAATGAAGAAACACATCAACACACCAGGTGTGGTATCAGTTTGGAACTCTCCTCCAGAAACAGCAGTTGATGCTGAGACACTTGTTAGATTTTAAATATGAGATTGATAGCTTTTTGTTAACCAAAGGTATTCAGTGGCAAAGATAGGTACATGGAGTTAGATCACACATCAGCCATGAGCTCATTGAATGACAGAAGAGGGTTGAGGGGCCAAATGGCCTCCTCCTCTTCCTCTGTCCAATGACAAATATCTTGCTATCACTCTCTGTGTCTTGGTCTGTGTCTCTCTCTTTGTCTCTCTTTCTGTCTGTCTGTCTGTCTCTCTCTCTCCCCTCTCAAATATATTTGGAAATCCACAAACATTAGTCAGCCATTTTCGGCTGGTTCTCGGTGGCCATTTTATGTTCCCACAACACTGGGACATTTACTCCAGAGGCGTACTCTTCACCAATGTAAGGGTGGTGCTCAAATTGTGACAGAGACACAGACATGGAGACACTGAGAGACACAGTATTAGAAAGGAATTAATCATTCCCTTGTGCCCAACAAATTGCCCTCCACAGTGATTAGGCTGGGTGGCCTGTAATTACTCAGTCTTTTACTTTCTCCCTTGTTGATAAATAGTACAACATACACAGTCCTCCAGTCCTCTGGCAGCATGACTATAACCAGTGAGGATTGGAAAATGATGGTCAGAGCCACTGATATTTCCTCCCTTGCACCTCTTAATAGCCTGAGCCTGGTGAATTATCAGCTTTCAAAGATGCTAAACCCCTTAATATTTCCTCTCTCACTGTTTATCCCATTCAATATTTCAAACCCCTCCTCATTGACTACAACGTCTGTGTCCCCTCTTTTGTGAAGGCAGTCGCAATGTATTCATTAAGAACCATGCCCGCATCCCCCGCCTCCACGTTTAGGAAAAAGGAGGAGCGACGATATAAAGTAAAGGATAGAAATCTAAAGGAGGTGCAGGAACAGACACATATGGGGGAATTTGTGCACCAATCACTGAAGGTGGCAGGGCAGGTTCAGAAAGTGGTTAAATGGCAGAAGGGGTCCTGAGATTATAAATAGAGACATTGAATACAAAAGCAAGGAAATTATGACCTTTGTAAAACGCTGGTTTGCCTTCAACTGGAGCATTGTCCAATTCTGGACACCGTACTTCAGGAAGAATGTGAATGAAGAATGGAAGAATGAAGAATTAGAGAGGGTGCAAAAAAGATTCACAAGAATGTTTCCAGGGATGAGGGACTTCAGTTACGTTTATAGATTGGAGAAGCTGGGGTTGTTCTCTGTGTCTCCCTCTGTCTTCCTCTCTCTGTCTCTCCCTCCTGCTATCTCTGACACTAAGAGGGAGACAGAGGGAGAGAGGCTTAGATATGCAGGCATAGGGAGTGCTGTCGAGAGGGACAAGTTTGGAGACAGAGAGAGTGTTGGGGTGGATTGAAAGGGAGAATGTATGAAATATTCATTTAATGTAATTCTTCACTGCGGCGCACACAAACAGATAAATATAGTTATTCAGAGTGAAATATTGGTAGAGTGGGAGAAATGTGGATGAAGTTGGGGCCCAGGCGGTAGGTTTTGATGATCAGGAAGGAAAACGCTCCATTGCAAACATTCAGCAAGGTATTCCACCATGGAAGCCATCACACCCTCATGATATTGGTGTGGAAATCTTGTAATCTATGCCCATGGTTATTGACCCCTCTGTTAAGGGAAATGGGTCCTTCCTATCCACCCTATCTAGGCCCGTCATTATTTGATACACCTCAATTAAATCTTCCCTTCAACCTTCCCTGTTCCAAAGAAAACAATGCCAGCCTATCCAATCTTTACTCATAGTTAAAATTCTCCATTCCTGACAAAATCCTCTGTAAATGTCCTCTGTACCCTCTCTGGTGTGATCACATCCTTCCTGTAATGTGGTGACCAGAACTGTACACAGTACTCTAGCTGTGGTCTAACTAGTGTTTTATACAGTTCTAGCATAACCTCCCTGCTCTTATATTCTCTGCATCGGCCAATAAAGGGAAGTATTCCGTAAGCCTTCTTAACCACCTAATCCATCTGTCCTGTTACCCTCAGGAATCAGTGGGCAGTCACTCTAAGGCCCCTCTGTTCACAGTCTGAAAGATTGTTCAGTTAGATTGAAAGAGCAAAGGTGAAACATAATAATTTGATGCAATCCTTCACTGCAGGATAGACAGACATATGAGCTGGAGGCATGGAGTGTGAAACATCGGGGTAGAGGGAGAAAAATGGTCGGAGATGGTAACAAATTGGAAAGGAGTAATAGGGACTGAGAGAGAGGTAATCTCTGGTAAACTCTCTTGCTAGTAATCTCTCTCCATCTCTATCTCTCTTTTCCCCTCTCTTCTACTCTCTGAAACCTTATTTATTCTCTCTGTTACTCACTTTCCAAGTCTATCTCTCCCTTTTCTCTCTCTATCTCCCTCTGTACACTATCTCAATCTCTCCCTCTTGCTCTCAGGATGGGAAGAGGGAGAAAGAGAGGCAGAGAAAGGGTGTCTCAGGCAATGCGAGATGAGGAGAAAGAGACAGAGGAACAGTGAGTCTGGCATTGGTAGATGGATCTTTACTCTGTATCTAACCCCGTGCGTACCTGCCCTGTGAGTATTCGATGGGGACAGTCTCGGACCGGGGGGACTGTCTAAAAATCAAACTTAGTCGAAAGCCCTTTCAAACATGAAATTTAGAAACACTTCTACATACAAAGGGTGGTAGAAATTTGGAACTGTCTTCCACAAATGACCCCTCCCTATCTCTGCAATCTCCTCCAGCTCCACAATCCACCAATATCTGTGATCCTCTAATTCTGGCCTCTTGAACATCCCCAATTAGAATCGTCCCACCATTGGTGGCCGTGCCTTCAAGCTGCCAAGACTCTAACTCTGGAATTCCTTTCCTAAAACTCTCTGTCTCACTAACTCTCTTTCCTCTTTGAAGACGCTCCCTCAACCCAACCTCTTTGACCACGTTTTTGTTCGTCTCATCTCATAGCTCCTTAAGTGACTCGGTGTCAACTTTTTATTTGCCTTATTTATTTGTTGGATGTGTGCGTTACTGGCCAAGCCAGCATTTATTGCCCATCCCTAATTGCTCTTGTGAGGGTGGTTTTGAGCCTCCTTCTTGAACCGCTGCAGTCCATGTGGGGTAGGTATACCCACAGTGCAGTTCGGAAGGGAGTTCCAGGATGTTGACCCAGTAACAGTGAAGGAACAGTGAAGGATGGTGTGTGACTTTAGTTGTTGTGTGAACAGTATTTTCAGTGCGCCGTCCATTTAAATTTTTATTTATTTATTTTTTGCATGTGGTTAGATGTAAAGTTTCGCCTACAATCTGCCTGCCTCCCCGTATCTCCTCACTCTTTCTGCCCGTCTCCCCCTCCTTCTCTAAATCCACTGCTTTACTCTGTATCTAAACTCACACTGTACCTGCCCTGGGAGGTCTCATTGTGGTGCTGAAGCAATGAGTTACACAGTTCCAGCATAACCTCCCTGCTCTTTTATACTTTAACAGCCTTGTTGGGAATGGCACTGCAGTTTGAAAATATGAAGCACTGATCCAACATTCACCCCTAAAACACTCACACTAACCTCCAAAAACAGGACTGGGCAGATAATGAGGATTGGTAATGATTGTTCCAACTTGTCTCATCCTCTCTCTGTCTCTCCCTCTCATGTCAGCTTCATCCCATCTTTCTGTCTCGCCCTCTCCCTCCTTCTCTCCCTCTTTCTCTGCCTCTTTCCATTACTCTGTCTCAAGCACCATCTCTCTCTCCTTGGACAGAAATTTTTTTATCCATTTCTTGGTTAATTTTGAACCTGTAAATCTTGCCCTTGCTGTGAACGTCACTGCAGTTTGAAAATATCAAACGCTGTTCAACACTCGCCCCCTAAACTCTCACACTAAACCCCCAATACAGGACTGTGCAGATAATGGGGATTGTTAGTGAGGTTCTGTCAAGGTCCCCTCACACCCTGTATCCCATTTCCCCTGCTTCTAAAGTTTGCCAGTGTTTAGTAATATTTTTTTCAATAATATTAAATCTCACTTCAGTTTGAAAATATCAATCACTGATCCAACACTTGCCCCCAAAACACTCACTCTAAACCCCTGATCTTTCCTTTCAAAATTAGTTCTTGCACACAGCCAGTTTTACTTTTTAATTCTATCTTTTTTCAACATTATTAGATAAAAGTTTTTCCAGTCATCTCGCCCTCCCTCTCTATGTCTGCCTCTCCCTCTGTCTCTTTTTCTCCCTCTGTTTGTCTCTCTCCCTCTCTCTCTCTGTCCCTTTCTACCTATGCATCTGTCTCTCTCCCTCTGTATCTGTCTCACTCGCTTTCTCCCTGCCTCTCTCCCTCTGCATTTGACTGCCTCCCTTTCTGTCTGTCCCCCTCTGTCTCTGTTTCTCCTTTTTTCTCTATCATTCTAGCTCTGACTCGCTCTCTTCCTCTGTTTCTGTCCCACTCTGTCTGTGTCTCTCTCCATCTGTGTCTCACTCCCTCCATCTCTCCATCCCTCTGTACATGGGCAGCAATGCTTTGAGCCATTTGTTTGGTAAATTTTGAATCTTTAACTCTTGCTTTTGTTGGGAATATCAATGCAGTTTGAAAATATCAAACAGGCATCTAACACCCAGCCCTAAAACTCTCACATTAAACCCCAAATACCGACTGGGCAGACAATGGGGATTGTTACCATGGTTCCGTCAAGATCTCATTTCACTATCTCTTCTGTCTCTCACTGTCTTCCACTTTGTCTTTCTCTCTCTATTTCCCCATTTGTTTCCGTTTCCCTCTCTGCTCTTTCCTTCATCGTCCCCAACGTTATAAAAAGCGAGGGTGCTCCTTCCACTTTATAAATAAAGAGGGAGCTCCCTCCACTTCAAACATTGAGAGTGTACTCCCTCCACTTTATACGTAGAGGCGGAGCTCCCTCGACTTTATACATAGAGAGGGAGCTCCCTCTGTTTTATATAGCTGCCGTGGTGGGATTTGAACCCCTGTACCCAAGCCATCAGATTGGGCCTCTGGATTACGTGACCATTGATATTATCACTACCCAACTGCCTCCCAAGTGGATGCATACAGTGTCTGTCCCATAATATCAATCGCAGTAGTTTCTGGGCTGTAACCCTGAACATGGTCCCGAATCAGAGACTCAAAGTTCACATTTTAACTGGGAAAAGGCAGGAACAGAGTGAAACGGGATTGCTTTTGTCCCTGGATTCAGTGTCCACTGCAGAAAGATCAGTTACATTGACAATAGAAAAGCCAGGAGTGAACAAGATCAAAGCAATAATATGGAAAATGTAAATGATGCCTCTCAAAATTGCCATCCATCCAGTATGAGTACAGATTTCAGGTTTATTCACGAGAGAGGTCTCACTGAGAAAATGTCATTGACATTGAAATGATTGTGTTTTATCCACCACGTTATTTGCATCAGAGTCAAAGCTGCTGATGTAATGTGTTTGTTCAGGTGAGTGTAATTAATAGCAATGATCAGGGGTATAACCGTGTCAGTGGAGACTTATCCTCTGTATAAATCAGGACCCATTGGAATGGATCAGCTCAGAGTGCCTACTGGAGCTGTGGATTCCAGGCTCACAGAAGTCCCTGCTTCTCACAGGAATGGGATATCCAGTAATGTATCAGATAGAAGACATTTATTATCCTGTACTTGCAGCAATTGGAGTTGCTGGTAAGCCAGTATCTCAGCTGTTAATGGAGTAAATCGATGTTTACTGTGCTGCTGTACTCGGTATTATTTCCCTCTGTGTGTGTTACACAGCTGCCTGTTCTTTTCCAGCAATTTACTGATGGAATCTCCTCATTGTCTACTCTTTCATTCTTGCAGGAACTGCATTATGTATTTAATGGTATTGATTTAAGTAACTGTGGCATTGTTACTGGATTATTCTGTGTATTGAATGTATTGGAATGAGATGTTTCAGTGAGGATCAATAATCAGACCATCAGGAGTTTTTAACAGTTTCATGATGTGGATCTAACCAGTCCTGGAATATTTTTATGATTTCGTTTTCAGTGATTGATAATGAGACATCTCACGGTTTCAGTGTTACAAGGGGACAGAACAATATCCTCCCTCCACAATAACATGGCTCAGTTTAACTGGGATTTCAATGTGTTTATTGATTATCACTGATATCAAATATTATTTCACTCTGTGTGTGTCTGACGCTGCCTCAGAGGTCTGGCTACTGAACTGAGTTTGCTGCTGACACTTTCACTTCTCCTTCTCTGCTTCACTGTGGACCTTCACTGTCACTGGACTACATTGTAAAATAGAAAGTATTGATGTGATGTTTTACTGGTTTTCACTTTATCAGTTGGTATCAAGAGACTTTCCATTTATCTGTAGATTATCGGCTGCAGCGCTGTTGTTGGTGTTTTATTAATGAAACAATCCCACATTCTAACAGATTACTTTATAATTCCAGGAGAAGGAATTTCAATGATTGTGAGGTTTGTCTGGAAGTAGCTTTCGATCCTGTTTATTCCACGTATTGTAGATGAAGTGAAGAGTGTCGGTGAACAGGTGGAGACTTGGGTGTTCTGTAGATACATTAAATTATTCACAGAGATTTTGCCATTGAACAAACTGATTCGGAGAATAGAATCATTGAAGCTGTGGCAGGTGAACAGAACACAGACGCAGAATGTTAGGAATAAATCATATGTGAAAAGCTGCATGAAGTAACAATTTACAGGGTGTGAGTACTCCAGAGAGATAGGGAAGGAGGAAAGGAGCAGGGAGAACGAAACCGATGGGAAAAGAAAAGCAGAAGTAAAGAGAAAGAGAAAGAAGCAGCAGTGTAAATAATTCACTATCATAAAGTGCTGGAATGTCCAGAACAATTAGTGAGAGAAAGTGTGAGTTGAAGTTGTCTGTTGTCAGATTGTGTTCATTTTCCTGTTGGACTTGATCCTCTGTGTCGATTTCTGTCTGATCCTCATTTTGTTTTGTAGAAAGTTCCTATTCCTTACTTAGTGACTGAATAAACAGAATAGAATCAGTTCATCACTGTTGGTAATTCATTATTTAAATACTGCACTTTAAAATCTCTGTGACTGCTGAATTCAATAAAGAGCGAGGCTGATATCAGAAATATATTTAAATGTATATTTAATAGCCTGTACAAACTAAATATATTGACTATATTGTATAAACAATGTACTGTTCTCCAACACCAATAACCACTGGGATTATTGTTTGAATGTATGAATTGAGTTGTATTACTGGGATCTATAGATTAGATTTCCTCTAACACTCTGCTGCAGTCTCTCCCTGTGAATCTCAGCCTCTCCTCTCACTGTATTGAATCCTCAGTCTCCTCATCCATTGCTTCAGTTTATCCACTTTCCAAAACCATCTGCTCCAGTCTCCTCTCCTGCTTCAACGTGTCCTTTTACTTCTCTCCCTCCCAATCTCACTCACTGGCTCCACCTCCAGCTGCCTTGTCCAACCTGATCGGAATACAGTTACGTAGGAGTAGGAGGAGGCCATTCAGCCCTTTGAGCTTGCTCCACCATTCTAGATCATGGCTGATACTCAAACTTAGCGCTGCAGTTTTCTGCCTTTTCCCATTTGATAACATTTCCTGTCGGTTCCCTGAAACCAGAGCAACAAACCAGCTGCACATCCCGGTCTCCCCAAACCTTCCCAACCAACAGTCTGGAGACACATTCCCAATTAACACATTGGATTCCATCTCTGTAAAAATCCTTCTCATTTCCCCACTGACACTGCATCCTCACTCAGTACTTCCAGTAGATCCGGTGCTGACTTTATTCACTTTCTGCATCAATTTCCCAATTCATTATTAATAACTGTGTTTACAAACATTTCACTGTGACAAAGCACTGCCCGGGTCAATGAATCAGTTTTCACTGCTCGATGCAGCAACAAAGCTGGAAATTTCAGCCCAGATCCTGTCAAACTGCTGCTTTGTCACCAGATCTGATCAGTAATTTCTCTTCTTCCTTTTCTCTCTCTCTTCCAGTTAACTTGGTGGCGATTGTGATCCTGTCCCGAGGAAAGTGTGGTCTCTCCAAATGTATCAGTGTCTACCTGGTGGGAATGGCAGTGTCTGATCTCCTGGTCGTTATCACTAATCCCATATTGAGCTGGATTGTTTCAATTTATTTCCCATATTCATTCCTGAGAATTACTCCTGTGTGTTCTCTCATTGGCGTTCTGCTTTGTGCATCCACAGTTGTTTCTGTCTGGCTCACAGTCACTTTCACCTTTGATCGATTTGTGGCCATTTGTTGTGAGAAGCTGAAAACAAAATATTGCAGCGAGAAAAGGGCGGCTGTGGTTGTGGGAACAGTGAGTGTGCTGGGCTGTTTAGAGTCTCTCCCCTGGTACTTTACACTGGAACAACAATTCATTATTGATAATGTTCCCATGGGTTGTGTTAATAAACTGAGCTTCTTTACTTCCCCCATATGGGGGGCATTTGAATTGTTTAACCTCATTTTAACCCCTTGTGTCCCGGTCTTTCTGATTTTGCTGCTCAATGTTCTGACTGTCAGACGGATTTTATTCTCCAGTAAAGTCCGCAGGGGATTCCGGCGCCACAGCAATGCAGAGAATCACAAGGACCCAGAGATGGAGAATCGCAGGAAATCAATTATTTTACTCTTCAGTATATCCGGCAGTTTTATCCTGTTATGGGTGACCCAGGTTGTGTTTATCATTTATACTCGAATTAGAGATATTTATTCTTATTCCTCCGACACTGACCCTCTCTATATCACAGATCACACATCACAGATGCTGCAGGTTCTCAGTTCCTGCACCAACACATGTATTTACATTGTGACCCAGACTAAATTCAGACAGGAGCTGAAGAAGGGGGTGAAATACCCTCTCAATCTCATTGTTAAATTAGTGAAATCATAGAAAGAGCTGAAGGGTTTCAAACACTGGAACTAAATCCCATTCCCCCTCCTCCTCCCCCAGATCCCCAGCTCCACCTCCCACCCTCCTCCCGCCTCTGTGATTATTTGACCGGCGCCATCTTTAGTCCTGGCAGTGAATGAACGCGCAGCCCCTGATGGTTAACGGGAATAGGATACGTTTGCGCATGTGCCAGTGCAGCGCCACCTCGTGGTTGCTGTTGTCAACAACAGCAGCCAGTGGACAAAAATGGAGACAGTGGAGTGAATGTGAGGTCGTGAACAGGGCAGTAACTGCAGTGTGTCAGGGACACCAGCAGATGGAGATGGACAGAGGGGAGCAGTAACTGCAGTGAGAGAGGGACACCAGCAGATGGAGATGCTGAGTGGGCCAGTAGCTGCAGTCAGGCACGGATACCAGCAGATGGCGATGGTGAGAGGGGGCAGTAACCGCAGTGAGGCAGGGGTACCAGCAGATGTAGATGGTGAGAGGGGGACAGTAACTGCAATGAGACAGGGACACCAGCAGATGGAGATGGTGAGAGAGGGAGACAGTAACTGCAGTGAGAGAGGGACACCAGCAGATGGAGATGCTGAGTGGGCCAGTAGCTGCAGTCAGGCACGGATACCAGCAGATGGCGATGGTGAGAGGGGGCAGTAACCGCAGTGAGGCAGGGGTACCAGCAGATGTAGATGGTGAGAGAGGGACATTAACTGCTGTGAGACAGGGACACCAGGAGATGGAGATGGTGAGAGGGGGACATTAACTGCAGTGAGGCAGGGACACCAGCAGATGGATATGGTGAGAGGGAGACAGGAACTGCAGTGAGGCAGGGGTACCAGCCGATCGAGATGGTGAGAGGGGGACAGTAACTGCAATGAGACAGGGACACCAGCAGATGGAGATGGTGAGAGAGGGAGACAGTAACTGCAGTGAGACGGGGACACCAGCAGATGGAGATGGTGAGAGGGGGACAGTAACTGCAATGAGACAGTGACACCAGCAGATGGAGATGGTGAGAGAGGGAGACAGTAACTGCAATGAGACAGAGACACCAGCAGATGGAGATGGTGAGAGAAGGACAGTAACTGCAGTGAGGCAGGGGTAACAGCCTATCGAGATGGTGAGAGGGGGACAGTAACTGCAATGAGACAGGGACACCAGCAGATGGAGATGGTGAGAGAAGGACATTAACTGCAGTGAGGCAGGGACGCCAGCAGATGGTGATGGTGAGAGAGGGACATTAACTGCAGTGAGACAGGGACACCAGCAGATGGAGATGCTGAGCCATTACTGATGGGAGATTCCCTTGCTGAGTTTGAAAGTTTAAACAAGTCTGAAGAATTTACTTTATTGTAAACTTGAGATGCTGAATAAAATAATTTCAATGCAACTTTTGTAAAATGGCTATTTTTCTACTGTGTGAACACTTGCAACATGAAACTCGTTCCTGTTTGGAAAGTTATATTGAGTGATTAAAGGTACTGTATAAATAAAACAACAGGATCAAATAAAACTGAAAGTTATTTAGAAATAAATACTCTCAATATAAATTGTGTTGAGTTCTTGATCACCTACGTTATGACATCTCTCTCTCTCACACTTCTCTTTCTATGCTGGTATCTTCTCTGCTGTAACTACGAGTAGTTGAAATTTTACTCCAAGTGACCTTTGAAAGTTAATATTGAATCTGCTTTCAGAAACCTGTCAGACAGTGAATTCCAGACCATAATAACTCCCTGCCTATTTGTTTCACTCCGCTGCTAGTGTAAACAGTTAGAATTAGAATTCGAATTAGAACATTACAGCGCAGTACAGGCCCATCGGCCCTCGATGTTGCGCCGACCTGCGAAACCATCTGACCTACACTATTCCATTTTCATCCATATGTCTATCCAATGACCACTTAAATGCCCTTAAAGTTGGCGAATCTACTACGGCTGCAGGCAGGGCGTTCCACGCCCTTACTACTCTCTGAGTAAAGAAACTACCTCTCACATCTGTCCTATATCTATCACCCCTCAACTTCAAGCTATGTCCCCTCGTGTTTGCCATCAACATCCGAGGAAAAAGATGCTCACACTCCACCCTATCTAACCCTCTGATTATCTTATAAGTCTCTATTAAGTCACCTCTCCTCCTCCTTCTCTCCAATGAAAACAACCTCAGGTCCCTCAGCCTTTCCTCGTAAGACCTTCCCTCCATACCAGGCAACATCCTAGTAAATCTCCTCCCTTTCCAAATGCACCCTTTCCAAAGCTTCCACATCCTTCCTATAATGCGGTGACCAGAACTGCACGCAATACTCCAGGTGCGGTCTCACCAGAGTTTTGTACAGCTGCAGCATGACCTCGTGGCTCCGGAACTCGATCCCCCTACTAATAAAAGTTAACACACCATATGCCTTCTTAACAGCCCTGTTAACCTGGGTAGCAACCTTCAGGGATTTATGTACCTGGACACCAAGATCTCTCTGTTCATCTGCACTACCAAGAATCTTCCCATTAGCCCAGTACTCTGCATTCCTGTTACTCCTTCCAAAGTGAATCACCTCACACTTTTCTGCATTAAACTCCATTTGCCATCTCTCAGCCCAGCTCTGCAGCCTATCCATGTCCCTCTGTACCCTACAACATCCTTCGGCACTATCCACAACTCCACCGACCTTAGTGTCATCTGCAAATTTACTAACCCACCCTTCTACACCCTCTTCAAGGTCATTTATAAAAATGACAAACAGCAGTGGCCCCAAAACATATCCTTGCGGTACACCACTAGTAACTAAACTCCAGGATGAACATTTGCCATCAACCATCACCCTCTGTCTTCTTTCAGCTAGCCAATTTCTGATCCAAAGCTCTAAATCACCTTCAACCCCATACTTCCGTATTTTCTGCAATAGCCTACCGTGGGGAACCTTATCAAACGCCTTACTGAAATCCATATACACCACATCCACTGCTTTACCCTCATCCACCTGTTTGGTCACCTTCTCGAAAAACTCAATAAGGTTTGTGAGGCACGACCTACCCGTCACAAAACCGTGCTGACTATCTCTAATGAACTTATTCTTTTCAAGATGATTATAAATCCTGTCTCTTATAACCTTTTCCAACATTTTACCCACAACCGAAGTAAGGCTCACAGGTCTATAATTACCAGGGCTGTCTCCACTCCCCTTCTTGAACAAGGGGACAACATTTGCAATCCTCCAGTCTTCCGGCACTATTCCTGTCGACAATGACGACATAAAGATCAAGGACAAAGGCTCTGCAATCTCCTCCCTAGCTTCCCAGAGAATCCTAGGCTAAATCCCATCTGGCCCAGGGGACTTATCTATTTTCACACTTTCCAAAATTGCTAACACCTCCTCCTTGTGAACCTCAATCCCATCTAGCCTAGTCGCCTGAATCTCAGTATTCTCAACAACATTTTCTTTCTCTACTGTAAATACTGACGCAAAATATTCATTTAACACGTCCCCTGTCTCCTCTGATTCCACACACAACGTCCCACTGCTATCCTTGATTGGCCCTAATCTAACTCTAGTCATTCTTTTATTCCTGATATACCTATAGAAAGCCTTAGGGTTTTCCCTGATCCTATCCACCAATGCCTTCTCGTGTCATCTCCTTGCTCTTCTTAGCCCTCCCTTTAGATCCTTCCTGGCTCGCTTGTAACTCTCAAGCGCTCTAACTGAGCCTTCACGTCTCATCCTAACATAAGCCTTCTTCTTCCTCTTGACAAGCGCTTCAACTTCTTTAGTAAACCACGGCTCCCTCGCTCGACAACTTCCTCCCTGCCTCACAGGTACATACTTATCAAGGACACACAGTAGCTGCTCCTTGAACAAGCTCCACATTTCGATTGTTCCCATCCCCTGCAGTTTCCTTCCCCATCCTACGCATCCTCAATCTTGCCTAATCGCATCATAATTTCCTTTCACCCAGCTATAATTCTTGCCCTGCGGTATATACCTGTCCCTGCCCATCGCTAAGGTAAACCTAACCGAATTGTGATCACTATCACCAAAGTGCTCACCTGCATCGAAATCTAACACCTGGCCGAGTTCATTACCCAGTACCAAATCCAATGTGGCATCGCCCCTGGTTGGCCTGTCTACATACTGTGTCAGAAAACCCTCCTGCACACACTGGACAAAAACTGACCCATCTAAAGTACTCGAACTATAGTATTTCCAGTCGATATTTGGAAAGTTAAAGTCCCCCATAACAACTACCCTGTTACTCTCGCCCCTGTCGAGAATCATCTTCGCTATCCTTTCCTCTACATCTCTGGAACTATTCGGAGGTCTATAAAAGACTCCCAACAGGGTAACCTCACCTCTCCTGTTTCTAACCTCGGCCCATACTACCTCAGTAGACGAGTCCTCAAACGTCCTTTCTGTCGCTGTAATACTCTCCTTCATTAACAATGCCACACCCCCCCCACCTCTTTTACCATCTTCTCTGTTCTTACTGAAACATCTAAATCCCGGAACCTGCAACATCCATTCCTGCCCCTGCTCTACCCATGTCTCCGAAATGGCCACTACATCGAGATCCCAGGTACCAACTCATGCTGAAAGCTCACCCACCTTATTCCGGATGCTCCTGGCGTTGAAGTAGACACACTTTAAACTAGGTTCTTGCTTGCCAGTGCCCTCTTGCATCCTTGTAACCTTATCCCTGACCTCACTACTCTCAACATCCTGGACACTGGAACTACAATTTAGGTTCCCATTCCCCTGCTGAATTAGTTTAAACCCCCCCGAAGAGCACTAACTAACCTCACCCCAGGATATTGGTACCCCTCTGGTTCAGGTGAAGACCATCCTGTTTGCAGAGGTCCCACCTACCCCGGAAAGAGCCCCAATTATCCAGGAAACCAAAACCCTCCCTCCTACACCATCCCTGCAGCCACGTGTTCAACTCCTCTCTCTCCCTATTCCTCGCTTCGCTATCACGTGGCACGGGCAACAACCCAGAGATAACAACTCTGTTTGTTCTTGCTCTAAGCTTCCACCCTAGCTCCCTGAATTTCTGTCTTAAATCCCCATCTCTCTTCCTACCTACGTCGTTGGTGCCTATGTGGACCACGACTTGCGGCTGCTCCCCCTCCCCCTTAAGGATCCCAAAAACATGATCCGAGACATCACGAACCCTGGCACCTGGGAGGCAACATACCAACCGTGAGTATCTCTCGTTCCCACAGAACCTCCTATCTGTTCCCCTAACTATGGAGTCCCCAATGACTAATGTTCTGCTCCTCTTCCCCTTTCCCTTCTGAGCAACAGGGACAGACTCTGTGCCAGTTACCTGTACCCCTTTGCTTACCCCTGGTAAGCCGTCCCCCGCAACAGTATCCAAAATGGTATACCTGTTGTTGAGGGAAACGGCCACAGGGGATCCCTGCACTGCCTGCTGGTTCCCTCTCCTTCCCCTGACGGTAACCCATCTACCTACTTCTTTTACCTGAGGTGTGACTACCTCCCCATAACTCCTCTCAATAACCTCCTCCGCCTCCCGAATGATCTGAAGTTCATCCAGCTCCAGCTCCAGTTCCCGAACGCGGTTCTCGAGGAGCTGGAGTTGGGTGCACTTCCCACAGATGCAGTCAGCAGGGAGACTCTTGGTACCCTTACCTCCCACATTCTGCAGGAGGAACATACAACTGCCTTAACCTCCATTCCCACTATTCCAAATTCCCAACAAATCTACTGAAAAACCAAAAAGTCAAAACTTGTTAGGTTAGCAATCCAACGGACAGAACTTCTTAAATAAAAAGCTTACCTTATCAACACACCAGAGTCCTTTTTTTTGGTTAGAGGAGGAGGGTGGGTGGGAGACACTATATAGTTTTTACTTACCCAGCAGTCCCCTGGTCCTCCAAAAACAAAAGGGAATTCACTTTTAAACTTAGACTGAAATTGACTTCACAGCTGGAAGCCCGCTCCCGCACCTCCGTTACTATCAAAGCTGCAGTCACCGAAACTAAAAGAAAGAGATTTTAAACCACCCAAATATGTAGTTTGTACTTACCCAGCACTCCCCTGGTCCTCCGAAAACAAAAGGGAATTCACTTTTAAACTTACACTGAAATTGACTTCACAGCTGTAAGCCCGCTCCCGCACCTCCGTTACTATCAAAGCTGCAGTCACCGAAACTAAAAGAAAGAGATTTTAAACCACACAAATATATAGTTTTTACTTACCCAGCAGTCCCCTGGTCCTCCGAAAACAAAAGGGAATTCACTTTTAAACTTACACTGAAATTGACTTCACAGCTGTAAGCCCGCTCCCGCACCTCCGTTACTATCAAAGCTGCAGTCACCGAAACTAAAAGAAAGAGATTTTAAACCACACAAATATATAGTTTTTACTTACCCAGCAGTCCCCTGGTCCTCCGAAAACAAAAGGGAATTCACTTTTAAACTTACACTGAAATTGACTTCACAGCTGTAAGCCCGCTCCCGCACCTCCGTTACTATCAAAGCTATCAAAGCATCTCTGAACTAAACTAAACTAAAGCTGGGGTTGTTCTCTGTGTCTCTCTCTGTCTCTCCCTCCTGCTATCTCTGACACGAAGAGGGAGACAGAGGGAGAGAGGCTTAGATATGCAGGCAGAGAGAGGGCTGTTGAGAGGGACAAGGTTGGAGACAGAGAGATTGTTGGGGTGGATTGAAAGGGAGAATGTAAGATATATTCATTTGATGTAATCCTTCACTGCTGTGTTCGGAAACAGAGAAAGATAGCTATGTAGAGTGAAATATTGGTCGAGTGGGAGAAATGTGGATGAAGTTGGGGCCCAGGCGGCCAGTTTTGATGATCAGGAAGGAAAACGCTCCATTGTAAATATCCAGCAATGTATTCCACCATGGAAGCCATCACACCCTCATGATATTGGTGTGGAAATCTTGTAATCTATGCCCGTGGTTATTGACCCCTCTGTTAAGGGAAATGGCTCCTTCCTATCCACTCTATCTAGGCCCGTCATTATTTTATGCAGCTCAATTAAATCTTCCCTTCAACCTTCTCTGTTCCAAAGAAAACAATTCCAGCCTATCCAATCTTTACTCATAGTTAAAATTCTCCATTCCTAACAACATCCTCTGTAAATATCCTCTGTGCTCTCTCTAGTCTGATCGCATCCTTCCTGTAATGTGGTGACCAGAACTGTGCACAGTGCACTAGCTGTGGTCTAACTGGTGTTTTATACCGTTCTAGCATAACCTCCCTTCTTTTATATTCTATACATCGGCCAATAAAGGAAAGTATTCCGTAAGCCTTCTTAACCACCTTTTCCACCTGTCCTGTTACCCTCAGGAATCAGTGGACAGTCACTCCAAGGCCCCTCTGTTCCCAGACAGAGCGATTGTTCGCTTCGATTGAAAGAGCAAATGTAAAACATAATTTGATGCAATCCTTCACTGCAGTAAACAGAGACACAGAAGCGAGAGGCATGGAGTGAGAAACATCGGGTTAGAGGGAGAAAAATAGATGGAGATGGTAACAAATTGGAAAGGAGTGATAGGGACTGAGAGAGAGGTAATGTCTGGTGAACTCTCTTGCTGATAATCTCTCTCCATCTCTATCTCTCTCTTCCCCTCTCTTCTACTCTCTGAAACCCTATTTCTTCCCTCTGTTACTCACTTTCCAAGTCTATCTCTCCCATTTCTCTCTCTATCTCCCTCTGCATACAATCCCAATCTCACCCTCTTGCTCTCAGGATGGGAAGAGGGAGAAAGAGAGGCAGAGAAAGGGTGTTGCAGGCAGTGAGAGATGTGGAGAAAGAGATAGAGGAACAGTAGGTCTGGCGTTGATAGATGGATCTTTACTCTGTATCAAACCCCGTGCGTACCTGCCCTGTGTGTATTTGATGGGGACAGTCTCGGACGGGAGGGAATGTCTAAAAATCAAACATTGGTCGAAAGCCCTTTCAAAGATGAAATTTAGAAACACTTCTGCATACAAGTGTGGTAGAAGTTTGGAACTGTCTTCCACAAATGACCCCACCCTATCTCTGCGATCCCCAGTTTGAATTGTTCCAACATTGGTGGCCGTGCGTTCAAGCTGCCAAGACCCTAACTCTGGAATTCCTTTCCTAAACCTCTCCGACTCACTAATTCTCTTACCTACTTGAAGACGCTCCCTCAAACCAACCTCTTTGACCACGTTTTAGTTCGTCTCGTCTAATATCTCCATAAGTGACTCGTTGTCAACTTTTTATTTTCTTTACTTAATTGTTGGATGTGTCCATTACTGGCCAGGCCAGCATTTATTACCCATTCCTAATTGCCCTTGAGAAGGCGGTTTTGATCCTCCTTCTTGAACCGCTGCAGTCCATGTGGGGTAGGTACACCCACAGTTCTGTTAGGAAGGGAGTTCCAGGATTTTGACCCAGTGACAGTGAAGGAATGGCGATATAGTTTCAAGTTAGGATGGTGTGTGACTTTAGTTGTTGTGTGCAGACAGTATTTTCAGTGCGCAGTCCATTTATATTTTTAATTATTTATTTTTTTCATGTGGTTAGCTGTAAAGTTTCTCCTGCAATCTGACTGCCTCCCCGTATCTCCTCACTCTTTCTGCCCGTCTTCCCCTCCTTCTCTAAATCCACTGCTTTACTCTGTATCTAAACTCACACTGTACCTGCCCTGTGAGGTCTCATTATGGTGCTTAAGCAATGAGTTATACAGTTCCAGCATAACCTCCCTGCTCTTTTATACTTTAACAGCCTTGTTGGGAATGTCACTGCAGTTTGAAAATATGAAACACTGATCCAACATTCACCCCTAAAATACTCACATTAACCTCCAAAAACAGGACTGGGCAGATAATGAGGATTTTTAATGATTGTTACAACTTGTCTCATCCTCTCTCTGTCTCTCCCTCTCATGTCTGTTTCTTCCCATCTTTCTCTCTCTTTCTCCCTCTCGCCCTCTCCCTCTTTCTCTGCCTCTTTCCATGACTCTGTCTCTAACATCATCTCTCTCTCCTTGGACAGAAATGTTTTTATCCATTTCTTGGTTAACTTTGAACCTGTAAATCTTGCCCTTGCTGTGAACGTCACTGCAGTTTGAAAATACCAAACACTGATCAACACTCGCCCCCTAAACTCTCACACTAAATCCCCAATACAGGACTGTGCAGATAATGGGGATTGTTACTGAGGTTCTGTCAAGGTACCCTCACACACTGTATCCCACGTCCCCTGCTTCTAAAATTTGTCAGTGTTTAATAATATTTTTTTCAATAATATTAAATGTCACTTCAGTTTGAAAATATCAATCACTGATCCAACACTTGCCCCCAAAACATTCACTCGAAACCCCTGATCTTTCCTTTCAAAATTAGTTCTTGCACACAGCCAGTTTTACTTTTTAATTCTATCTTTTTTCAACATTATTAGATAAAAGTTTTTCCTATCATCTCGCCCTCCCTCTCTCTGTCTGCCTCTCCCTCTGTCTCTTTTTCTCCCTCTGTTTGTCTCTCTCCCTCTCTCTCTCTGTCCCTTTCTACCTATGCATCTGTCTCTCTCCCTCTGTATCTGTCTCACTCGCTTTCTCCCTGCCTCTCTCCCTCTGCATTTGCCTGCCTCCCTTTCTGTCTGTCCCCCTCTGTCTCTGTTTCTCCTTTTTTCTCTATCATTCTAGCTCTGTCTCGCTCTCTTCCTCTGTTTCTGTCCCACTCTGTCTGTGTCTCTCTCCATCTGTGTCTCACTCCCTCCATCTCTCCATCCCTCTGTACATGGGCAGCAATGCTTTGAGCCATTTGTTTGGTAAATTTTGAATCTTTAACTCTTGCTTTTGTTGGGAATATCAATGCAGTTTGAAAATATCAAACAGGCATCTAACACCCAGCCCTAAAACTCTCACATTAAACCCCAAATACCGACTGGGCAGACAATGGGGATTGTTACCATGGTTCCGTCAAGATCTCATTTCACTATCTCTTCTGTCTCTCACTGTCTTCCACTTTGACTTTCTCTCTCCATTTCCCCATTTGTTTCCGTTTCCCTCTCTCCTCTTTCCATCATCGCCCCCAACTTTATAAAAAGCGAGGGTGCTCCTTCCACTTTATAAATAAAGAGGGAGCTCCCTCCACTTCAAACATTGAGAGTGTACTCCCTCCACTTTATACGTAGAGGCGGAGCTCCCTCGACTTTATACATAGAGAGGGAGCTCCCTCTGTTTTATATAGCTGCCGTGGTGGGATTTGAACCCCTGTACCCAAGCCATCAGATTGGGCCTCTGGATTACGTGACCATTGATATTATCACTACCCAACTGCCTCCCAAGTGGATGCGTACAGTGTCTGTCCCATAATATCACTCACAGTGGTTTCTGGGCTGTAACCCTGAACATGGTCCCGAATCAGAGACCCAAAGTTCACATTTTAACTGGGAAAAGGCAGGAACAGAGTGAAACGGGATTGCTTTTGTCCCTGGATTCAGTGTCCACTGCAGACAGATCAGTTACATTGACAATAGAAAAGCCAGGAGTGAACAAGGTCAAAGCAATAATATGGAAAATGTAAATGATGCCTCTCAAAATTGCCATCCATCCAGTATGAGTACAGATTTCAGGTTTATTCCCGAGAGAGGTCTGACTGAGAAAATGTCATTGACATTGAAATGATTGTGTTTTATCCACCACGTTATTTGCATCAAAGTCAAAGCTGCTGATGTAATGTGTTTGTTCAGGTGAGTGTAATTAATAGCAATGATCAGGGGTATAACCGTGTCAGTGGAGACTTATCCCCTGTATAAATCAGGACCCATTGGAATGGATCAGCTCAGAGTGCCTGGTGGAGCTGTGGATTCCAGGCTAATAGAAGTCTCTGCTTCTCACAGAAATGGGATATCCAGTAATCTATCAGATAGAAGACATTTATTATCCTGTACTTGCAGCAATTGGAGTTGCTGGTAAGCCAGTATCTCAGCTGTTAATGGTGTAAATCGATGTTAACTGTGCTGCTGTACTCGGTATTATTTCCCTCTGTGTGTTTTCCACAGCCACCTGTTCTTTTCCAGCAATTTACTGATGGAATCTCCTCATTGTCTACTCTTTCATTCTTGTAGGAACTGCATTATGTATTTAATGGTATTGTTTTAAGTTACTGTGGCATTGTTACTGGATTATTTTCTGTATTGAATGTATTGGAATGAGATGTTTCAGTGAGGATCAATAATCAGACCATTAGACGTTTTTAAGAGTTTCATGATGTGGATCTAACCAGTCCTGGAATATTTTCATGATTTCGTTTTCAGTGATTGATAATGAGACATCTCACGGTTTCAGTGTTACAAGGGGACAGAACAATATCCTCCCTCCACAATAACATGGCTCAGTTTAACTGGGATTTCAATGTATTTATTGATTATCACTGTTATCAAATATTATTTCACTCTGTGTGTGTCTGACGCTGCTTCAGAGGTCTGGCTACTGAACTGAGTTTGCTGCTGACACTTTCACTTCTCCTTCTCTGCTTCACTGTGGACCTTCACTGTCACTGGACTACATTGTAAAATAGAAAGTATTGATGTGATGTTTTACTGGTTTTCACTTTATCAGTTGGTATCAAGAGACTTTCCATTTATCTGTAGATTATCGGCTGCAGCGCTGTTGTTGGTGTTTTATTAATGAAACAATCCCACATTCTAACAGATTACTTTATAATTCCAGGAGAAGGAATTTCAATGATTGTGAGGTTTGTCTGGAAGTAGCTTTCGATCCTGTTTATTCCACGTATTGTAGATGAAGTGAAGAGTGTCGGTGAACAGGTGGAGACTTGGGTGTTCTGTAGATACATTAAATTATTCACAGAGATTTTGCCATTGAACAAACTGATTCGGAGAATAGAATCATTGAAGCTGTGGCAGGTGAACAGAACACAGACGCAGAATGTTAGGAATAAATCATATGTGAAAAGCTGCATGAAGTAACAATTTACAGGGTGTGAGTACTCCAGAGAGATAGGGAAGGAGGAAAGGAGCAGGGAGAACGAAACCGATGGGAAAAGAAAAGCAGAAGTAAAGAGAAAGAGAAAGAAGCAGCAGTGTAAATAATTCACTATCATAAAGTGCTGGAATGTCCAGAACAATTAGTGAGAGAAACTGTGAGTTGAAGTTGTCTGTTGTCAGATTGTGTTCATTTTCCTGTTGGACTTGATCCTCTGTGTCGATTTCTGTCAGGTCCTCATTATGTTTTGTAGAAAGTTCCTATTCCTTACTTAGTGACTGAATAAACAGAATAGAATCAGTTCATCACTGTTGGTAATTCATTATTTAAATACTGCACTTTAAAATCTCTGTGACTGCTGAATTCAATAAAGAGCGAGGCTGATATCAGAAATATATTTAAATGTATATTTAATAGCCTGTACAAACTAAATATATTGACTATATTGTATTAACAATGAACTGTTCTCCAACACCAATAACCACAGGGATTATTGTTTGAATGTATGAATTGAGTTGTATTACTGGGATCTCTAGATTAGATTTCCTCTAACACTCTGCTGCAGTCTCTCCCTGTGAATCTCAGCCTCTCCTCTCACTGTATTGAATCCTCAGTCTCCTCATCCATTGCTTCAGTTTATCCACTTTCCAAAACCATCTGCTCCAGTCTCCTCTCCTGCTTCAACGTGTCCTTTTACTTCTCTCCCTCCCAATCTCACTCACTGGCTCCACCTCCAGCTGCCTTGTCCAACCTGATCGGAATACAGTTACGTAGGAGTAGGAGGAGGCCATTCAGCCCTTTGAGCTTGCTCCACCATTCTAGATCATGGCTGATACTCAAACTTAGCGCTGCAGTTTTCTGCCTTTTCCCATTTGATAACATTTCCTGTCGGTTCCCTGAAACCAGAGCAACAAACCAGCTGCACATCCCGGTCTCCCCAAACCTTCCCAACCAACAGTCTGGAGACACATTCCCAATTAACACATTGGATTCCATCTCTGTAAAAATCCTTCTCATTTCCCCACTGACACTGCATCCTCACTCAGTACTTCCAGTAGATCCGGTGCTGACTTTATTCACTTTCTGCATCAATTTCCCAATTCATTATTAATAACTGTGTTTACAAACATTTCACTGTGACAAAGCACTGCCCGGGTCAATGAATCAGTTTTCACTGCTCAATGCAGCAACAAAGCTGGACATTTCAGCCCAGATCCTGTCAAACTGCTGCTTTGTCTCCAGATCTGATCAGTAATTTCTCTTCTTCCTTTTCTCTCTCTCTTCCAGTTAACTTGGTGGCGATTGTGATCCTGTCCCGAGGAAAGTGCGGTCTCTCCAAATGTATCAGTGTCTACCTGGTGGGAATGGCAGTGTCTGATCTCCTGGTCGTTATCACTAATCCCATATTGAGCTGGATTGTTTCAATTTATTTCCCATATTCATTCCTGAGAATTACTCCTGTGTGTTCTCTCATTCTCGTTCTGCTTTCTGCATCCACAGTTGTTTCTGTCTGGCTCACAGTCACTTTCACCTTTGATCGATTTGTGGCCATTTGTTGTGAGAAGCTGAAAACAAAATATTGCAGCGAGAAAAGGGCGGCTGTGGTTGTGGGAACAGTGAGTGTGCTGGGCTGTTTAGAGTCTGTCCCCTGGTACTTTACACTGGAACAACAATTCATTATTGATAATGTTCCCATGGGTTGTGTTAATAAACTGAGCTTCTTTACTTCCCCCATATGGGGGGCATTTGAATTGTTTAACCTCATTTTAACCCCTTGTGTCCCGGTCTTTCTGATTTTGCTGCTCAATGTTCTGACTGTCAGACGGATTTTATTCTCCAGTAAAGTCCGCAGGGGATTCCGGCGCCACAGCAATGCAGAGAATCACAAGGACCCAGAGATGGAGAATCGCAGGAAATCAATTATTTTACTCTTCAGTATATCCGGCAGTTTTATCCTGTTATGGGTGACCCAGGTTGTGTTTATCATTTATACTCGAATTAGAGATATTTATTCTTATTCCTCCGACACTGACCCTCTCTATATCACAGATCACACATCAAAGATGCTGCAGATTCTCAGTTCCTGCACCAACACATGTATTTACATTGTGACCCAGACTAAATTCAGACAGGAGCTGAAGAAGGGGGTGAAATACCCTCTCAATCTCATTGTTAAATTAGTGAAATCATAGAAAGAGCTGAAGGGTTTCAAACACTGGAACTAAATCCCATTCCCCCTCCTCCTCCCCCAGATCCCCAGCTCCACCTCCCACCCTCCTCCCGCCTCTGTGATTATTTGACAGGCGCCATCTTTAGTCCTGGCAGTGAATGAACGCGCAGCCCCTGATGGTTAACGGGAATAGGATACGTTTGCGCATGTGCCAGTGCAGCGCCACCTCGTGGTTGCTGTTGTCAACAACAGCAGCCAGTGGACAAAAATGGAGCCAGTGGAGTGAATGTGAGGTCGTGAGCAGGGCAATAACTGCAGTGTGTCAGGGACACCAGCAGATGGAGATGGACAGAGGGGAGCAGTAACTGCAGTGAGAGAGGGACACCAGCAGATGGAGATGCTGAGTGGGCCAGTAGCTGCAGTCAGGCACGGATACCAGCAGATGGCGATGGTGAGAGGGGGCAGTAACCGCAGTGAGGCAGGGGTACCAGCAGATGTAGATGGTGAGAGGGGGACAGTAACTGCAATGAGACAGGGACACCAGCAGATGGAGATGGTGAGAGAGGGAGACAGTAACTGCAGTGAGAGAGGGACACCAGCAGATGGAGATGCTGAGTGGGCCAGTAGCTGCAGTCAGGCACGGATACCAGCAGATGGCGATGGTGAGAGGGGGCAGTAACCGCAGTGAGACAGGGACACCAGGTGATGGAGATGGTGAGAGGTGGACATTAACTGCAGTGAGGCAGGGACACCAGGAGATGGAGATGGTGAGAGGGGGACATTAACTGCAGTGAGGCAGGGACACCAGCAGATGGATATGGTGAGAGGGAGACAGGAACTGCAGTGAGACAGGGACACCAGCAGATGGAGATGGTGAGAGAGGGACATTAACTGCAGTGAGGCAGGGGTACCAGCCGATCGAGATGGTGAGAGGGGGACAGTAACTGCAATGAGACAGGGACACCAGCAGATGGAGATGGTGAGAGAGGGAGACAGTAACTGCAGTGAGACGGGGACACCAGCAGATGGAGATGGTGAGAGGGGGACAGTAACTGCAATGAGACAGTGACACCAGCAGATGGAGATGGTGAGAGAGGGAGACAGTAACTGCAATGAGACAGAGACACCAGCAGATGGAGATGGTGAGAGAAGGACAGTAACTGCAGTGAGGCAGGGGTACCAGCCTATCGAGATGGTGAGAGGGGGACAGTAACTGCAATGAGACAGGGACACCAGCAGATGGAGATGGTGAGAGAAGGACATTAACTGCAGTGAGGCAGGGACGCCAGCAGATGGTGATGGTGAGAGAGGGACATTAACTGCAGTGAGACAGGGACACCAGCAGATGGAGATGCTGAGCCATTACTGATGGGAGATTCCCTTGCTGAGTTTGAAAGTTTAAACAAGTCTGAAGAATTTACTTTATTGTAAACTTGAGATGCTGAATAAAATAATTTCAATGCAACTTTTGTAAAATGGCTATTTTTCTACTGTGTGAACACTTGCAACATGAAACTCGTTCCTGTTTGGAAAGTTATATTGAGTGATTAAAGGTACTGTATAAATAAAACAACAGGATCAAATAAAACTGAAAGTTATTTAGAAATAAATACTCTCAATATAAATTGTGTTGAGTTCTTGATCACCTACGTTATGACATCTCTCTCTCTCACACTTCTCTTTCTATGCTGGTATCTTCTCTGCTGTAACTACGAGTAGTTGAAATTTTACTCCAAGTGACCTTTGAAAGTTAATATTGAATCTGCTTTCAGAAACCTGTCAGACAGTGAATTCCAGACCATAATAACTCCCTGCCTATTTGTTTCACTCCGCTGCTAGTGTAAACAGTTAGAATTAGAATTCGAATTAGAACATTACAGCGCAGTACAGGCCCATCGGCCCTCGATGTTGCGCCGACCTGCGAAACCATCTGACCTACACTATTCCATTTTCATCCATATGTCTATCCAATGACCACTTAAATGCCCTTAAAGTTGGCGAATCTACTACGGCTGCAGGCAGGGCGTTCCACGCCCTTACTACTCTCTGAGTAAAGAAACTACCTCTCACATCTGTCCTATATCTATCACCCCTCAACTTCAAGCTATGTCCCCTCGTGTTTGCCATCAACATCCGAGGAAAAAGATGCTCACACTCCACCCTATCTAACCCTCTGATTATCTTATAAGTCTCTATTAAGTCACCTCTCCTCCTCCTTCTCTCCAATGAAAACAACCTCAGGTCCCTCAGCCTTTCCTCGTAAGACCTTCCCTCCATACCAGGCAACATCCTAGTAAATCTCCTCCCTTTCCAAATGCACCCTTTCCAAAGCTTCCACATCCTTCCTATAATGCGGTGACCAGAACTGCACGCAATACTCCAGGTGCGGTCTCACCAGAGTTTTGTACAGCTGCAGCATGACCTCGTGGCTCCGAAACTCGATCCCCCTACTAATAAAAGCTAACACACCATATGCCTTCTTAACAGCCCTGTTAACCTGGGTAGCAACCTTCAGGGATTTATGTACCTGGACACCAAGATCTCTCTGTTCATCTGCACTACCAAGAATCTTCCCATTAGCCCAGTACTCTGCATTCCTGTTACTCCTTCCAAAGTGAATCACCTCACACTTTTCTGCATTAAACTCCATTTGCCATCTCTCAGCCCAGCTCTGCAGCCTATCCATGTCCCTCTGTACCCTACAACATCCTTCGGCACTATCCACAACTCCACCGACCTTAGTGTCATCTGCAAATTTACTAACCCACCCTTCTACACCCTCTTCAAGGTCATTTATAAAAATGACAAACAGCAGTGGCCCCAAAACATATCCTTGCGGTACACCACTTGTAACTAAACTCCAGGATGAACATTTGCCATCAACCATCACCCTCTGTCTTCTTTCAGCTAGCCAATTTCTGATCCAAAGCTCTAAATCACCTTCAACCCCATACTTCCGTATTTTCTGCAATAGCCTACCGTGGGGAACCTTATCAAACGCCTTACTGAAATCCATATACACCACATCCACTGCTTTACCCTCATCCACCTGTTTGGTCACCTTCTCGAAAAACTCAATAAGGTTTGTGAGGCACGACCTACCCGTCACAAAACCGTGCTGACTATCTCTAATGAACTTATTCTTTTCAAGATGATTATAAATCCTGTCTCTTATAACCTTTTCCAACATTTTACCCACAACCGAAGTAAGGCTCACAGGTCTATAATTACCAGGGCTGTCTCCACTCCCCTTCTTGAACAAGGGGACAACATTTGCAATCCTCCAGTCTTCCGGCACTATTCCTGTCGACAATGACGACATAAAGATCAAGGACAAAGGCTCTGCAATCTCCTCCCTAGCTTCCCAGAGAATCCTAGGCTAAATCCCATCTGGCCCAGGGGACTTATCTATTTTCACACTTTCCAAAATTGATAACACTTCCTCTTTGTGAACCTCAATCCCATCTCGCCTAGTCGCCTGAATCTCAGTATTCTCAACAACATTTTCTTTCTCTACTGTAAATACTGACGCAAAATATTCATTTAACACGTCCCCTGTCTCCTCTGATTCCACACACAACGTCCCACTACTATCCTTGATTGGCCCTAATCTAACTCTAGTCATTCTTTTATTCCTGATATACCTATAGAAAGCCTTAGGGTTTTCCCTGATCCTATCCACCAATGACTTCTCGTGTCATCTCCTTGCTCTTCTTAGCCCTCCCTTTAGATCCTTCCTGGCTCGCTTGTAACTCTCAAGTGCTCTAACTGAGCCTTCACGTCTCATCCTAACATAAGCCTTCTTCTTCCTCTTGACAAGCGCTTCAACTTCTTTAGTAAACCACGGCTCCCTCGCTCGACAACTTCCTCCCTGCCTCACAGGTACATACTTATCAAGGACACACAGTAGCTGCTCCTTGAACAAGCTCCACATTTCGATTGTGCCCATCCCCTGCAGTTTCCTTCCCCATCCTACGCATCCTAAATCTTGCCTAATCGCATCATAATTTCCTTTCCCCCAGCTATAATTTTTGCCCTGCGGTATATACCTGTCCCACCCCATCGCTAAGGTAAACCTAACCGAATTGTGATCACTATCACCAAAGTGCTCACCTACATCTAAATCTAACACCTGGCCGGGTTCATTTCCCAGTACCAAATCCAATGCGGCATCGCCCCTGGTTGGCCTGTCTACATACTGTGTCAGAAAACCCTCCTGCACACACTGGACAAAAACTGACCCATCTAAAGTACTCGAACTATAGTATTTCCAACCGATATTTGGAAAGTTAAAGTCCCCCATAACAACTACCCTGTTACTCTCGCCCCTGTCGAGAATCATCTTCGCTATCCTTTCCTCTACATCTCTGGAACTATTCGGAGGTCTATAAAAGACTCCCAACAGGGTGACCTCACCTCTCCTGTTTCTAACCTCGGCCCATACTACCTCAGTAGACGAGTCCTCAAACGTCCTTTCTGTCGCTGCAATACTCTCCTTGATTAACAATGCCACACAACCCCCCACCTCTTTTACCATCCCCTCTGTTCTGACTGAAACATCTAAATCCCGGAACCTGCAACATCCATTCCTGCCCCTGCTCTACCCATGTCTCCGAAATGGCCACTACATCGAGATCCCAGGTACCAACCCATGCTGCAAGCTCACCCACCTTATTCCGGATGCTCCTGGCGTTGAAGTAGACGCACTTTAAACCAGGTTATTGCTTGCCAGTGCCCTCTTGCGTCCTTGTAACCTTATCCTTGACCTCACTACTCTCAACATCCTGTACACTGGCATTACATTTTAGGTTCCCATTCCCCTGCTGAATTAGTTTCAAACCCCCGGAGAGCACTAGCAATTGTCCCCCCCCCCCCCCCCCGCCAGGATATTGGTACCCCTCTGGTTCAGGTGAAGACCATCCTGTTTGTAGAGGTCCCACCTCCCCCAGAAAGAGCCCCAATTATCCAGGAAACCAAAACCCTCCCTCCTGCACCATCCCTGCAGCCACGTGTTCAACTCCTCTCTCTCCCTATTCCTCGCTTCGCTATCACGTGGCACGGGCAACAACCCAGAGATAACAACTCTGTTTGTTCTCGCTCTAAGCTTCCACCCCAGCTCCCTGAATTTCTGTCTTAAATCCCCATCTCTCTTCCTACCTATGTCGTTGGTGCCTATGTCGACCACGTCTTGGGGCTGCTCCCCCTCCCCCTTCAGGATCCCAAGAACACGATCCGAGACATCACGAATCCTGGCACCTGGGAGGCAACATATCAACCGTGAGTCTCTCTCGTTCCCACAGAACCTCCTATTTGTTCCCCTAACTATGGAGTCCCCAGAGACTAATGCTCTGCTCCTCTTCCCCCTTCCCTTCTGAGCAACAGGGACAGACTCTGTGCCAGAGACCTGTACCCCATTGCTTACCCCTGGTAAGTCGTCCCCCGCAACAGTATCCAAAACGGTATACCTGTTGTTGAGGGAAACGGCCGCAGGGGATAGAATTTCTGCAGGGCACAAACTTGGTTGCTTGCAGTCTCGTTACCACGAGGTCAGTTTGCAGTACTTTTGGATTCGAAATGGAACAGGCTTGGAGACCTCACCATGTTACAGTCTCCAATTATTTAGGCATAGATTTTGTTGCCCTTTCTGCTGTTGCTGTTGTCTCTGTCTTCAGACAGCACTGAAATAATAAAAGGAAACCAACATGGTTAGTTCATCATCTGCATTATCACATTTCCCTTTCCCAAATATGGTGTGGGAGTTAGTGTGATTATTCATTAACTGGCTTGTTGCTTGATTTCGGTCTTTGTTTCAGAAAAAAACCATTATGTTCAGGATTGCCTCTTGGGTTGTCTCAGGATACGGGGAGTTGCCACTTCTTAGTCTGGACTGTATCATTTTGTCTTTGTCAGACAGTTTGGCTGTTTAGAAATTCACTGATCAGGTCAGATGACCTTTGGTGGTCATTGTTTGTGGCTCTTATGACCCATTTTAAAAGAAAGGTCAGTTACAAAATGCTACACACTCAGTGAAATTCATATGTTCAAAAATATGAATTTGACGTGGCTCTACTGGGCAGGGCAATAAATTGATCCAATTGCGCCAAATGATACTAATGCTAAAATACATTGAACAAATATAAGACACACATCCCATTGCACAGTTTCTCCAATCTAAACAGGCTCCAGCCGTTATAGTACAGCTGTCCAGTATCATTCGACTTGTGATGGTTCCTCTCTTCCTTTGCATATGCACTTTTGCAACATACTTTCCACTGCACTGAGGAAAGAAGCAGATGAACCCAGACCGTAGAGTATGGGGTGGCAAGAAACCGGTGACCAGCAGCTAGGGACAGAGCCTGGTCATGCGACCCTGTCTTACTGAAAGTTGGGGTAACTTGTGCTGGCTGCTGTTTGATTGGCTCCTGGCTTTGTGATCAGATTTCCTCCCTGGTTACCATTCATGGGCTTCAGTGAATTTGCACAGCTGCTGGTTCTGACAGCGGGCACAGTGAGTATGATACCTCCAAATAAATAGACGAAAATATACGAGCGTAGAATGTGGGAGGTCGGCCAGGAGTGTGTTTGAACATTCAAACCTGCAGCTGACAAAGACACGGATGAGTTTTCAGCAGCATTTGAGGTGAAACTGGCGAAGAGGAATGGGTCATTGAGATGGTGAAGGCATGTGGTTGTAAGCTCATGTCGAGGTTAACTATAGGACCAAGGTTGCAAAAAATATGGATCAGTCTCAGACAGTTTCCAGGAAAAGGAATTCTGGCTAGAGATAAAGATTGTAGCAAGGAACAAAATAAATGGCTTCAGCCTTTCCAATATTTAATTGAAGGACATTGCTATTCACCCAGCATGAGATTTCTGACAAGCCGTGTGACAATCCTGAGACAACTGATGAACGAGAGATGTGAGGGTGAGGTAGAGTTTGGTGTCTTCAGCACCAATATTGAAACTGACATTCTGTTTCTGGGTGATGTCACTGGCAGACAGAATGTAAGTGAGAAATAGACCCATCGAGCCAAACAGAGACACTGCTGCAGAAATTGGAATATAATCTACTGATGGTGATATTCTCACCATGATTATAAAGATAAGAATGGAAGCAGATGATTGCAGTTCCAGACACGGGGACGATGGTGGAGAAATTTGGAGGATTTACTGATCAACTCAGTCAATTGCTGCAGACAGGTCGAGAACTCGAGGAGGAAAAGTTAATGTTTATTTCAGTCACACAAGATGCCATTTGTGATTTTGATAAGAGCTGATATGGTACTGTGGCAGTGACGGATGTCTGATTGGAGGACTTCAATCGTGGAGTTCTGGAAAAGATAGGCACAAATTAAGGAGGCAACAAGAAAAGGCAGGATATTGGGATGGAAACTGAGTTTGGAAATCGACTAAAGTAAGGGTTATAGAATAAAAACAATAAGTGCAGGAAATACTCAGCAGGCCTGGCTGCATCTGTGGATAGAGCATCAGAGTTAACGTTTCAGGTCAGTGAGCTTTCATCAGAAATGGCAAAGGGTAGAAATGTGACAGGTTTTAAGCAAAATAAAGCGGGGGTGGAGCAACAGAGAACAAAATGGAAGGTGTTGAAAGGCCAGATGGCCACAGAGAGTAACTGAGAAGGAGGTCATGGGGCAAAGTCAAATAGAGTGTGTTAATGGCATGGTGCAAAACAACACATTAGTGCAGAGAGGGTGTTAAATGACTGAATAATGAAAGCTCTAGCCAAAAGCACAAACATGAATAAAAAGTGGGCAAGAACATGATTAAAAACTTGAATGATGAAACAAATAAAATAAAATAAAATAAAAATGAAAGAAAAAGCTAAATATAAAAAAAGGGGCTAGTCATGCTCTGAAATTATTGAACTCAATGTTCAGTCCACAAGGCTGTCGAATGCCTAATTGGTAAATGAGATGCTGTTCCTCGATCTTGCGTTGATGTTCACTGGGACACTGTAGCAATCCCAGGACAGAGATGTGGGAATGACAGCAGGGGTGTGTGTTGGAATGGCCACTGACAGATAGATCAGAGTCATGTTTTTGGACTGATTGGAGATGTTCGGAAAAGCGGTCAACCAATCCGCGTTTGGTCTCCCCAATGTAGAGGAGACCGCATTGTGAGCAGCGAATACAGGATACTAATTTGAAAGATGTACAATTAAATGGCTGCTTCATCTGAAATGAGTGTTTCGGGCCTTGGATAGTGAAGAGAGAGGAGGTAAAAGGGCAGCTGTTACACATCCTGCGATTGCAGGGTAAGGTGCCGTGGGAAGCGGATGAGGTGATGGGGGTAATGGAGGAGAGGACCAGGGTGTTGCAGAAGGAACTATCCCCTCGTAATGCTGACAGGGAGAGGAAGATGTATTTGGTGGTGGCATCATGCTGGACGTGGCGGAAATGGCGGGGATAATCATATGGATGTGCAGGCTGGTGGGATGGACAGTGTGGACAAGAGAATCCCGGTCGCGGTACTGGGAGGGAGAGGAAAGGCTGAAGTCGCAGGTGCAGGAAATGGGCCGGACACGGTTGAGGACCCTGTCAAACACAGTGGGGAGGAATCTGCGGTTGTGGAAAAAGGAAACCATATCAGAGACGCTGTTGTGCATAGAACAAACAAAGAACAAAGAACAGTACAGCACAGGAACAGGCCATTCGGCAATCCAAACCTGCGCCGATCTTGATGCCTGGTGAAACTAACACCTTCTGCACTTCCGGGGCCAATATCCCTTTATTCCCTTCCTATTCATACATTTGTCAAAATGTCTCTTAAACGTCGCTATCGTATCTGCTTCCACCACCTCCCCTGGCAGCAAGTTCCAGGCACTCACCACACTCTGTGTAAAAGATCTTGCCTCGCACATCCCCTCTAAACTTTGCCCCTCGCACCTTAAACCTATGTCCCCTAGTAACTGACTCTTCCACAATGGCAAAAAGCTTCTGACAATCCGCTCTGTCCATGGCGCTCATAACTTTGTCAACCTCTATCATGTCACCCCTCCACCTCCGTCGTTCCAGTGAAAACAATCTGAGTTTTTCCAACCTCTCCTCTTAGCTAATGCACTGCAGACCAGGCAACATCCTGGTAAACCTCCTTTGCACCCTCTCCAACCCTCCACATCCTTCTGGTAGTGTGGCGACCAGAATTGCACGCAATATTCTAAGTGTGGCCTAACTAAGGTTCTGTACAGCTGCAACATGACTTGCCAATTTTTATACTCAATGCCCCGACCGATGAAGGCAAGCATGCTGTATGCCTTCTTGACTACCTTATCCACCTGCGTTGCCACTTTCAGTGACCTGTGAACCTGTATGCCCAGATCCCTCTGCCTGTAAATACTCCTAAGGGTTCTGCCATTTACTGTATACTTCCCACCTGCATTAGGCCTTCCAAAAATGCATAGTGAATAGTCACAATGTTAAACATAGGTTCCAGGGGAACCTGCGCAGTGGATAGTCACAAGTTTAAACACTGGGCCGGGGGAACATGCCCAGTGAACTGTCACAAATTTAAATACAGGGCGTGGGAGGAACCTGCAAAGTGAACAGTCACAAGTTTATAAACAGGTCCCGAGAGTAGCCTGCACAGTAAACATTTACAATATTAAACACAGGGCCAGGGGCGAGACTACACAGTGAATAGTCTCAGGTCTAAACACAGGGACCAGGGTAATCTGCACGGTGAATAGACACAAGTTTAAACACAAGATTGTGGAGAAACTCCTCAGTGAAGAGTCACAAGATTAAGCACAGCGCCCGTGGGAATCCTGCACAGGAAATATTCACAAGATTGAACACAGAACGCGAGGGGAATCTGCACAGCGAATAGTCACAAGTTTAAACACAACACCCGGGGGCTCCTGCATAGTGAACAGTCGCAAGTTTAAACACATGGCCCGAGGTTGCTGCACAGTGAATTCGCGTCAAGTTTAAACACCGGGCTCAGGGGGAAACAGCACAGTGAATAGACACAAGTTTAAACAGAGGGCCTGGGTGGATCCTACACAGTGATTCATGTCAAGTTTAAACATAGGGCCCGGTGGGGGATCTTGCACAGGGTTGCATTCGCTACCTTCCAATCTGCAGGAACCATTCCAGAGTCTATCAAATTTTGAAAGATGACCAGCAATGCATCAACTATCTCTACAGCCACCTCTTTCAACACTCTGGAATGTAGATCATCAGATCCAGGGGATTTATTTACTTTAAGACCCATTCATTTGTCAAGTACTGTTTTTTACTCATATTGATATCTTGCAGTTGGTCATTTACACTAGGTCCTTGATTCTCCATTATTTCTGGGAGGTTTTTAGTGTTTTCCTCTGTGCAGACAGACACACAGTATTTGTTTAGCTTCTCTGCCTTTGTCCTATGATGAGAGGCTGAGTCAATAGGACCTGTATTCTCTGCAGTTTAGAAGAATGAGAGGTGATCTCATTGAAACATATCAGATTCTAAAGGGACTGGATAGGGTCGACACTGAGAGATTATTTCCGCTGGTCGGGAAATGAAAGTCTCCCTTATCACTTCCGAACCAACTTATCCACCTGTCCTGTCAGCCTCAGGAATCAGTGAGCATTCACTGCAAGGTCCCGCTGTTCACAGACACAAAGTGAATGTTGTAGACGTCACGTTGTTAGGTTAGATCGAAAGCGCAAATGTCAAATATAATCATAGTTTGATGTAATCCTGAGTACGCAGAGGATTAGGCATAGAGTGTGAACGATCAGGACAGAGGGAGAATTAGAGAAGGAGAGTGTGTAACAGTGAGAAAGGGAGAGACAGGCACGGTGAGAGAAGTGGAGAGCTACTCTTGCTGGTAAACTCTCTCCATCTCCGTCTTCCCCTCTCTCTTACTCACTCAATCGCTAGTTCCCCTCTTCTACTCTCTCCTTGTTATCTCTGTCCTCTTTTCTATCTATCTCCCTCTGTACCCTCTTAATCTCAATCTCGCACAGCATCGTACCTTCAATGATGCTGCACACAGCTTCGCAGGAACACTGACCGACACTCTCCATCCCAATCTCTTCCTCTTTCTCTCTGGTACTCCTCCCCATTGCTATCCTTCTCTCTCTCTGTTCTTGCCTCTCTATATCTATCTCTGTTTTTCTCGCAGTTACTCTCTCCATCTGGATGGAGGAGGAGAAAGAGAGGCATATATAGAGGCAGCTTTACTCTGTATCTAACCCCACACTGTACCTGCCTTGGAAGTGTTTCACAGAACAGAGAAGACAGAGATTTACTCAATAGCTAACGAATAGCTTGGCAGCATTTGAGGGGACAGTGTAGCCGGAGCTTTACTCTATATCCCTGCAATTTACAAGGTTAAGGGGTGATCTGATCAAAGTTTAAAGTGCTGGAAGGGGTGCCAGTCAGTGGGCTGCTTTGTCCTAGGTGTTGTCGAGCATCTGGGGTGTTGTCGGTGCTGCACTTATCCAGGCAAGTGGAGAGATACCATCGCACACCTGACTTGTGTCTTGCAAGTGGTTGAAAGGTTTTGGGGAGTCAGGGGGTGAGTCACTTGTAGCCACAGTACTGATGTGATTTCTTCAGTTCAGTTCCTGGTCAATGTCTCCCCAGGATGTTGATGCTGGGTGATTCAGCGATGGGATAATGCTTTGAATGCCATGGGGAGGTGGTTGGATTCTCTCTTGTTGTAGATGGTCATTGCCTGTCTGTGTGTGTTTTTCTGTGCTCTGGGAACAATTTCCTCAATGGGAGGTCATAATGCTGTGTCATAATTGACTAGTTCACGAAAGGAATGCTGATGGAATGAACGGGACAGGGACAGAGTGGATACAACATTGGCTAAGGGACAGGACACAGAGAGTAGTGGTGAATGGTTGCTTCAGACTGGAGGGCGGTATCTTTGCCTGACATAATCTTATACACTTCTATTCAATCTCCCCTCAATCTCCTTTGTTCTAAGGAGACCAAACCCAGCTTTTCCAACCTAACTTTGCAGCTAAAATCCCCCATCTCTGAAACCATTCTGGTAAATCTCTGCACCCTCTCAAGGACCACACCTCCTTCATAAAGTGTGGTGACCAGAACTGGACACAGTTCTTCAGTTGGGGCCGAATTAGAGCTTTATAAATGTTCAGCATACCCTCCCTGCTTTTGTATTCACTGTATACAGTGTACATTGTGGTGCAGTGGTATTCCCCAGGGGTTTGGATTAGGACCATTGATCTTTTTGATATATATTAATGACTTGGACTTGGGTTTTACAGGGCATAACTTCAACATTGTGCCATCTGCAATGTAATAAACAGGGAAGGGAATAGTAGTAGACTTCAGGAGGATAGCGGCAGTGTGGTGAAATTGTCAGACACATGGCAGGTTAAATTCAATGCTGAGAAATGTAAAATGATGCATTTTGGAAGGAAGGCTGAGCAGAAGCGATATAAACTAAATGGTACATGTTAAAATGGGTGCAGGAACAGACAGATCTGGGATTTCATTTGTGTCACTTTTTATATCTGAAAGATTCTATTTGGGGCTTTCAGTCTGTAAATTGAATTTAGCTTCACCCTGAAAAGTGTTAGCAATTGTGTTGGGAAATGTGTCAAAAGCTGTTTCCATTCAGACATTCCTGCATTGTGGAAGTGTGAGCTATCTTTGCAGAGACAGGAAATCGGGGTGTTTGAATGGACCTGCAGGTTTTGGTTGATGCAAGAAGGTGATAATTTGAATTGTGTCCCTTGCAGATCCACAGAATTGAAGGTATTTACAGAACACCACATGAAGTAGTTTACCAATGTCTGACAAACTTCAAAGACTTCAGACACAATATACAAAACCTGAGACAGTAAGACAACAGCAGTAGGAAAATTAATCTCTTTTTATGGGTTTAAATTTGAAGGCCTGAGCTGATGATTGAAAAAGCAGGAGTTCAAATCCCACACTGGGCTGTTGTGAATTTGAATTCTGTTTTTTCTAAAAAAAAACATAAATCTGGAATTAAAACCTCTAGGATGGAATGATTCACTCCTGTCTACTAGTGCAAAGCCCGTGTGTGTCGTAGTTTTGCTGTATTTATTAACGATTTAAGCTGATGTGGTAGAATGCAACATACCCAAGTTTACCAATGACACAAAAATAGGCAGCATTGTAAGCAGTGTAGCTGGAAGTAGAACAATGCAAAGAGATATCTGAAGTGAATGGTTAAAACTGTGGTAGATAGATTTTAATGTCAGTAAAAAAGACTAGAAAGGAGTACTTTATAAATGGTGAAAAGCCAGAAACACTGCTGGTCCAAAGAGACTTGGGAGTGGTTGGGGGTCTGTGTCCATTTGAATTTTAGTGCAGATTTACCAGAATGATAACTGGACTCCAAGTTTCAAATTACGAGGTGACATTCCACAAACTAGGGATTTTTTCCTGGAATTTAGGAGGATCAAGGTGATTTGTTCAACGATGTTGCGATATTAAGGGGAACTGATGGGGTAGTTTGGGAGAAACTATTTCAGCGGCTTGGGAACATCGGAACAGCAGTAGGCCATTCAGCCCATCAATACTATCGTGGCTGATCATCCACTTCAATGCCTTTTCCCTAACTGAGCTTCCACAGCCCACTGGGATAGAGAATTACAAAGATTCACAACCCTCTTAGCAAAGAAATTACTCCCCATCTCTGACCTAAGTGGCTTCCCCCTTATTTTGAAATTGTGTCCCCTGGTTATAAACTCCCGAACCAAAGGAGACATCTTACCTGCATCTAACCTGTCTATCCCTTTAAGTATTTCGTATGTTTCAATAAGATCACCTCTCATTCTTCTAAACTCCAATGAGTATAGGCCCAACCTGTTCAACTATTCCTCATAAGACAACCCCTTCATCCCAGGAATCAGCCGAGTGAACCTGCTCTGAACTGGTTCCAATGCATCCAGGCCTGACCATTTATTCACTTTCAAAGATGCTAAACACCTTAATATTTCCCTCTCACTCTGTTTATCCCATCCAATATTTCACACTCCTCCTCTTTAACGACAATGTCTGTATCGTTCCCCCTCTTTTAGAAAGACAGACACAAAGTATTCATTAAGAACCGTGCCCACATCTCCCACCTCCATACACACATTCCATTTTGATCCCTCATACTCTATCCTTAGTTAACCTCTTGCTCTTAATGTATTTATAAAACATCTTTGTTATTTCATTGCTTTTACCTGGTAATATTATTTTCCAGCAATTTCTTTGCTCTCGTAATTTGATTTTTAACTTCACCCCTGAGACATGAATCCGTGAGTCGTTCCAAGGCTGACGGGAGATTTCAGAGGAATCCCGAAACTGGACATTTTTTTTTTGAAACAGAAAACCATCAATGCAATGGCAGGGATATTAATAAAGCCCTTACGAAGACAGGAGGAGGCCATTCGGCCCCTCGAGCCTGTCCCGTCCATTCACTCAGGTCATGGCTGATTTGCTCCTTCTCCACATCGAGCTCTCTCGGCTCCCTAAACCTTAATACCCTTTCCTAACAAATCTCTACCTGCAATCAGGAATTAATATCACTGCCTGTTAACACTGGGGAATTCCTTCCCAAAACCTCTCCGTCTCTCTACTTCTCATCCTGCTTAAAGACGTTCCTTAATACTGACCTCTTTGACCAAGCGTTTGGTCATCAGCCTTAATCTCTCCTTATGTGGGTTTGGTGTCAGATTTTGTTTTATAATGCACCCTGTGTAGCATCTTTGGGACTTCTTATTCCTTGCCTTCTCCTTCACTCTGTCGCTCTCCAGGTGTGGGCTCACCAAACCCTGTACCATTACAGCAAGACTTCCTCACTATTGTACTCTAACCCCCTTGCAATAAAGGCCAACACTCCATTTGCTGTACCTGCATGTTAACTTTCTGTGATTTGTGTACAAGGACACCCAAATCCCTCTGAATGCCAACATTTAATAATTTCTCACCATTTGAAAAATGTTCTGTGTTTCTATTCTTCCTGCTAAAGTGAAGAACCTCACATCTCTGCACATGATATTCCAGCTGCCACTTTCTTGCCCACTCACTTAACCTGTCAATCTCTCTTTGCAGTCTCTTTGTGCCCTCCTCACAGCTTACTGTCCCACCTAACTTTACTTGTGGGCGGCAGAGTGGCGCAGTGGTTAGCACCACAGCCTCACAGCTCCAGCGACCCGCGTTCAATTTTGCCTGTGTGGAGTTTGCAAGTTCTCCCTTTGTCTGCATGGGTTTCCTCCGGGTGCTCCGGTTTCCTCCCACAGCCGAAAGACTTGCAGGTTGATAGGTAAATTGGCCATTCTAAATTGCCCCTAGTACAGGTAGGTGGTAGGGGAATTTAGGAACAGGTGGGGATGTGGTAGGAATATGGGATTCGTGTCGGATTTGAATAAATGGGTGGTTAATTTTTGGCACAGACTCGGTGGGCCGAAGGGCCTGTTTCAGTGCTGCATCGCGAAATCTAAATAAATCTAAAATATCATCAGCCCATATAAACCTTACTGTTGGAGAAAGTTTCTTAGCTTTGCTAATTATTACTTAACTTTGTGGAAGCAGAAAAGCAGGAGACAGCTTGTAGCTAATCTAACCACAACCAACGGTCATAAATAGTAGACAGAGCAGCTAACCACAATCAGACATTACGGCCAGATATGGTGTCTGGAGTGGGCATTGAATTAAGGAACTAGCTTGTTATTGTTGAAACTGATGTTTTGCTGACCTCGGACCCTGCATGGTGCACCGTTACGAAGGCAGTCTTGTGGGTGCTTATCTAATTGTGAAACTGTTAGCTCTACCTTTTTTATAATATATAAGTCCACGGCGATCTGTAGCTCTTTGGGAGTAGCACTGAACCGCATTTAGGTAAGGTGTTATCCCCCATGATATCATGCAATAAAGGGATTGATTCTTAACGTCTGAGTCCGGAGAATTTGTTCGACAATTGGGCGCAATCTGGATTTTCTCCAACAGTTTGGCGTAGTCGGCAGGATCCCTGAGTTCACGGGATCCAAAAGAACCTAGTAAAAAAACTAATCGACAGGATCAGGGGTAAGTCAACTTTTCTGCGACCCTGATATCCCAATCACCCAGCCTGAGCCGGAATTAACAGGAAAACTGCGTCCCACGTGAAGGCCAGGAATTAAGTGGGCGAAGGGAACAAAGGGGTCAAGGAAGAATTGGCTGAAACCTGATCAGAAAAGATCTAAAATTCCGCGAAGGGAAGTTGAAAAGGAGATAAGTTGAAAATCCAGTAAAATGTGGCGAATTCGGTGTAGTAGTAGTACCAAATTCCGGGAATTTGGTGATCCTAATTTGAGTTTGCACGAGCTGTTCCTCCACCGGGTGGAGTAAAGAGGCTGTGGGACAAAAGGAGTTAGAACAACCGTCTGGGACGGTGAACGACTGGGGCTGTAACTAAACTACCAAATTGACCCGACAGGCACGTGATCGTTGCTCCTGAGTACACGAGCCGGAATCTGGCCCTAGAGAGAGAGGTTGTGGGATGGAAGGAGAACGAAAGAGCATTGGCCTGAGAGACAGGGGTGTGCCGGTTAGCTGACCTTGAGAATTTAACATTAACTGCGCCTGTTCGTATCCTTGTGTCGATTCGTTTTGTTGTGTCTTGTTTGTTTTCCTGTGTTTTAATGCGACTTGATTCATAGAAAAGAACTCGTAAATTTAGAAGGTTTTTTGAAAGTAGAAGTAAGAGTGGACTCAACGGCTTCCAAGAAGGAAGGGTTGCCCTCGGGGACAAGTAAGGCATGTCCTCTGGAGAAAGGCAACCCACGTCCTTTTGCCCCCTCGAAGGAGATGCAGAAGCGCTACGGTAAATATGTGTTTTAAAGATAGGTATGTTTTAGAGTAAAACAAGTAACTGTGTCTTTGATTCCACTGTGAGAATGTCAGAAGCTTCCGTGAATGAATTGAATATCTGGGAAGAACAGCTTGTATTCTGTAGAACTGACTGTTGTTAACTCTTTGTTGTCTGGCTTTAATGTTAAAAGCATGAGTCTATTAAGTTGTTTGGAATTGAATGAGTGTGTAAAGTGATTGCTGAGTGTGTTCATTTCGATTTAAGATTGTGCACCCAGGAATGGGATATAAAATGGAATTATATTTGAAGTTAAAGTTTTATTTTTAGCTGGTTTTGCAACTGTGAAAAGGCAATGAACAATTTTCTGAGGGATAAGCATCAGCCTTGAAGATCTGAAGATGTCTGGCAGAAATCTAATTTGGGGTTTGGAACATTGTTTTAATTGAAAACTCTGCTATTTTTTTTATTTTACAGTCTAAATTTGAAGACATGTTTTACTGACTGTTATCTTGTTTTAAGGGAAAGAAAGGATAGAAAAGGAGGTCTAGGAAAGATTCTGTCTGTTTAAAAACATTAAAGTTTGTGTAAGGACCTAGTGTTAAGTCTTTTGTTGTAAGAATGTTAAATAACTTTTTCTTTAGTTTTTGGTTTTATTACAGTCATTTGAAAAGGCGCCTGAAGAAAGAGCAAGAAAATGATGTAATTTACCTATCTTTTAAAATAAGCACGTGCTATTCTGTTCTGTGTGTACTTAATAAGTATTATAAGTTAATAAGTCTGAATTGAATTAATACTGTTAAGGTTAATTGACCTGTTTAAGTTGAAGAACTGGAAATGTCATTTGCAACCACAATGAACTTTCAAGTTTAGCATGTCGAGTTTTGGAGGAGTCTTAAGTTCCGAACAGGGGACTCACTCATATAACATCGGCAGTTTTGATTTTTAAATATTATTGCAATGAATTGGAATTGGAATCATCTTTGTTGTAAAATTCCTTGGATTAGGAACCTCTGACAAGTGATCCAAAAAGTTTGGAAACAATTGGAGTTTAATCTAAAATGCTGTCTTTCCTGATGGAGATGCTTTCTTTTGAAGTTGAAAAATGTTACACATGATTTTGTTGTTTTTAAACCCTAAGGATACCAAAAGGATTGAAAAGGTTTAAGATAGATAGTTCTTTTCGATCAGAAAAGAAAGGTTTTGTAAAGTGACGTAGCTGAGAATGTTTTGCTCCGCCCCCTTGGAGACAAACAAAGAACTTAACCCGCTGCAGCTTTTTGCATTGCTGAGAGTCAAATTTATACATATTGGACATTGCCAAATTTTACATTTCTAAGTTAACAGATAGAATTGGACAAATTAACCCATTGGGCTCAGGGGCAGAGCCACAATGGATTCTTTTTAAGCAGGTGACGGCAGGTTCCAAGGCCACATGAGAACTGATGGCACAACAAGAGATCCAGCAGCTTTGAGAATTTAAAACTGAATTGCAGACATCAAATATCATAGCATCTTTATCAATGAGACAAAATGCTTGAGAAGGGAAGATAGTTGCAAACACTTCTGTCCTTAACGTACAAAAAGTACAACCAAGTCTGGGCATAAGAAATTGGAATCAATAAACAAAATTTAACTGATATGAGTGGTTATTTAAAGCACTAAAACGGAAATGTATCTGATATTTAAGAGGACAATCAAAGTTTTAGAAAATAACAAATCAGTGGTTTACTGTGTTGGACATTGGCAATGGGTTCTGGTCCATACAGTTGGCACAAGAGTGTCAAAATAAATTTGCATTTACGTTCAAGGGACAACAGTACATCTGGACGTGTCTCTCCCAGGGATTTTATAATTATCCATCGATATTCCACCTTCCTTCAGAAGGTTAGAGTGAAAGTTAGGCTGAAAATGGCACAGATAATGAAGGAAAATGTTTCTTATTTGGGAATAATAATAACACAGGGAAAGCATGAGACAGAGCAAAAGTGAGTGCTGACAATCCTCGAACTCCCCTAGCGCAAGATATTAAAGCTCTAAAAATAAAGGCACTGTTCCTATTTCTGGTTATGAGATTAAACAGATAAGAAGCACCAACCCCCACGGTTAATCCCACATTCTAATTACCGACGAGTAAGGTTACGACCCAACAGCCAAAAGTGACTGGTCTCCCTTGCCCGTTCTTGACTACAGGACTAGAAAATAGTCTTGTGATAATAAAACCTAATAAAATTGTATATGATAATGTAAAGCTTGAGTTGTTACCGGTAATATTGATTTTCTCAGATATCCAGCTACCTGACTGGTGCCCTGAGAAGACCCGAGAGTTGCACAAGGTATTACTGTAACAATTGTTGAGACAGGAATTTGGTAATGAGAAAATAATAACGGGAAAGAGCCATAAACGCAGTTTAGTGAATGACGCAGCCACAGTCCTTAATACAGGAACTTCAATTGTCAATACTGTAGATTTGGAAAATGTGGACCAGAAGGTTAGAACTCTCAGTCAGCTAGTAAAGGATATTTTTTTTAAAAAGGAACAAAAGGCACAGAAGTGGTGTAGCTAAAGTAGGACAGGATCTGTCAAAAACGGTGACAGGACTGGTGAGAGTACGGGAAGGTCATGCTCATACTATTAATGATACCATAGAAAAGGTAAAGGAGGTCCACGACATTTCAAATAATGAAAGTGTTTGTAGTACATATGGTCCGTGGATGTTAGAACAAACGAAGGAAAATTGGAGGCAAATTGATGCAGGACGGGTACCAGTTTGGATAAATTACACCCAGTTAGAGGACTTAGCTAGTCACACAAATGTTAAAATTATCAGGTGCCAACTCAGAAAACTTAAGGTATGGAAAGGTCAGGAATGTGTAAATACAGGATCTATGAGTATTGGAGTAGTGTTGGGAATACCTGTAATTCTGAGAGATAAGTTAGGGATACAATTACATGAAGTAGAAAATATAGGAGTGATAAGGGGAAAAGATTACATAAAATACAATGATATTTTACCATATGTTGTGGAAATTGGAAAAGAGGTAATTGGAACAACATTGTCCATTGTCTGAGTGTAGTCTGGAAAACCAGGTCATCATATGTCCTCATCCTATATATAAAACGGCAGAATCAAAATGTGGATTTAATACCACTGTAAATTGCACCATGAAGACTAGGAAAGCATTGTCAGGACAAACCCATGTGGCCTATATGGGAAAGGGCAGATATTGCTTAACCACCACAGCGAGGGAGTACCAGTATGGACATAAACGGACTTGTCCGGTGAACAACAGTATGTTTTGGTTCAACCCACAATGACCAACCCGAGTGGGGAAGATGGAGTTGGTACAGATACATGAGCAAAAGACAGAAACGATAACTGTGACAGAAAGTATTAAGGAGGAATTGACAAATTACCTCCGAGAATATGAATATACTATTCAGCCATTGCTCACACGCTTGGGTAAAGAGAGACAGCAGCTGGAAGCCATTGCAAGCTGGAACAACAGTCGAAGATGCTACAAGATGAGATTGACAAGATAAATGATTCTACCTGGCAGGAGGACTTATGGAACTGGGGGTCAAACGTGCAGATACACCCCTGGTTTAGAATTATCTCCCATGTCCTGACAGTGGTTTTGGGTATCATGGTGTTATATGTGACCTACTTAATTTGGCAACTTAAGAAATTGATTAGGCAATGCAAGAGGATTTATGAACACAGGTTGGACAGCTACCCGAAAAGCAATCAGTGTTCGAGCTTGCTCTGTAAAAGGAGGGACAATTAGTTATGCCATAAAAGGGTAATTGGATAACCATCTCATATATACTTAAAGTGAGCAAATGAGTGATCAATGTACTTTATGAAACTGTATTATGTTTATACAATCGGTTATGTAACAGTGATGTTTAAATGAATTTGTAATTGTGCAAGTGTACCACCTTTTATGTTGCAAACAATTTGTTGAAGCCCCTGCAAAACTTATGCCTTTACAGAGTTCCCGCTGCCCCCTTGTGATATAAGCAGGCGACGTATTGAGTGCGACCCCTCCGGGTGTTGAAGGCTGTTTCTCGACAAATAGAGACCATTAAAGGCACCTAGGTGGGATCAAGGGAAGGATTCTTAAAATGGTTGTTGAAGAGTCAAGAGGGGACTGTGAGAACAGAATTTTAGAATTTTAAGAACAGAATTTTATGGGGACATTTAAACTGAGATTAATCAATCATGTATTGCTGGCTTGGCCTTGCGGCTGGGACAGCGCGATGGCAGAAAAAGATATTATGCTTCAATGACTACTTTAAATACCTCTCCCCTCCACATACGATGATATTGTGTTATCATGGTATGATAAAAGGAGGGATTGTTGGAGAATTTTCTGAGCTTTGCTAATTATTACTTAACTTTGTAGAAATAGAAAAACAGGACGCAGCTTGTAGCTAACCTAACCAATGGTCAGGAAATGTAGACAGAGCAACTGACCACAATCATCTGGCTTAGGAAGGGACAGAGCTCATGATGGATTTTGGGGAAGTGAAAGCAGAGTGTTCGTTACTGACTCTTCCGCTTTTATCATGTTTGTGCAACCTAGCCAGAAGTAACGGCCAAATATAGTACCTGGAGTGTGTACGTTAAATAGCGAACAATAGCTTGTTATGCTCGAAATAACGCTCTACTGACCTCGGACATTGCAAAGGGCACAGAGCTGCAGGTGGTCTTGTGGTTGTCCTGTGGTTTCTGCTTAATTGTGAAACTGCTAGCTCTGCTTCTTTTATACTATTTAAGTCCACGGCGATTTGTAGTTGGCGGGAGTAGCGCTGGACCGCATTGAGGTTAGGTGTGCTCCCCCATGATATCATGCTATAAAGGGTTTGATTCCCAACGTCTGAGTCCGGAGAATTTGTTCAACAATTGGGCACAATCTGGATTTTCTTCAACAGGACTCCTGCACTACCTGCCTGCGCCTACTACTCCTCCTGGTGGACGGCCATCCCTCTTCTGCCTGTGCAGCCATTACCTGCGGTGTGGCCACCTCGCTAAACATGCTATCCACGGCGTCCTCAGCACCATGGTCCTCACTGGATACAGGGGTGCGGTGCTTGAGGATTGGAGAAATGCTAACGTTGTACCTCTGATTAAAATAGGAGTGAAAGATAGACAGAATAATTACAGGCCAGTCAGCCTGACCTCAGTCGTGGGCAAATTATTGGAATCTATTCAGACAGATAGGATAAACTGTTACTTAGATAGGCACAGGTTAATCAAGGATAGTCAGTATGGTTCTGTTAAGAGAAGATCTTATTTGACCAACATGATCACATTTTTTGAAGCAGTAACAAGGAAGATAGATGAGGGTAGTGCAGCTGATGTGGTCAACATAGAATTTATCAAGGCTATTTACAAGTTCCCACATGGCAGACCGGTAAAAAAAAATTCCCATGGGATTCAGAGAAATGCAGCAAGGTGGATACAAAATTGGCTTAGTGGCAGGAAACAATGGGTAATTGTTGACGGGTGTCTTAATGACTGTAGGGCTGTTACCAGTGGTATTCCGTGGAGCTCAGTACTGGGTCCCCTGCTTTTTGTAGTATATCTTAACGATTTGGACGTAAATGTAGGGGGCATGGACAAGAAGTTTGCAGACCAGACGAAGATTAGCTGATTGGCAAATAACAAGGAGGATAGCTGCAGGCTGCGGGAAGTTATTGATGGTCTGGTCAGATGGGCACAAAAGTGACAAATGGAATTTCAGACAGAGAAATGCGAGCTGATGCATTTTGAGAGGTCAAACAAGGCAAAGGAGTACACGATAAATGAGAAAATACTGAGAAGTGTAGAGGAAGTGAGGGACCTTGGAGTCAATTTCCACAGATCCCTGAAGGTAGCAGGACAGGTCGACAAGGTGGTTCAGAAGGCATAGGGAATCTTTACCTTTATTAGCTGTGGTATAGAATATAAGAATAGGGAAGTTATGCTGGAACGGACTAAATCATTGGTTGGACCACAACTTGAGTACTGTATGCAGTTCTGGTCACCTTATTACAGAAAGGATGTAATTGCACTGGAGAGGGTGCAAAACAGATTTACGAGGATGTTGCCAGAACTGGAACAATGCAGGTTGGAGGAAAGATTGAATAGGCTGGGTTTAGTCTCTTTGGAACAGAGAAGGCTGAGAGGAGATCTGATTGAAATGTACAAAATCTTGGGGAGCCTGGATAGAGTGGAAGTGAAGGATTTATTCACCTTAGCAGAGAGGTCAGAGACGGGGTGGGGGGGGGGGGGGGGGTGGGGTGTGGGCATAGCTTTATACTGATTGCTAGAGAAATAGAGGGATTCAAATGACATCTGATTCACAGGTCTTTCGAATCAATGTCTGGTTGTTCCACTTAAGAATTCCCTTCCTTAAATGAAAAAAAGTTGGTCAGACTAATCTGAGCAAGATTCCACTCAACTTCGCAACCAGTCATTTTGTTTCAGCCTTTTTCAACGTCTGGCCCCAAGTTGCACCATTGCATATTTTGGGATTTTCATGCTTAAAAACTTTTATTTAGAAATTCGCAGTTCTGAATTTTCAATTTACCTCAATGGGGTCCTCAGTTGTGCCTGACCTAACAAGTTACAAATAACGACTACTTATGAATCCAGTATAATTCATTAAGCAAGATGATATAAATACTGAACATAAAAGCACTCAAGGCAATGTGGAAGTTTCTTATCCTTCAAGACCAGGATTCTTTGAATGTTGCCAGCACAGGCGATGCCTTTGTTCTCCTGTCTCTGAATTTACATTACGTTGAACTGTGTTTCAGAATAATTACACCACAGACACCATTGTTAACTGTACCAGCAAAGACTCTGAGTTTCCATCTTTTGGGCTTCCGATTCCTTATTATGATATCCTTTGAGTTAACTCTTCCATTAATTTAACGTGATGTTCATCTGTTGTCACCACACCTCTGTAATTAGAGTGGAGTACGCTAAATGCATCTCCATCTCTTATTTCCTCGGCTCCAAGAGTTAACATTTCATTGTGTGAACACATATTACATCCTTGTAGATACAAAGCAGTCGGACAAGCACAGTTTCATCTTCTTATCAACAATGTCAACTACCGTAAACAATTCACCTCAACATTCCCAGGTTGCCAAAGCAATTAAGAATAAATGTGTCCAGTGGAATATCAGGAAAAAATGTTGTTTTTAAACATAAATGTTTTATTCTACAGATACATTTAATTGATCAAGTCAGTTAGCATACATATTAAACTACATGGTTCCTGTTTAATGATAGGTGTCATATCCAGTTCAAGCTTCTTTCACATCAGTTCCTTTAGGGAGAGCAGTCACTCTTCTCCTGACCCCTTTACCAAGTTCATCTCTTTCCCTTTGCTCACTGCTTGTTATCTTTTTTGATTTCTGTTCATTTACTTCCCATCCTCTTGCTCTAGACCCCCTCTTCCCGTCACTAACAGCTCTAGTGTTTGTCTTTACCCCGACAGGCCATTTTCTTCTGGACCTCCAGCGGTCACCTCTTCTCCATTAACCACTGGATCTTTAAGCTGGTCTCAGTTGCTTTGTTTATTAATTAATTTAATAATTGATGTAACTGGATATTTCACAGCGCTCTTTAACTGCTCTCTGAACTCGGACTGAGTGGCCACATAAATAAATGTGTTTGTACAGCAACTTACATTCCGTAGCATATAAGCGACCTTTCCAAAGATATAAAAAGAATCATCATCGAAGAAATAACCAACATCAAAGATATATAAAATATACACCAGCCACAGAAATATGAAATTGCCAGATATGCTGAAGAGTAAAATCATGGACTTCCTTCTTCTCTCCATTTCAGAGTCACTGTGATTATCTTTCTTGCTCTGACCCCTCAGTCTCTGGCGAAGTCGACTGGTCACTAAAATGTGTCTGACCGTCAGAGCATTCAGCAACAGAATTAAAATGAACGGCAATAATGGTGTTAAAACTTTTTCAAATCTTCTCCAACCAATCCACCGAGGGTCAGTAAAATAGCTTGGCTTATTAGAACAGCTCCATTCTACATTGTCTGTTACCCATCCAGGTTCATATCTAAAGTAGATGGGAATATTTTTCAGACAGAGCAGGATGCCAGTTGTTGACAGAACCACACTCGCAGTTTTCCTGGTGCAATATTTTGATTTCAGCTTCTGGCAACAAATGGCGACAAATCGATCAAATGTGAAAGTGATGGTGAACCAAACAGAACAGTCGACGGCTGCACGGATCAAGGCATAGAGAGGGCGACACACAGAGGTGAGGTCCAGGAAATTAAATGGGAAATAAAAGTTATTGATTCTCCGGAGTATGATCTCAGTGATAATGACCAGTAGATCCGCCGTTGACATGGCCACCAGGTAACGGGTGGTGCAGCTGGAGAGTCCGCAATTTCCCTTGGACAGGATCACAATTGACACCAAATTAACTGGAAAGGAGAGAAGGGAGAAGTGGCTGTAAATTACTGGAAAATCATTCTCCGCTTCTCAACCCATGCAGGAAGGATTTTAGAACAAAAACCGTTTGGATTGGGATCGGGTCCATGACCTCAACCTGCCTCCAACACCAACACTTCCAGATTTAACAAATCCTGGACGGGGGGAGTACAGCACCCCGCTCACCGGACGCTGGTCAACTAGTTAAATATAGTAATGAGGAGCCAAAGAATGGATAGACTGGAGAACTGTAGCCGAACTCCAACCACTGCCAGTGTAGGAACCCATTCCGGACTCGAAACACTCCCTGGTGTCGAAGAAATTCCTCCCCGATTCGAACCAGTCCCACAGATAGGAGGCACTCATACGTCTTGGATCACTCTCTTTGATGTATAAATGAGTTAGATTGAAAAGGGAGTTTATTGAGTCAATGCAAATGTGATCACAGCACAGGCTTTCATTTCTACAGGAATATCATTAAAAGAAAAGTGTCATAATAATGTATTATAAAGGTGGTGATTGAACACGTAAATAATGTGTACTCTTCTGGACTACACGTGATAAAAATATCCAGGGTTATCAACAGATGCACGTATTCTTCACAAAAATAATACCATAACTGGGGGATTATAGTTATTGGGATATGTTGTGGCTCTATTCTGTCGATAAGAGAAGGATGAGTGTTGAACTAAAAGAGGCCTTTAAAATTATATAAGGTTCAGAGAGGGATAACGTGGACCTGATATTTTCATCTTTGCTGGTGACCAGTTCTGCATTTCCTGAAAATAAAATGGTCATCAATAAATGCACGATGGAATTCAGGAGAGATCTATTCACTTGTACTGCTGGGAACGTGGAATTGAGACCTCTTGGAGTAGTGGCAATGGGGGGAAAAACATGACGAAGCGAAGTTAGTACATGAGGGAGACAGGATTGGAAGGATATACAAATAGGAATAGATGAGGTGGAATGAAGAGTGGCTCGTGAAGAGCAGGAAGACAGCCATGATCTCGTTGCATCGAATGCCCAGTTTATGTGCTGTAAGATCAGTAACTCGTCTATTAACAAGTCATAGTCATCAGTATTTTTCGTAATATTGAAGAGGATTACTTATTATTGCAGTGCACTCATGACCAAACGCTTCTCAGGACCGTGCTCGGGAAGGAAATTAATCAGCACCTGATAGTGCTGTCAACAACTCTACTTAGAGTAAGAGTAAGATGGTGACCCGCATTGAATACAATGACAGATACTCCAGGAAATACACAGTCCCTAGTGTTACGTTGTCCACACCAGTTAGTCAGACACAATCAGTGCAGTTCCAGAGTGACAAAGACTCCCAGTTATACATGATCGCTGAGGTCAGGTGCTCCACTCCAGTTCGTGCACACACACACAGGATAATTCTACATTAACAGATAATTCCAGTAATCCTTCCCCTCTGAGATTTTCCTGTTTGAGCTCTGATTCTACAGAATACAACATTCCACATAATTCAACAACTTTACAATGTAGTGTGCCTTGAGCTTGAAACAGTTGAGACAACAGATTAAAATTGCACAGATAATTCAGGAAATTAATACAATTATATTATTGAATGTGTGTCTTTGTAACTGTAACCATTCGATCTCATGTAATATTATTATTCCCATGGTAATGGAAGAAACCAGCTCATACACAGATTTACAAAACTTCATTGGATATATACACTTACCAGGAACGCCAATTATTGCAAGGGTCACATAGAATATGTTCCTCACCCATTGAATTGGTCGGTGCATTTTCTGCTTGGACTGATCGGTCTGTTTGTGCTGCATGTAATATCCCTGAAATAAATTCTGAGCTGACACATTCCCAGTGCATTAACTTTATGTCCTCCCGGATCTCCATGGGAATACTGAGGTTGCAAAATTGTTCTAACATTTTTTCTTAATCTTGAACAAACAGATTACGACAGCTGTGTTAATTCCCTGTTGATGGAATATATTTTCCACTAAAATTGAATTTAACCCATTCCTACCTGCAAGACTGGCCAAATCTGATCACAATAAGCAACTATTCAGAACTGGAAGCTGTGTTAAAGAGAAATGAAGGAAGTCCTACAAAAATCATGAGTCCCATCTGTAGATTTCATGTCGTTTTAGTGATGGCATTCACTCTGCATGACGATTCTGAAATTAAATTCCTAACGTCAGAGAAGCCTCTAACCGTTCGTCTATACCGTGGATGCTCTCTTTATCTATGCAATTCCGTTTAACAATTCATATATTCAAACAAAAAGGAGTATAGAATGGTTGGAACACAGCAGCTGGCCATTTAGTCTGTCTTGTCTGTGTCAGCTCTCTGCACGGGCAGTTCATCTAAACTTACTCCCACATCTCCTCATCACTGACCTGCATTGTTTTTTTCTCTTCAGTTTGCTTATTCAATTCGCTTCTGATTGAATCTGGCTTCACCACTCTTTCAGCCAGTTCATTTCGTATCCTAAACACGTGCTGTGGAAACATACGTTTTCCCACATGTCCCCATTGATTCTATTGACAATCCATTAAACCCGCGTCCTTTGGTTTTTGCCACGTCTGCCAATGAGAGCGGTTTCTCTGTGTCTACTCTGTTTAAACCGCCCATGCTTTGGACCAAATCTATCAGCCTTTCTCTCAATTTGATTGTCTAATCTGTCGGCATGAAGCATCTGTGACCCCTGGAATTTTCTCTTGAACATTTTCTACATCCGTTGTAACGTCTACACATTGTTCCTCAAAGTGTGGTGCCTAGAACTGGACACAATGGCAGGATTGTCAATATCGTTCTATCCCTCACACAGTCCGAGCTACTCTGTTTCCCTTTTCAACCTCTTTATCCGATACATCGATGATTGTGGCTTTGTCAAACCCTTCTTTCACATAGAGTTCGAAACTTTAATCAAATTTGCATTTAAATATCTGTACCTCCCTCGCCTGAAAACGGTCCCTCTGTGACTCTTCACTTCTCTTCCACGAATTCCCTCTCTCCATTTAAGTGGACAGACTTTGCATCAATATTTACTATAATCCACCAACTTCCACAATTATCTTGACCACACTTCCTCCAACTCCACTTTGCATAAATAATAACTTCCATTCTCTCAGTTTTCTCAACACCTTCTGTTTTTCCCAACGATGCCATCTTTCATACCAGAGCTTCTGCAGTCTCTTCATTTCACATTAACAGTGCATTCCTCGCATTAGTTTTGCAGAGGCCTCAGCTTTATATGTTCCATCACCCGAGTGACTGTCCTCACCTCCTTCCCTATTTTCCAGAACCATGATATTAATTCACTTATTCTCACTTTCCAGTCCAACCGCCTCCACCTTCAACACATCATCCACCGACATTTCCACCATGTCCAACTAAAATCGTGAACAAAATATCTTTGTTCACTTTACAGTCACACCCAAGATTTGGTTTGCTTGCCCGCAGCTCCTTTCGATGCAAGTGCAAGAGATACAACAGATTTCCTTTCACCTATGATGATGAGGTCATTAGAAATAAAAGTGGGAGTAGGCCATTCAGACCATGGATCATGTTCTGCCATTCAAAACCATTATAGGTGATCTGAACATGGCTGGAATTCCAATTTCCCGCCAGACAGCAGTAAGTCTTCACTTCCTCGTCAATGAAAAGTCTGTCTAAACCAGCCTTGAATATATTCAATGACCCAGACTCCACTGATTTCTGTGTAAGTGAATTCTAAATGCGATGGAACTTTCAAGAGAAGAAATTCCTCCTCATCACCATTTTAATTGGGAGACCGCTTATTCAGAAACGGTGGAGAATGTGCTGAGCTCAGGGCCGGGCAGGGCACCAATGTACTAAACATCTGGGCTTAGACTTAGGCAGCAAGGTGAAGGCTGGTCCTTCTTGTTCCTTGGATGTGGGCATTGCTGGCGAGGCTGGGATTTGTTATCCATCTTTTGTTTCTCTTTGGAACGAGGTGGGGAGCCACCTTCTTGAAACGCTGGACTCCATCTGCTTCCGGTGCATCCCCCAGTGGAATTAGATAGGAAGTTCCAGGATTTAGACCCAGCAATAATGAAAAAATGGCGATGTAGTTCCAACTCAGGATGTCTGTGGCATGGAGGGAACATTCAGGTGTTCATGTTTCCATGCGTCTGCCGCCCTTACCCTTTTAGGTGTTAGCGGTCTCGTGCTTGAAAGGAGCTGTCAAAGAAAATGTTGGAACTTCCTGCGGTGTGATATTGTATATGGTACAGACGGCAGCCACTGTGTGTTGGTGGTGGAAGGAGTTAAGTGTTAATATGGAGCACCAGATGTACATCAAGCAAGCCCATTTGCTTGGAACTTGCTGAGGTGCTTGGGGTTTGTTGGCGGCGGCACAGTTCCAGGAAAGTGGAGTGTTTTCCATTATTCCTGACTTATGAACTAAGAACAAAGAACAGTGCAGCACAGGAACAGGCCATTCGGCCCTCCAAACCTGCGCCAATCTTGATGCTTCTCTAAACTAACACCTACTGCACTTCCGGGGTCCATATCCCTCTATTCCCTTCCTATTCATGTATTTGTCAAGATGTCTCTTACATGTCGCTATCGTATCTACTTCCACCACCTCCCCTGGCAGCAAGTTCCAGGCACTCACCACCCTCTGTGTAAAAAACTTGCCTCGCACATCCCCTTTAAACTTTGCCCCTCTCACCTTAAACCTATGTCCCCTAGTAACTGATTCTTCCACCCTGGGAAAAAGCTTCTGACTATCCACTCTGTCCATGCCGCTCAAAACTTTGTAAACCTCTATCATGTCGCCCCTCCACCTCCGTCGTTCCAGTGAAAACAATCCGTGTTTTTCCAACCTCTATTCATATCTAATGCCCTCCAGACCAGGCAGCATCCTGGTAAACCTCCTCTGTACACTCTCCAAAGCCTCCACATCCTTCTGGTAGTGTGGCGACCAGAATTGCACGCAATGTTCTAAGTGTGGCCTAACTAAAGTTCTGTACAGCTGCAACATGACTTGCCAATTTTTATACACTATGCCCCGACCAATGAAGGCAAGCATGCCGTATGCCTTCTTGACTGCCTTATCCACCTGCGTTGCCACTTTCAGTGACCTGTGGACCTGTACGCCCAGATCTCTCTGCCTGTCAACACTCCTGAGGCCTTATAGATTACGATGTAAAAGTCAGTGGATGATTTATTTATTGCATAAGTCCCAGCGTCTGATCTTCTCTTGGAGCAACAACATTGATTTGTCTGGCCCAGTTCTGATCAAAGGTAACGCCTATGATATTGATAATATGATAATTGGGGAGTGACCACGATGATGGATATCACGGGGAGTTGGTTAGATTCTCTCTTGTTGGACAGGGCATTTTACTGGAAAATGTGTGATGAGATTTTCAGCTTCTTTTTATCAGCACAAGCCTGACACAAACAATGCACAATAAATGTTTTTTTGTTAGAGTGAAGGTAGACAGGTTCACTTTGGCCGTCATTCAACCAGACTAATGTTCGTCTCATCTTGGCCTCAAGTTTGACCAAATAAGTGAAAGCGGCAAATCATAGAGTAGATGGAGGGAGTATAAACTGTCATTGATCTATTTGCTGAAACAAGCCACGAGCTTCATGATTGGCTGTGATAATTTCCAATCGATACATTGTAACGATAAAGAGAACAAGGACAATACACAGGGTTGCATAACATATGGACAAGAGGAGGGATCATTGGATCTGATACCGGCTCTTTGGAAAGTTATGCTGCTATCCATAGAACCATGGGGCTTGCAAAGCTTACTCTGAGCAATTACATGAACCAACTCTTCCCACTACATGGCGGGACATTGTAGTAAAAGGGAGAATACGGTGGTGCAGGGTCGTGCTAATGTGATGGCTAAAGTTCCCATCTTGGTGATGGATCTGTAGCTTGAGGGTCCAGTTGGCAGGTGAGTGGGAAAGCTGTTAGCAGCACAGCTCTGGCTCTCATTTCTGGAAGTGATTAACAACAGATTGAAGGAGTTCCACGGAAAGTAAGAAATATAATTCCCACCCCAGGAATTCATTGTATCTTCTGGATTACCTTAACAAAGCAAAAAAAAAAACCTCTCACACCGAGGACTATGCCAGTTGGCTGAAAAGGCAAAGCTGCCACATGTTTCACATTCATGTCAAACAGAAATCAAACACTCGGACTCTTTGGTGAATCAAATTCAATCCTTCGTAAATACAAGCATTTTTCTATTTCAATAATTTCGTTTCCATTCTCGGGAAGATCTATTTCTTCCGTACATCCTAGTTTTACATTTTGTTTCCAAATAGTTCTGTGATTTTATGTTCGATTTCGCACACTATCAGGATGGAGCATTCTACACTTACAAACTTGACATTCAACAAACCTCCCCAAAAAATCTTCAAGGCAAATCTGCCAGCAAAAGCATGTACACGTCCTTCTGACTCTCCCTCACATGAATTGCAATTATTGCTGATTTTTACTTTGCGGTGAGTCGGTTCCTTGTTGGTTTGAATTATCCTGAGGGAGGGACTGATAGCCTCATCGAATATTTCGTTCATGCCCTGAAATCAGGCAAATCCCACGCCCTGACAGAGATCAACAAATGAACCTGAAACATCCCAATTACAATATCTGAACCTGGGAAGGCGCAAAATGCAGGTCCATTAAGTTAATTTGGTAAACAGGCACCTGAAAAAGGACGAAGCAGGAGCCAGTCTTACTTCCACATAAGTTTATTTCCAGTACTCATACAGCATAAGTGCAGACTACATCTCCCTTCTCCAGACCAGCTTCCCCCGTACCCCTTCCCTGGTGGAAACGGGTTCTTCCAGATGTACCCTGATCTTTCCACAATTAGTATCAGCTGCTCTTAATCACAATTAGAACATGCAGCTGAGCAAACTCAATTGACAAATCATTTGCAACATTGCCTCATTATCACCATCTTGTTATCAGTCCATCAATGTGTCCATTGCACATTATTATTTTTCTTGTGATTCCTGTTTGAATATTCAAGCTCCATGTGAGCATTTCAGCTCCTGTTTGAAGACCAGAACTGCTCATCACATGACCTGCATTGCATGAATGCACAACCTCTGGACTGTTCATTCAACACACACCCTGAAATCTCCCGCTACTGCACTCACTCACACAGCGACATACAGAATCACACTTAAGGAAAGTACAATAGAAAGGAATAGTGCACTTTTACAGCTTATAATCAAAATAATAGTCCATAATTCAGGTGGATCGTTCTCGAAAAGACACGTTGCAGACTTTATGAAAAAGACGCCTTCACTCCTGAAGTGTCGTTCAACAGCCAGAGTCACATACTGAAGCGGCTTTCAGGATTTTATTGAAGGGATAGAATTTCTGCAGGGCACAAACTTGGTTGCTTGCAGTCTCGTTACCACGAGGTCAGTTTGCAGTACTTTTGGATTCGAAATGGAACAGGCTTGGAGAACTCACCATGTTACAGTCTCCAATTATTTAGGCATAGATTTTGCTGCCCTTTCTGCTGTTGCTGTTGTCTCTGTCTTCAGACAGTACTGAAATAATAAAAGGAAACCAACATGGTTAGTTCATCATCTACATTATCACATTTCCCTTTCCCAAATATGCTGTGGGAGTTAGTGTGATTATTCATTAACTGGCTTGTTGCTTGATTTCGGTATTTGTTTCAGAAAAACCCATTCAGTTCAGGATTGCCTCTTGGATTGTCTCAGGATACGGGGAGTTGCCACTTCTTAGTCTGGAGGGTATCATTTTGTCCTTGCCAGACAGTATGGCTGTTTAGAAATTCACTGATCAGGTCAGATGATCTTTGGTGGCCATCGTTTGTGGGTCGTATGACCCATTTTAAAAGAAAGGTCAGTTACAAAATGCTACACACTCAGTGAAATTCATATGTTCAAAAATATGAATTTGACATGGCTCTGCTGGGCAGGGCAATAAATTGATCTAATTGCGCCAAATGATACTAATGCTAAAATACATTGAACAAATCTCAGACACAAATCCCATTGCACAGTTTCTCCAATCTAAACAGGCTCCAGCCGTTATAGTACAGCTGTCCAGTATCACTCGACTGTGATGCTTCCTCTCTTCCTTTGCATATGCACTTTTCCAACATACTTTCCACTGCACTGAGGAAAGAAGCAGGTGAACCCAGACCGTAGAGTATGGGGTGGCAAGAAACCGGTGACCAGCAGCGAAATGGTCGCTGACCACAACCATGACAACTTACATTAACAAAGCGCGACACTCATCCAAAGAAACATCTCGGAAGACAGAACAGAGCAGGTAAAAGCAGCGTGACATCAAGCACAAGTGGAAAAGTAGAGGGAGTGCGAGACTGATGAGCAAATAACGAGAGATATCAACTTCCAGACGGGTTTTGAAGACACGAATAGAGTTTAAATGATGGAGTGCTGGAATTTCCGATGCCCTGGGTACAGTTAAATTGGGAAACACCTGCTGACGGTGCAGCAGAAAATGTGGTGCACAACAAATACTGCTCGACAACTGATGACAATGGAGGAGTGGACAAACTTCACAGTGAATGATAGCTTGGCAGATTGTTGTGATTGACAGGGTATTATCTACAGCAGTGTTGTAATGGTCGTCCACGATTCTTCAAATTATTTCAGTGGAGAAATGAGGACAAGAATAACTTGGTGGACCTGTGCTGGACAGGGATTGGGGTCTTATTCCTGGTCAGGATTTGAGCTGTGGCATTCGGAATACCTGCCGTTTAGGCTGTGCTCCTGATTTGGTCTTGGGTAGACAGCAACTGGAGACGGAGGCAGGGCTGGTGAGACTGACCAGGAACAGAGCCTGATCATGTGACCCTGTCTTACTGAATGTTTGGGTAACTTGTGCTGGCTGCTGTTTGAATGGCTCCTGGCTTTGTGATCAGATTTCCTCCCTGGTTACCATTCATGGGCTTCAGTGAATTTGCACAGCAGCTGGTTGAGACAGCGGTCACAGTGAGTATGATTCCTCCATATAAATAGAAGAAAAAATATGAGCGTAGAATGTGGGAGGTCGGCCAAGAGTGTGTTTGAACATTCAAACCTGGAGCTGACAAAGACACGGATGAGTTTTCAGCAGCATTTGAGGTGAAACTGGGGAAGAGGAATGGGTCATTGAGATGGTGAAGGCATGTGGTTGTAAGCTCATGTCGAGGTTAACTATATGACCAAGGTTGCGAAAAATATGGGATCAGTCTCAGACAGTTTCCAGGAAAAGGAATTCTGGATAGAGATAAAGATTGTAGCAAGGAACAAAGTAAATGGCTTCAGCCTTTCCAATATTTAATTGAAGGACATTGCTGTTCACCCAGTACCAGATTTCTGACAAACCGTGTGACAATCCTGAGACAACTGAGGAACGAGGGATGTGAGGGTGAGGTAGAGTTTGGTGTCTTCAGCACCAATATTGAAACTGACATTCTGTTTCTGGGTGATGTCACTGGCAGAAAGAATGTAAGTGAGAAATAGACCCATCGAGATAAACAGAGACACTGCTGCAGAAATTGGAATATAATCTACTAATGGTGATATTCTCACCATGATTATAAAGATAAAAATGGAAGCAGATGATTGCAGTTCCAGACACGGGGACGATGGTGGAGAGATTTGGAGGATTGACTGAGCAACTCAGTCAATTGCTGCAGACAGGCCGAGAACTCAAGGAGGAAAAGTACATGTTTATTTCAGTCACACAAGATGCCATTTGTGATTTTGATAAGAGCTGATATGGAACTGTGGCAGTTATGGATGTCAGATTGGAGGACTTCAATCATGGAGTTCTGGAAAAGATAGGCACAAATTAAGGAGGCAACAAGAAAAGGCAGGATCTTGGGATGGAAACTGAGTTTGGAAATCGGCTAAAGAAAGGGTTATAGAATAAAAACAATAAGTGCGGGAAATACTCAGCAGGCCTGGCAGCATCTGTGGATAGAGCAACAGAGTTAACGTTTCAGGTCAGTGAGCTTTCATCAGAAATGGCAAAGGGTAGAAATGTGACAGTTTTTAAGCAGATTAAGCGGGGGTGGAGCAACAGAGAACAAAATGGAAGGTGTTGAAAGGCCAAATGGTCACAGAGAATAACTGAGAAGGAGGTCATGGGGCAAAGTCAAATAGAGTGTGTTAATGGCATGGTGCAAAAGAACACATTAGTGCAGAGAGGGTATTAAATGACTGAATAATGAAAGCTCTAGACAAAAGCACAAGCATGAATAAAAACAGTAGGCAAGTATGAAAATATTTAATGATGAAACAAATTAAATAAAATAAAAATGAAAGAAAAAGCTAAATATAAAAAAGGGACTAGTCATGCTCTGAAATTATTCAACTCAATGTTCAGTCCACAAGGCTGTAGTGTGCCTAATTGGTAAATGAGATGCTGTTCCTCGATCTTGCGTTGATGTTCACTGGAACACTGTAGAAATCCCAGGACAAAGATGTGGGAATGACAGCAGGGGTGTGTGTTGGAATGGCAACTGACAGATAGATCAGAGTCATGTTTTTGGACTGATTGGAGGTGTTCGGAAAAGCGGTCACCTAATCTGCGTTTGGTCTCCCCAATGCAGAGGAGACCGCATTGTGAGCAGTGAATACAGTATATTAAATTGAAAGATTTACAATTAAATGGCTGCTTCATCTGAAATGAGTGTTTCAGGCCTTGGATAGTGAAGAGAGAGGAGGTGAAAGGGCAGCTGTTACACATCCTGTGATTGCAGGGGAAGGTGCCGTGGGAAGCGGACGAGGTGGTGGGAGTAATGGAGCAGAGGATCAGGGTGCTGTGGAAGGAATGATCCCTTCGTAATGCTGACAGGGAGAGGAAGATGTATTTGGTGGTGGCATCATACTGGACGTGGCAGAAATGGCAGCGGGTAATCATATGGATGTGCAGGCTGGTGGGATGGAAAGTGTGGACAAGAGAATCCCGGTCGCGGTGCTGGGAGGGAGAGGAAGGGCTGAAGTCGCAGGTGCAGGAAATGGACCGGACATGGTTGAGGGCCCTGTCAACCACAGTGGGGAGGAATCCGCGGTTGTGGAAAAAGGAAACGACATTGGAGACGCTGTTGTGCATAGAACAAGCAAAGAACAAAGAACAGTACAGCACAGGAACAGGCCATTCGGCCCTCCAAACCTGCGCCGATCTTGATGCCTGCCAAATCTAACACCTTCTGCACTTCCGGGGCCCATATCCCTCTATTCCCTTCCTAATCATACATTTGTCAAGATGTCTCTTACACGTCGCTATCGTATCTGCTTCCACCACCTCCCCTGGCAGCAAGTTCCAGGCACTCACCACCCTCTGTGTAAAAACCTTGCCTCGCACATCCCCTCTAAACATTGCCCCTCGCACCTTAAACCTATGTCCCCTAGTAACTGACTCTTCCACCCTGGGAAAAAGCTTCTGACTATCCACTCTGTCCATGCCGCTCATAACTTTGTCAACCTCGATCATGTCATCCCTCCACCTTCGTCGTTCCAGTGAGAACAATCCGAGTTTTTCCAACCTCTCCTCATAGCTGATGCCCTCCAGTCCAGGCAACATCCTGGTAAACTTCCTCTGTACCCTCTCCAAAGCCTGCACGTCCTTCTGGTAGTGTGGCGACCAGAATTGCACGCAATATTCTAAGTGTGGCCTAACTAAGGTTCTGTACATCTGCAACATGACTTGTCAATTTTTATACTCTATGCCCGGACCGATGAAGGCAAGCGTGCCGAATGCCTTCTTGATTACCTTATCCTCCTGCGTTGCCACTTTCAGTGACCTGTGGGCCTGTACTCCCAGATCTCTCTGCCTGTAAATACTCCTAAGGGTTCTGCCATTTACTGTATACCTCCCACCTGCATTAGACCTTCCAAAATACTTAGTAAATAGTCACAATGTTAAACATAGGTTCCAGGGGAGCCTGCACAGTGGATAGTCACAAGTTTAAACACAGGGCCCGGGGGAACCTGCCCAGTGAACTGTCACAAATTTAAATACAGGGCGTGGGAGGAACCTGCAAAGTGAACAGTCACAAGTTTATAAACAGTTCCCGAGGGGAGCCTGCACAGTAAATATTTGCAATATTTAACACAGGGCCAGGGGCGAGACTACACAGTGAATCGTCTCAGGTCTAAACACAGGGAACAGGGTAATCTGCACGGTGAATAGACACAAGTTTAAACACAAGATTGTGGAGAAACTCCTCAGTGAAGAGTCACAAGATTAAGCACAGCGCCCGTGGGGATCCTGCACAGGAAATATTCACAAGATTGAACACAGAACGCAAGGGGAATCTGCACAGCTATTCGTCACAAGTTTAAACACAACTCCCGGGGGCTCCTGCACAATCAACAGTCACAACAGTAAACACAGGTACTGGGGTGAATAGGCACAGTGAATAGTGACATGATTAAACACAGGGCCTGGGGGTATCCTGCACAGTGAACAGTCGCAAGTTTAAACACAGGGCCCGGCGGATCCTGCACAGTGATTCATGTCAAGTTTAAACACATGGCCCGAGGTTGCTGCACAGTGAATTCGCGTCAAGTTTAAACACCGGGCCCAGGGGGAACCAGCACAGTGAATAGTCACAAGTTTAAACAGAGGGCCTGGGTGGATCCTGCACAGTGATTCATGTCAAGTTTAAACATAGGGCCCGGGGGGGATCCTGTACAGTGATTCATGTTAAGTTTAAGGACAGGGCCCGGGAGAACCTGCACAGTAAATAGTCACAAGTTTAAACACAGGGCCCGGGGTTCCTGCACAGTGATATAGTCACAAGACTAAAAACAGGGCCCGGGGGAATCTGCACAGTGATTCATGTCAATTTTAAACACAGGGCCCGGGGGTATCTGCACAGTGAACAGTCACAAGGTTAAACACAAGGCGCAGGGGGGACCTGCACAGTGATATAGTCACAAGTTTAAACACATGGCCCGGGAGGAACATGCACAGAGAATTTCTTTTGTTTCTTTTGGGCCTCCTTATCTCGAGAGACAATGGATACGCGCCTGGAGGTGGTCAGTGGTTTGTGAAGCAGCGCCTGGAGTGGCTATAAAGGCCAATTCTGGAGTGACAGGCTCTTCCACAGGTGCTGCAGAGAAATTTGTTTGTCGGGGCTGTTGCACAGTTGGTTCTCCCCTTGCGCATCTGTCTTTCTTCCTGCCAACTAATAAGTCTCTTCGACTCGCCACAATTTAGCCCTGTCTTTATGGCTGCCCGCCAGCTCTGGCGAATGCTGGCAACTTGCTCCCACGACTTGTGATCAATGTCACACGATTTCATGTCGCGTTTGCGGACGTCTTTATAGCAGAGACATGGACGGCCGGTGGATCTGATAACAGTGGCGAGCTCGCTGTACAATGTGTCTTTGGGGATCCTGCCATCTTCCATGCGGCTCACATGGCCAAGCCATCTCAAGCGCTGCTGACTCAGTAGTGTGTATAAGCTGGGGGTTTTGGCCGCTTCAAGGACTTCTGTGTTGGAGATATAGTCCTGCCACCTGATGCCAAGTATTCTCTGAAGGCAGCGAAGATGGAATGAATTGAGACGTCGCTCTTGGCTGGCATACGTTGTCCAGGCCTCGCTGCTGTAGAGCAAGGTAATGAGGACACAGGCCTGATACACTCGGACTTTTGAGTTCCGTGTCAGTGCGCCATTTTCCCACACGCTCTTGGCCAGTCTGGACATAGCAGTGGAAGCCTTACCCATGCGCTTGTTGATTTCTGCATCTGGAGACAGGTTACAGGTGATAGTTGAGCCTAGGTAGGTGAACTCTTGAACCACTTCCAGAGCGTGGTCGCCAATATTGATGGATGGAGCATTTCTGACGTCCTGCCCCATGATGTTCGTTTTCTTGAGGCTGATGGTTAGGCCAAATTCATTGCAGGCAGCCGCAAACCTGTCGATGAGACTCTGCAGGCACTCTTCAGAGTGAGATGTTAAAGCAGCATCGTCAGCAAACAGGAGTTCTCTGATGAGGACTTTCCGTACTTTGGACTTCGCTCTTAGAACAGCAAGGTTGAACAACCTGCCCCCTGATCTTGTGTGGAGGAAAATTCCTTCTTCAGAGGATTTGAACGCATGTGAAAGCAGCAGGGAGAAGAAAATCCCAAAAAGTGTGGGTGCGAGAACACAGCCCTGTTTCACACCACTCAGGATAGGAAAGGGGTCTGATGAGGAGCCACCATGTTGAATTGTGCCTTTCATATTGTCATGGAATGAGGTGATGATACATAGTAGCTTTGGTGGACATCCGATCTTTTCTCGTAGTCTGAAGAGACCACGTCTGCTGACGAGGTCAAAGGCTTTGGTGAGATCAATGAAAGCAATGTAGAGGGGCATCTGTTGTTCACGGCATTTCTCCTGCATCTGACGAAGGGAGAGCAGCATGTCAATTGTCGAAAGCCACACTGTGCCTCAGGGTAGATGCGCTCGGCCAGCTTCTGGAGCCTGTTCAGAGCGACTCGAGCAAAGACTTTCCCCACTATGCTGAGCAGGGAGATTCCACGGTAGTTGTTGCAGTCACCGCGGTCACCTTTGTTTTTATAGAGGGTGATGATATTGGCATCGCGCATGTCCTGGGGTACTGCTCTCTCGTCCCAGCACAGGCATAGCAGTTCATGTAGTGCTGAGAGTACAGCAGGCTTGGCACTCTTGATTATTTCAGGGGTAATGCTGTCCTTCCCAGGGGCTTTTCCGCTGGCTAGAGAATCAATGGCATCACTGAGTTCCGATTTGGTTGGCTGTTTGTCCAGCTCATCCATGACTGGCAGAGGCTGGGCTGCATTGAGGGCAGTCTCAGTGACAGCATTCTCCCTGGAGTACAGTTCTAGGTAGTGCTCAACCCAGCGGTCCATCTGTTTGCGTTGGTCAGTGATTATGTCCCCCGATTTAGATTTGAAGGGGGCGATCTTCTTGATGGTTGGCCCAAGAGCTCTCTTCATGCCATCATACATTCCTCTGATGTTTCCGGTGTCTGAGGCCAGCTGAATATGACTGCATAGGTGTTGCCAGTAGTCGTTTGCGCAACGCCTAGCTGTTCTTTGTGCAGTACTTCTGGCTGCTTTAAGGGCTGGGGATGTTAAATCGTTGGGTGCTTTCTTGTAGTTCAACAGTGCAATGCGCTTAGCGGCTATGACAGGTTCCAGCTCTTCATTATGAGATTCAAACCAGTCTGCATTTCTCTTCGCACTTTTGCTGTAGGTGGTCAAAGCTGACTCATAGATGGCATCTCTGATGTGGGCCCACTTGGTCTCAGCATCCCCTGTGGGAGTGTTTTGAAGGGCTGTTACAAGTGAATTTAGAAATTTTTGTAACAGCTGTGGGTGAGAAATTCTGCTCGTGTTGATGCGCGGGTGGCCCTTCTGCTTGGAATGATGCAACTTCTTTGGTCTGAGTCTAACATTGCTGCACACCAGGGAGTGGTCGGTGTCGCAGTCCGCACTGTGGAAGCTGCGTGTGATTTGAACACTGTTTAAGGCGGCTCGCCTTGTGACAATGAGGTCCAGCAGGTGCCAACGACGCGATCTTGGGTGCCTCCATGAAACCTGGTGACAGGGTTTAGTGTGAAAGAACGAGTTGGTGATGCAGAGGTTATGATAGGTACACAACTCAAGCAGTCTCTGCCCGTTCTCATTCATCCTTCCAATGCCATAGCGCCCAAGGCAGGAGGGCCATGAGTCATGGTCGGCCCCAACCCTGGCATTAAAGTCCCCCAGCATGAATAGGTGTTCGGTGTTGGGGATGCTGCTAATGATGTTATGGAGTTGTTCATAGAACTGGTCTTCAGCTTCAGGTGCGGAGCAGAGTGTTGGAGCATAGTTGCTGAGTAGGTGTACTGGACCAGAGGTGGTGAGCAGTCGGATGGAAAGTATGTGTTCCAAGCCATTTGAGGGAGGCTCTATCATGCTGAGCAAGGAGTTTCTGATGGCGAAGCCCACTCCATGCTTTCTTGGTTCTTCAGGATCCCTGCCCTGCCAGAAGAAGGTGTAGTCTTGCTCTGCTAGAGAGCCACTCGCGGGGAGGCGAGTCTCCTGAAGTGCTGCAATGTCCACATTGAATCTACTGAGCTCGTTGTTAATGATGGCGGTCTTCCGAGAATCGTTGATTTGTGTAAGGTCTTCCGACAGGCCAGGACACATAGTTCTGAAGTTCCAGCTTGCAAAGCGAAGGGCTGGTACCTTCTTTCCTTTTTTCATGTTGTTTGGTGCGGTGTATCAGTCCACCTTTCGGGCAATGACCCTGAGCTCCAAGCACCCATTGAAGCAGGCAGACTGTGGCTGGACAGAACCTTATTGAACGGGGGCTGCCCGGTTTGAGGCGTGCGGTAGCTGTCCAGTGAGGTGCAATGACCTCTCCCACCGACAAAGGCAACCCATGGCGCCCAGTTTCTACGCCAATTTATCTGGACATATAACCCGTAACTGCTGCCTTCCATGTTGTGTCAGTCACTGTGAGGCAACTATGGAGTGACCTCTCCATGGCGCATGCCTGGGCAAATTTATGGAGGTTGAGAGTTGCCCAGTCGTCAAAACAACCCACTCGGCCGTTCTGGTGGGGTCCAAAGGAGTGCAGGGCACGACGTTTGGCGCCAGTATGGCTGCAGGAACTTCCGGAAACATGCCAAAGCTGACACATGACCGCCTACGGGGTTCCGCTCCGGATAATCTGTTAGGGTTTACTCCCTTAGCGTTGGTCTCTCCCGAGACGCCCACAAGGCAGTGGGGTTGTTGGGGCCCCTACACAGGTGCAGGATGATGCCGGTAGGAGGAGGGGATGCAAGGGGGTGGGGTAGAGGGAGGGGCTGGGAGGGGGGTGCGTGGGGGAGCAGGGAAGGGGGCTGTAGGGGGGTGGTGGGGGTGCAGGGTAAGGGGGTGCGGGGTGAAGATGGTGCGGGGGGGCGGTCTGGGACGGGGTTGTGAGGGGGTGAGTTAAGAGGCTGGAGCAGGGAAGGGGACGGGGGGTGGAAGGGGGGTGGAAGGGGGGTGGGAGGGTGGAAGCTGGTGCAGGTAATAAGCCTCAGTGCCCACCATCGACGTCCGGAAAGCTCATCCACGTCCTTCGGGAGGTGAAGCATCTTTTGGCAGACTTCGAGGTGATTACATTTGCTAAAGGTTTTTTTTTCTTGCAGTGGTTTAAATAAAGGCATGCAGCATTGCAGATGAGATTGCAGTGCGCTGCAGATGCTCTCCAAGCCATCTCCCCTGGGCGCTTTGAAGTTGCAGCCGGGGGGGCCGTTCGTGGATTTTTTGGGTGTTCGGGCACCTTTTCTCAAGACTTCTCTCGGGTCCCGCTGCTCCTTCTTCACCTCAATGGACATACCGCACGCCGTGGCTGCAGACACTCTGGGCGGTGAAGACAGCAGGATCGGACTCATCGCACTCCGTGGCTGCAGACACTCTGGGCGGTGAAGACAGCAGGATCGGACTCACCACACGCTGTGGCTGCAGACACTCTGGGCGGTGAAGACAGCAGGATCGGACTCACCGGACGCTGTGGCTGCAGACACTCTGGGCAGTGAAGACAGCAGGATCGGACTCACCGCACTCCGTGGCTGCAGACACTCTAGGCGGTGAAGACAGCAGGATCGGACTCACCGCACTCCATGGCTGCAGACACTCTAGGCGGTGAAGACAGCAGGATCGGACTCACCGCACTCCATGGCTGCAGACACTCTAGGCGGTGAAGACAGCAGGATCGGACTCACCGCACTCCGTGGCTGCAGACACTCTGGACTGTGAAGACAGCAGGATCGGAGATTGAAGAATCGACAGCTGTGCTCGTCAGTTTCATCCGGATCAACTTCATTGAGAAAACAAAGAGCAGGTGTGGCTGGGGGAGGGCAGTGGATCCAGGGAACATACACTAAAATCACTGTTAGCCTTTAGATAGGGCTAAAATGAACTGATTTAAAGAGCCAGGGGAGTTTAAACAGTTTAAGAGGGTACATTGGGGGAGAAAACGTTAGGGATGGGAGCAGATGGCCATGGATAGAGTTGAACAGCAAGGAAGCTTCCTAGGGAGCTTCCAGCCCAGGAGCCATCTTGAAAATAACCCTCTCGGGAATTAGTGTAGGATTAGTATAAATGGGTGGTTGATGTTCGGCACAGACTCGGTGGGCCGAATGGCCTGTTTCAGTGCTGTATCTCTAACTAACTAACTATTCATCTGAAGATGATTCCTGCTCACATCTGTCTTCATCCTGCAGTGCCTCCCCCATAATGACTGCGTTGTTGTGCAGAACACAGCAAAGAGCAATGGTTCTGGTTCAGACTGCAGGGCACCAGCCAATCTATCCAGTCAGTGGAAGCACATTTTCAACATGCCGATTGCCTGCTCAATGGTGGCTGTTGTAGCTCCATGGCTGGCATTGTATCACTCCTATGCAGCATTGGTGGTGTATCTCACCGCTATCAGGAGCGATGTCTGCAAGAAGCCACCCCTCCATCTGAGGCAGTTCAGTGAATAGCAGTGGCAGCTGGGACTGGTGCAGGAAGAAGGCACTATGATAGCTGCCTGAGAAGTGGACACAGATTTGCATGAAGCGTTTCTGGTGCTCACATGCCAGCTGTGCGTTGAGCGATTGGAAGCCCTGACGGCAGACGTTTACAGCAGTTTGCCTCGTCGAAGCCTTGATGGTCACATGGGTGCGAGCTCTGACCCCTGGCACCGGTGGGAAATCCACAATTTAGCTGAAAGTGATGGCCCTCTGGGCCTGGCTCTCTGGGTCTGTTGTAAATTCAACCATGTCTCCAGCCCTCTGGTACAGGGCATCGGTCACCTCCCTGATGCAGTTACACAAAGGTCTCTGGTGGGCCCCTGAAATAATGCAGGGGCATAACAGTTAAGAGCCGCTGTCAATTTGAGGGCCACAGGGATAGGATGACAACCGAAGCCTTAGACTGCAGTTCATCATTGATTAGGGAACAGAAATGTGTCACCACCTCTCTCGACATCAGCAGTCACCTCTGACACTGGTGCTCAGACATCTGCAGGTATGTCATGTGGGACCTGTCGATGTGCGGTAATCTCTAGTGGCGAGCTCTTCTTGGGGGTTATTGCTGCTGCTGTGGGGTTCCACGTGGGCTGCAGTGGCCGGTTGGTTTTGCCCGAGGTGAATATAGATCCTCAAGACAAGCAGACCAATGAATATAGTGTGAACCATTCACATCTGCAAGTAACAATTAAACATGGTTCCTTCACTTCTTCAAAGATACCGAGCAGGGCAAAGAATGATGTTGACTGCTACGTCAGGTGCTTTCATGCATCAACTATGTGACACAGCATTGCCCGTCTTAGCTTCCATTAACGGTGACACAGCATGACTACATTAAGATTATAACAGCTTCCTCGATTGGCCCACCCACCAGATAACCTTTACACATCAATCGTTTCTGGCACTCTCCCCACACACAGGGTGACTGGAATACCATTGCTCCTTCACTCACACAAAAACAATCAGTAGCACAGTGCAGCCACCCTTTACATAGGGCTGGTACACATTACCACCCTACGCTTCTGCAGAATTATGCTCCTGGCAATACCATCCCCTTTCCCACCTCCCTACAGGTCTGCAGAGTTGTGCCCCAGTAACACCATCCCCCCTTGCACCTCCCATCCTGCTTGCTGAGTTGTGCCCCCAGTAACAACATCCTCCCTCACACCTCCAATCCTGCTTGCTGAGTTGTGCCCCCAGTAACACCATCCTCCCTCACACCTCCCTTCATGCTTGCTGAGTTGTGCCCCCAGTGATGCCATCCTCCCTCACACCTCCCATCCTGCTTGCTGAGTTGTGCCCCCAGTAACACCATCCTCCCTCACACCTCCCTTCATGCTTGCTGAGTTGTGCCCCCAGTAACTTCATCCTCCCTTACACCTGCCTTCATGCTTGCTGAGTTGTGCCCCCAGTAATGCCATCCTCCCTCACACCTCCCATCCTGCTTCCTGAGTAGTGCCCCCAGTAATACTATCCTCCCTTACACCTCCCTTCATGCTTGCTGAGTTGTGCCCCCAGTAATGCCATCCCCCCTTACACCTCCCTTCCTGCATGCAGAGTTGTGCCCCCAGTAATACCATCCTCCGCCAATATCCCCCACTGCACTGAGTGTGAAGAAGGGAATTTGCAAAGTGACTAAATTTTAAGGCTTAATCTCTCAAGGCTAGTTTTTATTTTGTATCCATCTAGCAGTTAATTGAAATTCATATTCCAGGTAAGAGGTAACTAAGGTTTTTTGCAGTTTTAGTAAGGGAGATTTTAGTAAGGAGGGGAACTTTAAATTAAGAAGAAAATAAATATGAGTGCAGCGATTGTAAAGTGGGAGTTTGGTGCATGAGGGAGTGGTTTCTTTCTTTATTTATTTATTTCAACCTCCAGCAGCTGCCTCTCTCTTCAGTACAGGGATTCGAGAGTAACTGGTAAGGCATTTTACTGTAATAATAAAAACAAAGTTATGTTTTGTCAGTTCAGTTTGACCAAATGGAATGTACATCCTGTGGTATGTGAGAAGTCATGGACACACCACATGTCCTGGACGAACACATCTGTGGGAATTGTCACTGGCTGCAGAATCTTGAGCTCTGGGTTTTAGAACTCGAGCAGTAGCTGGAATCACTATTGTGCATCCAGGAGGAAGAGGACTATGTGGATAGAAAGTTTAGGGAGGTGGTCACACTGCGGGTTAGGAGCTTGCAGGCAGAGAGGGAATGGGTAACCACCAGACAGTATCGGAGAACCAGGCAGGCAGTGCAGGAGTCCCCTGATTGCTAATCGGTTTTCCATTTTGGATACTGGTGAGAGTGATAGTTCCTCAAGGGAGTGCAGCTACAGCAAAGTCCATGGCACCACGGGGAGGAAGAAGAGTGTAAGAGCAATAATGATAGGGGATTCGATAGTCAGGGGATCAGACACCCGTTTCTGCTGCAGTAAACATGACTCCAGGATGCTGTCTTGCCTACCTGGTGCCAGGGTCAAGGATTTGATGGAGCGTCTGCAGGACATCCTTCTGGGGGAGGATGAACAGCCAGAGGTCGTCATCCACATTGGTACCAATGACATAGGTAGGATGAGGGATGAGGTCCTGAAAGCAGCTTTTAGGGAGTTAGGAAGGAAATTAAAAAGCAAGACCGCCAAAGCAGTAATCTCAGTATTATTCCCAGTGCTATGTGCCAGTGAGCATTGGAATGGGAGGATTGATCGATTGAACATGTGGCTGGAGAATTGGTGTCAGATTGAGGGTATCCGATTTCTGAGGCATTGGGACCAGTTCTGTGGCAGGTGGGACCTGTACAAGATGGACAGGCTACACCTTAACAGGACCAGAACGAACATCCTCGCAGGGAGATTTGTTTTTGCTGTTGGAGAGGATTTAAACTAGCTTGTCAGTGGGTTGGGAACCCGAGGGGTAGCTCAAATTAGAAAGAAGTAAAGCTGGTAACCGGATGTAGAAAAGTAGCAGGCGAAATTAGAAGGTAGGTGAAACAAAGGTGAGCATCAACTAGGCTTAGAATGCAGAATGTCAAGAAGACAAGGTTAAGGGCACTCTATCTGAATGCATGCAGCGTTAGCAACAAGGTAGATGATTTAAAGGCCCAAATGGTTGGAAATGGAAATGATGGAATTGCCATATTGGAAATGTGGCTTCAGGGTGACTAAGTCTGGGAAATGAACATCCAAGGATATTCGACATTTAGGAAGAGCAGGCAAAAAGGAAAAGGAGGTAGCGTTCTTCTTTGGCCTCCTTGTCTCGAGAGACAATGGGTAAGCGCCTGGAGGTGGTCAGTGGTTTGTGAAACGGTGCCTGGAGTGGCTATAAAGGCCAATTCTAGAGTGACAGACTCTTTCAAAGGTGCTGCACATAAAATAGGTTGTCGGGGCTGTTACACAGTTGGCTCTCCCCTTGTTCTTCTGTCTTTTTTCCTGCCAACTGCGAAGTCTCTCCGACTCACCACACTTTAGCCCCACCTTTATGGCTGCCTGCCAGCTCTGGCGATCGCTGGCAACTGACTCCCATGACTTGTGATCAATGTCACAGGACTTCATGTCGCGTTTGCAGACGTCTTTAAAGCAGAGACATGGACCGCTGGTGGGTCTGGTACCCGTGACGAGCTCGCTGTACAATGTGTCCTTGGCGAATCCTGCCATCTTCCATGCGGCTCAAATGGACAAGCCATCTCAGATGCCGCTGGCTTAGTAGGGTGTATATGCTGGGGATGTTGGTCGCCTCCAGGACTTCTGTGTTGGAGATACGGTCCTGCCACCTGATGCCAAGGATTCTCTGGAGGCAGCGAAGATGGAATGAATTGAGACGTCGCTCTTGGCTGACGTACGTTGTCCTGGCCTCGCTGCCATAGAGCAAGGTACTGAGGACACAGGCTTGATACACTCGGACTTTTGTGTTCTGTGTCAGTGCGCCATTTTGCCACACTCTCTTGGCCAGTCTGGTCATAGCAGTGGAAGCCTTTCCCATGCGCTTGTTTAATTCTGCATCTGGAGACAGGTTACTGGTGATAGTTGAGCCTAGGTAGGTGAACTCTTGAACCACTTCCAGAGTGTGGTCGCCGATATTGATGGATGGGGCATTTATGACATCCTGTCCCATGATATTTGTTTACTTGAGGCTGATGGTTAGGCTAAATTAATTACAGGCAGCCGCAAACCTGTCAATGAGTCTCTGCAGACACTCTTCAGTGTGAGCTGTTAATGCAGCATCGTCAGCAAAGAGGAGTTCCCTGATGAGGACTTTCCGTACTTTGGTCTTCGCGTTTAGACGGGCAAGGTTGAACAACCTGCCACCTGATCTTGTGTGGAGGAAAATTCCTTCTTCAGAGTGCTTGAACGCATGTGAACGCAGCAGGGAGAAGAATGATCCCAAACAGTGTAGGTGCGAGAACACAGCCCTGTTTCACACCACTCAGGATTGGAAAGGGGTCTGATGAGGCTATGCTCAATTGTGCCTTTCATATTTGTCATGGAATGAGGTGATGATACTCAGTAGCTTTGGTGGGCATCCAATCTTTTCTAGTAGTCTGAAGATACCACGTCTGCTGACGAGGTCAAAGGCTTTGGTGAGATCAATCAAAGCAATGTAGAGGGGCATCTGTTGTTCACAGCATTTGTCCTGTAGTTGGCGAAGGGAGAACAGCATGCCAATGGTGGATCTCTTTGCTCAAAAGCCACACTGTGCCTCAGGATAGACACGCTCAGCCAGCTTCTGGAGCCTGTTTAATGCGACATGAGCGAAGACTTTCCCCACTATGCTGAGCAGGGAGATTCCACGGTAGATGTTGCTGTCACCGCGGTCACCCTTGTTCTGATAGAGGGTGATGATATTGGCATCGCGCATGTCCTGTGGTACTGCTCCCTCGTCCCAGCACAGGCAAAGCAGTTCGTGCAGTGCTGAAAGTATAGCAGGCTATGGATGTTAACTCGCTGGGGGCTTTCTTGTAGTTCAGCGGTGCACTGCGCTTAGTTGCTATGACATGTTCCAGCTCTTCAATGTGAGATTGAAACAAGTCTACATTCCGCTTCGCACGATTGCCAAAGGTGGTCATTGCTGAGTCATAGATGGTGCCTCTGATGTGGGCCCATTTGGTCCCTGCATCCCCTGTGGGAGTGTTTCGAAGGGCTTTTTCAAGTGAATTTAGAAACTGACGTAACAGCTGTGGATGAGAAATTCTGCTTGTGTTGATGCACGGGCGGCCCTTCTGCTTGGAGTGATGCAGCTTCTTTGGTTAGAGGCTAACCTTGCTGCACACCAGGGAGTGATTGGTGTCGCAGTCCGCACTGTGAAAGCTGCGTGTGATTTGAACACTGTTTAAAGAGGCTCACCTTGTGACGATGAGGTCCAGCTGGTGCCAACGACGTGATCTTGGGTGCCTCCAAGAAACCTGGTGATAGGGTTTAGTGTGAAAGAATGAGTTGGGGATGCAGAGGTTATGATAGGTACACAACTCAAGCAGTCTCTGTCCATTCTCATTCATACTTCCAATGCCATAGTGCCCATGGCAGGAGGGCCATGAGTCATGGTCGGCCCCAACCCTGGCGTTAAAGTCCCCCAGCAAGAATAGGTGTTCGTTGTTGGGAATGCTACTAATGTTATTATGGAGTTCCTCGTAGAACTGGTCTTTAGCTTCAGGTGGGGAGCAGGGTGTTGGAGCACAGATGCTGAGTAGGTGTACTGGACCAGAGGCGGTGAACAGTCGGATGGACAGTATGCGTTCCGAGCCATTTGAGGGAGGTTCTATCATGCTGAGCAAAGAGTTTCTGATGGTGAAGCCCACTCCATGCTGTCTTGGTTCTTCAGGATCCCTACCTTGCCAGAAGAAGGTGTAGTCTTGCTCTCTTAGAGATCCACTCGCAGTGAGGCGTGTCTCCTGAAGTGCTGCAATTTCTACATTGAGTCTACTGAGCTCGGTGTTAATGATGGCGGCCTTCCGAGAATCGTTGATTTGTGTAAGGTCTTCCAACAGGCCAGGACCCATAGTTCTGACGTTCCAGCTTGCAAACCGAAGGGCTGGTACCTTCTTTCCTTTCTTGGTCGTGCTGTTTTGTGCAGTGTTACAGTCCACTTGTCGGGCAATGACCATGAGCTCCAATCACCCATTGAAGCAGGTGGACTGTGGCGGGACAGAACCTTACTGACCGGTTTGAGGCGGGCGGTAGCTATCCAGTGAGATGCGATGAACTCTCCCACCGACAAAGGCAACACGTGGCGTCCAATCACTACGCCAATTGAGCTGGACTTATAACCCATAACTGCTGCCTTCCGTGTTGTTTCAGTCGCTGTGAGGCGACTATGGAGTTGACCTCTCCATGGTGCGTTCCTGGGCGGATGTATGGAGGTTGTGAGTTGCCCAAGCATCAAAACACCCCTCTCGGCCTTCCTGGTGGGGTCTACAGGGGTGCAGAGCATGACTTTTGGCACCAGTATGGCTGCAGGAACTGCCGGAAACATGCCAAAAGTGACACATGACCACCTTTGGGGTTCCGCTCCTGAATTTCTGTTATGGTTTACTCCCTTAGCCTTGGTCTCTCCCGAGACGCCCACAAGTCAGTGGGGTTGTTGGGGCCCCTACACAGGGGTAGGTGGTTGCCGGTGGGAGGAGGTGGGGGGAAGGGGGGAGGGGGCGCGAGGAGGAGGAGTGCGGTGGGAAGGGGTGGAGGGAAGGAGATGAGGGGGGAGCTGGGTGGGGGGGGCTGCAGCGGATAGGGGGAGGGGTGCAGGGGAATGGGGTGTGAGGGGAAAATGGTGCAAGGGGGGAGCTGGGAAGGGGTTGTGGAGGGAAGGGGGAGTGAGGGGGTGGGGGAGGGGAGTGCAAGGGGGGTGGGGGGTTGGGGTGCGAGGGGGTGAGCTGGGAGGGGGAGGGAGGGGGTGCAGGTAATAAAACAAAACATTGCATCAGCTCCCACCATTGTCCCTTTCACAATGATGTTCTACTACAGGGATCGGGATCCTGGATCTGGGAACCGAGCCGGAATTGTGGGGAAGGTTTGTGTGGAAACAGCGCGGAGTCGTCAAGTGAGCGGGAGCCACTGCTGGAACCATGTGGCCGCTCTCGGGACCAAGTGGCCGCTCTTCATCCTGATCGCCGCCGTGGACGGGTTTCCCGAACACAGCCACAGCCTTCCTGTCCAGTTGGCCAAGCTTCATCAGCATTCCTTTCCCGGATTGCCAGCCGTTCACCCTCTCTCTGTGGTGAATTTCTCTCCCAGCCTTACGTGACAACCGCCCTGGGCGCCGCTGACAATAAGAGATGGCATCAGTATATCAGTAAGGGAGAATCTCAGATCAGAAGAAGAAAAAGTGGAATCTGTTTGGGTGGAGCTAAGAAACAGCCAGGGGCAGTAAACATTGGGAGGAGTTGTTTATAGGCCATGCAACAGTCGTGGTAGTGTGGGTATTAATCAGGAGATAAGAGAAGCATGTGGCATGGGTAATACAGTAATCATGGGTGACATCAATCTGCATATAGACTGGGTAAACCTAATGAGCACTAATGCTGTGGAGGACGAGTTTCTGAAGTGTGTTAAGGATGGTTTTCGAGAGCACGATGTTAAGGGACTGACGAGAGCACAGGCTATTTTGGATCTATCTTCTGTAATGAGAAAGGGCTCATTACTAACTTTGTTGTTAAAAAAACATCTTGGGATGAGTGACCATAACTTGATAGAATTTTACATTTTGTTTGAAAGTGAGGTAGTTCAATCTGAAGCCAAGTTGTTAAATTTGAATGCAGGAAATTATGAAATTATGAGGGCAAATTGGCTGAGGTAGATTGGGAACATACATTAAAATTTATGATAATGCATGGGCAATGTATAGTCTTTAAATAAATATTGCATAGTTTACAGTAACTATACATTCCTTCAAGGCACAACAAACACCAAAGTTAATGACACTCTACCATAGATAATGAAGGAAGTTAGGGATTGTATCAGATTAAAAGAAAGGTTGCCAGAAATAGTAATAAACTGAAGACTAGGAGGACTTTATAATAGAGCAAAGGAGGGCTAAGAAACTGGTACAGAAATGGAGAACAGAATGTGAATGCAAGCGAATAACAGATATAAAAATGGACTGTAAAAGCTTCTATTGGTATGTAAAAAGGAAACGTTTGGCGAAGACAAACGTGGGTCCATTGCAGGCAGAGTCAGGAGAATTTATAACGGGGAATAGAGAAATGGCAGAGAAGCTAAATTAATCCTTTCTGTCTGTCTTCACTGAGGAAGATGCAAGAAATCTCCCAGAATTAGAGATCCAAGGGATGAGGGTAATGAGAAATTGAGGGAAATTAGTACGAAGGTTGTATTGGAGAAATTAATAGGAATGAAGGTTGTATTGGAGAAATTAATAGGACTGAAGGTTGATAATTCCCCAGGCCCTGATATTTTACATTCCAGAGTGTTGAAAGAGGTAACTATGGAGTTCATGTATACATTGGTGATCATCTTACAAAATTCTATAGATTCTGGAGCATTTCCTGCAGATTGGAAGGTAGCAAATGTCATCCCACTTTTTAAAGAAAGGACAGAGACAGAAAACAAGGAATTGTCGACCTGTTAGCCTAATATTATTCATTGGGAAAATGCTCGAATCTATTCTGAAGGATGTTATAAATGGACACTTGGATAATAGTGATATGATTAGGAATAGACAATATGGATTTATGAATGGAAAATCATGTATGACGAACTTGCTGGAATTTTTTTTTTTTGAGGATGCTACGAACAGAATTAATAAAGGGGGAGGGTCATTGGATGAGGTAGATTTAGATTTTTAGAAAGCCTTTGATAAAGTCTCCCACAGAAAGTTGGGAATCAAAATTAAAGCACATGAGATAGGAGGTAATATATTGGCATGGATTAAGGATTGGTCAAGAGGCAGAAAGCAGAGATTAGGAATAAATGGAACATTCTCACGTTGGCAGACTGTGACGAGAGGGGCACCGCAGGGATCAGTGCATGGACTCCAGCTGTTCACAATATAAATCAATGAATTGGATGTGAGACCAAATGTAGCATTTACAAGTTTGTGGATGATACAGAACTAGGTGGGAATGTGTATTGTGAGGAAGATGCAAAGTGGCTTCAAGAGGATTTGGACAGACTTAGTGAGTGAGCAAGAACGTGACACATGGAATATAATGTGAAAAAATGTGAGGTTATCCACATTGGTAGGAGGAACAGATGTGCAGAGTATTTCTTAAATGGTAATAGATTAGATAGTATAGATGTACAAAGTGACCTGGATGTCATTGTCAATAAGTTACTGAAAGCTAAAATGCAGGTGCAGCAAGCAATTAGGAAGGTTTGTGCAATTTTAGCCTGTATCACAAGAGGATTTGAGTACAGGAGTAGTGGAGTCTTGCTTCAATTGTTTAGAAACTTGGTGAGACCACACCTGGAGTACTGTAGAACATAGAACATAGAACATTACAGCGCAGTACAGGCCCTTCAGCCCTGGATGTTGCGCCGACCTGTGAAACCATCTGACCTACACTATTCCATTTTCATCCATATATCTATCCAATGTGCAGTTTTGGTCCCGATACCTTATAAAATTATTATTGCCATCGAGGGAATGCAACAAAGATTCAGGAGACTTATTCCAGGATGGAGAGACTGTCCTCTGAGGAGAGGTTGGGGAAACTGAGCCTGTATTCTCTAGTGTTTTGAAGAATGAGGTGATCTCATTGAAAACTACAAAATACTTAAAGGAATAGACAGGGTAGATGAAAGTAAGGTGCATCCCATGGTTGGGGAGTCTAGGACCAGGGGGCACAATTTCAAAATAAGGGGGAAGCAATTTAAGTCAGAGATGAGGAGAAATGTCTATACTCAGAGGGTTGTGAATCTTTGGAATTATCTGCCCCAGAGGGTTGTGGAAGCTGAGTCATTGAGCATGTTGAAAGCAGAGAGTGACAAATTTGTAAATACAAATGATGTAAGGGGATATAAAGATAGTGTGGGAAAAATACATTGAAGTGGATGATCAACCATGATCATATTGAATGGCGGGGGCAGGCTCGATGGGCTAAATGGCATACACCTACTCCTGTTCTTATGTTTCCTATCTTCCTGTTATTCGAGTGGAAATAAGCTCAAGGCTCCAGGAGGTGGTTTTCATGGACTAGTCACATTTTCATAGACATTGTGGGGAGAAAGGAGAGAGATTGGTGAAAGTAATTGGTTCAGGACAGAAAGTGTTGGTTTGTTGGGCAACCAAAGGCTGATTTTAACAGGAGCAGGGGAACAGTTGCTCTCAACGCAAGAGACAATGAAGTCTCTGATTTTTCACACATGTTGTTGTAGTTGACGTAGGAGGTGTTAATGTTGAAGGGTTTATAAGGACAATTGATGGTGATGAAGAGACACAGGGGATATCAATGCATTCTAGGAATGCTCCTGCAGAAATAATGACATGGAGGACAGTGAGGCCCACTTCATGTGACTCAGCTTAAAACAGCAGTGTCGCAGCTAGTTTATCCCATGTATTTGGGACAGAATATCCCAAAAATCTATCCAATGTATTTGAAACAGCAAATATGAGGTCAAGACAGGATATTCTATGAATGAATGAGACAATCAAGGCACTGGCAAAGAGTAGATATTTCTAGAACGTATGAATCCATTTTGGTTGCTTTATGAGAAACATTTTTTATTTGTTACTGGGAGTTGGGCATCTCTCGCTAGGCCAGCATTTATTGTCCATCCCTACTTGCACTTGAGAAGGTGGTGAGCCGCCTTTTTGAACCACTGCAGTCTATGTGGGGACACCCACAATGCTCTTAGGAACGGAGTTCCAGGATTTTGACCCAGTGACAGTGAAGGAACGGCAATAGTCAGGATGGTGTATGGCTTGGAAGGCAACTTGCAGGTAGTGGTCTTCCCATGCATCTGCTGCCCTGGTCCTCCGAGGTGGTAGAGGTCACGGCTTTGGAAGATGCTGTGTAAGGAGCCTTGGTGCATTGTTGCAGTGCATCTTGTAGATGGTACACACTGCTGCCACTGCACCTCAGGGGTGGAGGGAATGAATGTTTGTGCATGGCCCGCCAATCAAGTGGGCTGCTTTGTCCTGGATGGTGTTGAGCTTCTTGAGTATTGTTGGAGCTGGACCCATCCAGGCAAGTGGAGAGTATTCCATCACAGCCCTGACCTGTGCCTTGTAAATGCTGGACAGGCTTTGGGGAGTCAGGAGGTGATTTACTTGCTGCAGAATTCCTTGCCTCTGACCTGCTCTTGTCGCCATAGCATTTATATGGCTGCTCCAGTTCAGTTTCAGCATCTTCCTTTGTGCTCGGTAAGGCTCCAATCAGTAGAGGGTTTCCCCCCGGATTCACATGAACTCCAGTTTTACTAGGGTTCCTTGATATCATGCTTGGTCACAGGTTGCCTTATTGTCAAGGGCAGTCACTCTCACCTCACCTCTTGAGTTCAACTCTTTTGTCTGTGTTTTAGCCAAGGCTGTAATGAGGTCAGGAGCTGAGTGGCTCTGGTCAAACCCAAACTGAGCATCACTGAGAAGGTTATTGCAAATGTACCTTTTCTAACCCTGTGTGTTTGTTGTTGAAAACAAGATTGTTGTCGTTGATTAATCCAATGGTGAATTGTAATGTTGGTCAGAACATCCTTGCCTGAGGTTTTCTGAAGGGCGTAGAATATGCAATTTCAAGTTACTGCTTCTTTTTATGGATTTAATTTCAGATCTCTTGATGATGTACGGTTGCTGTAACTCACAAATCCAGCAGTTAAATTGATTTTGGGATATTTCATGTGATACTGTTTTATTTACCAACATTAAAGTTTATCTTTAATGTTAAGTCCATTATAAATCACTATCCAAAATCTCCTTAAAGATAGTCAGTTTTCTCATTGTCCTTCACCTGCCCACAAGGATTTCAGGAATATAAAAGCAAGTGACTTATAAACCTATAAGCCCTGCTCCAGATTGATGTTTATTATTTGTTATTGACACAATTTCCCATTCAATGTAAACAAATATTGTATCCCACTCTTCAGCTCCTCTCTGAATTTCCTCTGTGTCAGTCCATAGACACAAGTATTTGTGCAGGAACTGAGAAGCTTCAGCGTGGCCCCAGCTTGTTGGGTAATATATATCGGGTTACTGTAATATTTGTCGCTGTAATTATCGTTTAACACTGTCCAATTTATCGATTGGACAACATATGTCATCCACAATAATATGACATTGGCAGAAATAGTGAAAAGCAATATCATGGATTTCCTTCGATTCTTCACCTCTGGATCATTCTGATTCTCACTGTTTCTCTGGAGTCCCCTACGAACTCTATTTGCCACTGTAATGTGTCTGATGGTCAATGCATTAAACAACAGAATTAAACAGATTGGGAATAGAGGGGTGATGATACAGTCAAAACATTCATAAACCCTCCACAAGGGGGAGGTGAGATAATCAGCTTTTGGAACACAATACCAAGGTAAATTGTCAATTATAGTTACAGCTTCACCTGCACAGTAAAAGGGAATAATCCTCAGACAGCTCACCACAAATACAGTCGTCATAACCACCATCGCTGTTTTCTCAGTGTTATATTTTAATTGTAGCTTCTGACAGCAAATTGTTACAAAGCGATCAAAAGTGAAGGCAACAGTAAACCAGACAGAACAGTCTAAAGCTACAGTATATGTGACAATGTTTACCATACACACCGGAGTTATAAACAGGAAACTAACTGGAAAGTACATGATATTAATCCGGTGTAATATCACATGGATGATAACCACCATTAGATCCGCCACAGCCATGGCCACCAGATAGCGCGTGAAACATTTGGAGAGACCGCACTTTCCTCGAGACAAAATCACAATCACCACCAAGTTAACCGTAAGAAACAGAAACAGATATTTAACTCGAAGCTGTCGCCAAGCATTTTTAATAGAATCATTTAAAGTTGAAAAAGACAGTATGAAAATATGAGAGCTCCAGTTCTGAATTAAATTTAATTGTTCTTTTAAGATCTGTTTATAGGTGACAAAAGAAATTACAGGAAAATTAGAAGGCAAACAATGTTATTCATGTGAGATAGCGATAAAGATGCTGAAGTTAAAACTAATGATTTTTTGTTCGGGAGAATTATGGTACCCAAATGACCAGTGTTTCCAAAAGCAAGGAACTGCAGATAGGCTTTACCCTGTTGGATTATAGTCTGTAGAACATGGAGAATGAATTCTCACCTGTTGGGTTATAGTCTCTGCAACATGGAGAGTGCACTCTCACTCTGTTGGGTTATGGTCTGTACAACATGGAGAGTGCACTCTCATCCTGTTGGGTTATGGTCTGTACAACATGAAGAATGCACTCTCGCCCTGTTGGGTTATCGTCTGCGCAACATGGAGAGGGCACTCTCACCCTGTTGGGTTATAATTTTTACAACATGGAGAGTGCACTCTCGCCCTGTTGGGTTATAGTCTGCACAACATGGAGAGTGCACTCTCACCCTGTTGGGTTATGGTCTGTACAACATGGAGAGTGTACACTCACCCTGTTGCTTTATAGTCTGTGCGACACAGAGAGTGCACTCTCACCCTGTTGGGTTATGGTCTGTACAACATGGATAGGGCACTCTCACCCTGTTGGGTTATAATTTTTACAACATGGAGAGTGCACACTCGCCCTGTTGGGTTATAGTCTGCGCAACATGGAGAGTGCACTCTCACCCTGTTGGGTTATGGTCTGTACAACATGGGGAGTGCACTCTCGCCCTGTTGGGTTATAGTCTCTACAACATGGAGAGTGCACTCTCACCCTGTTGGTTTCTAGTCTGTCCGACATGGAGAGTGCGCTCTCGCCCTCTTGGATTATAGTCTGTACAACATGGAGAGTGCACTCTCGCCCTGTTGAGTTATGGTCGGTACAAAATGGAGAGTGCACTCTCACCCTGTTGCGTTATGGTCTGTACAACATGGAGCGTGCACTCTCACCCTGTTGGGTTATGGTCTGCACAACATGGAGAGTGCACTCTCGTCCTGTTGGGTAATAGTCTGCACAATATGGAGAGTGCACTCTCGTCCTGTTGGGTTATGGTCTGCACAACATGGAGAGTGCACTCTCACCCTGTTGGTTTATCGTCTGTACGATATGGAGAGTGCGCTCTCACCCTGTTGGTTTATAGTCTGCACGATATGGAGAGTGCACTCTCACCCTGTTGCATTATGGTCTGTACAACATGGAGCGTGCACTCTCACCCTGTTTGGTTATGGTCTGCACAACATGGAGAGTGCACTCTCACCCTGTTGGGTTATGGTCTGCACAACATGGAGAGTGCACTCTCACCCTGTTGGTTTATCGTCTGTACGATATGGAGAGTGCGCTCTCACCCTGCTGGTTTATAGTCTGTACGATATGGAGAGTGCACTCTCAACCTGCTGGTTTATAGTCTGTACGATATGGAGAGTGCACTCTCACCCTGTTGGGTTATAGTCTGTACAACATGGAGAATGCACTCTCGTCCTGTTGGGTAATAGTCTGCACAACAGGAAGCCAAGGTTGCAGACATTATGGGTCCAACTAAGCCAAAGGCCAAGGAGCCGTAGCAAAAAGTTGAAGGTACAGAGTTTGTGCTGTGGACTCGAAGATGGTGGCTCCTGTCCTCCCAATATATAACTGGAGGAAACAGTGAATTATAAATATTACACGTCATTCAAGCAATCTGAAACTCAGTGGCACTGTCAGGGTTGTGTGTGGTAATGGAGAGGTAGACATAGGTGTCGTCAGTGTACATGTGGAAGCTGACCCTATGTGTTTTGATAATATATTCAAAGGGCAGCATGGGGATGGGAAAGAACCGCTGGAGAGCCAGAGTAGATCCTTGGAGGCTCCAAGACAAAACGTGAAGTTACTTTTGGATAGCAGATAAGAGCAGAAATACACAAGGACAGTACCAGTCATCAGGCGAATGGATCAGAGACATCGAAGGCGAATTGTGTGGTCAACCTTATCAAAGATTACAGGGAGACTGAGGAGGTCTTATGGAGGTATTGTGCACCACAGTAACAGTCATAGAAGATTTCACTTTTCTGGGGCTGTTTGAATATTGAGGTCGGGGTGGAAACCTGATTGACGAGATACAAATATGATACTGTTGGAAGGATGTGCACGGATTTGGGAGACAACAACATGTTGAAGGGATTTGGAGAGGAAAGGGAAGTGTGAGATGGGATTGTAGTTACTTTTTCAAGAATGTAGGGAATGTGCCTTGACGTTTGAGGAAGGGGTGACAATAGTGGTTTTGAAAGGGATGGGGAAGAAAGTGAGAATAGAGACACATGCCAAATCTCAACTAATATGGGAACCAGGAACAGGAGTGATTATTATTCGAGTGGAAATAAGCTCAAGGTTGCATGAGGAGACTTCAAGGACTAGACACATTTGCTTAGAGATTGAGGGGAGATAGGAGAGCAATTGGTGAAAGCAGTTTGTTCAGGACAGAAAGGGTTGGTTTGGTGGACAATCGAAGGCTGATTTCATTAGGAGCAGGTGAACAGTTGCTGTCAACGTGAGAGAGGCAAAGACATTGCTGAGTTTATCACATGTTGTTGGAGGTAAGGGAGGAGGATGTAAGGTAGAGGGATTTATAATGCTCGATGATAGTGAGGAAGAGACACAGGGGCTATCATTGCATTTCAGGATGCTCATGGGGAAATGACCACATAGACAACAGTGAGGCCAGATTAATGTGATCCAACATGAACCAGCTGTGGAGCAGAAACACTCAAGAATCCATCCCATGGTCTAGAAACAGCAAATATGAGACCAGAACAGAGCATTCTATGAGTGAAGGAGACAGTCAAGGTACCAACAAAGACTAGATGTTTCTCTAACATTTGAATCCATTTTTATTTTATTTATTTAGAAATACAGCACTGAAACAGGCCCTTCAGTCTGTGCCAACCAACAACCACCCATTTATACTAACCATACAGTAATCCCATATTCCCTATCACCTCCCGACACTAGGGGCAATTTAGAACAGCCAATTTACCTATCCCCTGCAACTCTTTTGAATGTGGGAGGAAACCGGAGCTCCCGGCAAAAACCCACGGAGACACAGGGAAAACTTGTAAGCTCCACACATGCCACACCCAGACTTGAACCTGAGTCCCTGGAACTGTGAGGCTGTGCTGCGAACCACTGCAACGCCCATCCATCTTGGCCTCTTTTTGAAGGTTTTTTTGTTCTGCATTTGTGCCTTTTCTAACCATGCAAATTTGTTCTAGAAAAACAAAATAGCTGTCATGAATTGATCCAATGGTCTATTGTAATGACTGTCAGAGCATGATTAAAGGAGGTTGTTCTAAATGGACAGAATATAGCATTTAGTGTTACTGCTTCCTTATGGGTAATTAATTTGATGTGTTTTAATGGTGTACAGTACAGTTGCTGTAATTCCACAAATCCAGCAGTGAAATTGACATTGGGATATTTCATGTTACACCATTTCGTTTATCGACATTAATATTCATCAATAATAATCTGGTAATTATATACGACGGTCCAAAATCTTGTTAAAGATAATCAGTCTTCTCATTGTCGTTCACCTGCCCACAATGATTTCAGGAATATAAAAGCAAGTGACTTGTATTAAAGAAACCTTGCTCCAGATCAATGTTCTTTAATTGTTATTGACACAATTTCCCATTCAGTGTAAACAAATATTTCACCCCATTCTTCAACTCCTCTCTGAATTTCCTCTGTGTCAGTCCATAGATACAAGTGTTTGTGCAGGAACTGAGAAGCTGCAACATAAACCCAACTTGTTGGGCAACATATTTCGGGTTACTGTAATATTTGTCTGCATAGTAAAAGTTTTCCACTGGCTGGTCTATCACAAGAACAACATACGTCATCCACAACAGTATGAAATTGGCAGAAATAGCGAAAAGTAAAATCATGGAATTCCTCCGATTCTTCACCTCTGGATCATTCTGATTCCGACTGTTGCTCCGGAGTCCCCTACGGCTTATGTTAGCCATTATAATGTGCCTGACAGTCAAAGCATTGAACAACAGAATTAAAAGGATTGGTAAGATAGGGGTTATGATGCCTTTGATACAGGCATATACCCTCCACAAGGGAGAGGTGAGGTAATCAGCAGTAGCATCACAATACCAAGGCACATTGTCAATTATAAATACATGGTCAACTGCAAAGTAATAGGGAATATTTACAAGACAGCTCACCACAAACAAGATGGCGATAACCACAGTCGCTGTTTTCTCTGTGTTATATTTTGATTGCAGTTTCTGACAGCAAATTTTTACAAAGCGATCAAAAGTGAAGGCGACAGTAAACCAGACAGAACAGTCTAAAGCTGCAGTGTATGCAACAAGGTTCACCGTACATACAGGAGTTATAAACAGGAAAGTAACTGGAAAGTACATGATATTAATCTTGTGTAATATCACATGGATGATAACCACCATTAGATCCGCCACTGCCATGGCCACCAGATAGCGAGTGATACATTTGGAGAGACCGCACTTTCCTCGAGACAAAATCACAATCGCCACCAAGTTAACTGTAAGAAACAGAAAACATGAAATTTAACTCGACACTGTCCCCAATCATTTTTGAAGAATCATTTAAAGTTGAATAAGACAGCCTGGAAATATACGATTTCCAGATCTGAATTAAATGCAAGTTTAATTTAAACAACTATTTATTTGTAGCAGGGAAATCTGTGTCAAACGCAGGTATGGGAAAATTAAAATGTAAAACAAGTTCTGGCCCTCAGATAGCGAAACATATGCTGTGGCAAAAGCCAAAAGTATTGACATTATTCTGGAGAATTCTGGTACCCAAAACACGACTGTCTCCAAAGGCAAGTAGTTGCAGATGTAATCCGCCCTGTTGGGTTCTGGTGATGCTACCTTGAACAACAACGCTTCTGATATGCCTTCCTTTTTCCTCAGCTGTGGTTGAGAAGACCCTCAACCATGTCTGAATCATTTTCCGTAATTCTGCCTAAACCTTCCCCTCTCTCCCAGAACTGTCACATGGTTTCCCTTGTCCTCACTTCCTACCCGACCAGTCTTGAAATGCAAAGGTCTTCCTCTTCCATTTCCAGCAACTCCAGTGTGGTACCTCCATCAAACACATCTCCCCCTTATCCTCCCCTCCCCTCTCAGCATTCCAAAGGGATGATTCCCTCTGTGACAGCTCGTCCCCTTCCCACAGCATTTTCCCATGCTATCGCAGGGTGTGTAAAACCTCCCCTTTCATCTCTTCTCTCTTAACCATCCAAGACTCCAAAGCCTCATTCCAGGAGAAGCAGCGATTCCCTTGTACTTCTTTCAATCTAGTATATTATATTCACTGTTCACAGCGTGATTGCCTCTACACTGGGGAAACCAAACACATGTCTGGAACACCTCCATTCAGTCCAAAAACATTACCACAATCTTTCTATTGCTTGCTATTGTAATTCACCACCCTGTTCCATGTCCTTGGTCTGCAGCAGTGTTCCAGTGAACATCAACGCAAGCTCGAGGATCAGCACCTCATCTTCTCATTCGTCACTCTACAGCCTTCTAGACTCAACAATGGGTTCAACAATTTCAGAGCATGACTGCCTTTTCATTCTATTTTATAGCATTTTATTTTGTTTTATTTTACTTGATTCCTTTTTTAACTATGGGCCTGTCTTAACTTGTTTTTCAGGTTATTACTTTTGAACGGATCTGTTATTTTTCAGCCATTAACACTCTCTCTGGACTAGTACCTTGTCTTTCTATATTGCTAAATGCTCCTTTGCCTTTGTTCCGTGACAGCTTTGTCATTTAATCTCTTTTGCCCTCTGCCCTATCGCACACCTTTCCTTTTGCTCTTCTTTCCCCTCCCTCTTTTCACTTGATCAAAGCCTATTACATTCCTCATCTTTGCCAGTTCTGATGAAATGTCAACGACCCTAAACTTTAACTCTGTTTCTGTCTCCACAGAGGCTGCCAGACCTGCTGAGTTTTACCAGAACTTTTTGTCTTTATTTCAGATTTCCAGCATCTGCAGTATTTTGTTTTTATTATTCTGGAGAGTATACTGTTAGGTTACGGTCTGTACAACATGGAGAGCACACTCTCGTCCTGTTACAATACAGACTGTCCAACATGGGAAGCGCACTCTTGTCCTGTTAGGCTATTGTTTGTACAACATTGACAGTGAACTCTCCTCTTCTTTTAAAACATTAGCCAAGCAAAGAGCAGAATGGAAAAGTCTCAAGGGATGGATCATGCGCCAGTAACAGAAATCACCAGGAGTTCCCTTCCACTTCCATTGAGAAACAAAATGAAAGCTGAATTCAAATCCATGCAAACAAGAGCAACTTCTGCTGTTACATGAAAGGTCAACATGAAATAAAATTACAATACAATAACTTCTAGAATTCTCGGTTACACGTACAAAACACATCACAACATCAAAACATTTAAAATTGCTCATTTATTTCTGATCTGATGTATATGCAGACTCTACGAAAATTTTCGACTGGAAACATTACAGGGAATTGATATTTTAGCATTTTATGTGCTGAAAATTCAAGCCACAATAAAACTTTAATTAATAAATCACATTGAGAAAGCGTGACTATCACTTGATACTTCACTGATGCCATCAAAGAGGGTAAATATAACATGAAGAGTCAAACATTGATAATCATCTTTCACTGTGTCATTTCATTGTCTTACCAGGAATACTGACGGCTGCAAGAATCGGGTAGTAAATGAGCTCGACCTGATAAATTACAGGGTATCCCATTCCCTCTGCGAAGCAAAATGCAGAAACCTCTTCACACGAACCTTTATTAATAGCACAGAGCAACCTCCACGGGGGCAGACATCTAGGGAATGTATTCAGGGATATTATTTACAGTCCAGTTCATAACCTGAAGTAATGAACCATTTTCTGCACACAGTCGAGCCGTTAGAGAATATGGAAAACAAAATAATTGTAAATTCCTAGAAATGTTTTTCAGAAACTGATTTGCAACTTCTTTTGTTACGATGTCAAGTGCTGATGTGGCCAAACAGTCTCAGGAACAACATCCCTGCTGTGGATGTGGATGAACAATCTTAGGAGTAATAGTTCTTGTGTTGATGTGGATGAACAGTCTCAGGAACAATTGCCCTGGTGTTGATGTGGATGAACAGTCTCAGGAGCAATAGTCCTGGTGTTGGTGTGGATGAACATTCTCAGGAACAATAGACCTGGTGTTTATGTGGATGAACAGTCTCAGGAACAATAGCCCTCATGTTGATATGGATGAACAGTGTCAGGAACAATAGCCCTGGTATTGATGTAGATGAACAGTCTCAGGAACAATAGCCCTCGTGTTGATGTGGATGAACAGTCTTCGGAACAATAGTCCTCGTGTTGATGTGGATGAACAGTCTTCGGAACAATAGCCCTCATGTTGATATGGATGAACAGTGTCAGGAACAATAGCCCTGGTGTCGATGTGGATGTACAGTCTCAGGAACAATAGCCCTGGTGTCGATGTGGATGAACAGTCTCAGGAACATTAGTCCTGGTGTTGAGTCACCACCAACAGAATGCTGCCGTAAAGCAAAACTGTCCTGCTTATCACATAAATGAATAACGTGATAAATAAATTTAAGTAAGTGTGATGCTCGGTATTTCGGCCCTCCGTCCCATGGACTGGCAGGTCACATCAAATAACATGTCCCTTCCACTGTTTGCTACAGGCAAGGTATCGGTCGAACCCAACCAGCCCATGCTTGCAAAACGCAAAGCAGAGGATCCAACATTTGATGTGATTCCGCGATTGGACAACATTAGCTAAATAATCCACAGTGTGCTAAGATTTATGCGAACAACCAATTGTAAGATTGTCCGTAGGGCTCGCAGTGTGGTGCATGTTTGCATACTGGAAGCTACATATATTAATACACAGGGCCCTGTTACTTGCAGACTGAAAGAATATGTACAAACATTGTACCTGTTTCAGCTGAACAAAATAAGTGAGAGCCACTCGCTGGTTCATTCCTCAGGGCATAGCATTGAGCAATCAAGGTCAAGCTGCCTGGTTTAAATGTCAAACAAAGCTTGGCAGTCACTGTAAACTGATGCATTCTCCATGGCAACTCCTCTACCAATCAGAGTTCACTTGCCAACCGATCAGCACGCTCTTCTCATGCAGAATAAGGTTTTGTTTTACCTGACATTGGTTATTCTTGTGGATTGTCCTGATGAATTCAAGACGAAAAGCGTCGACAACATGGCTCTATTTTCAGCCATAACCCATTTCACAAATTCCACACTACCACCCCATAAGACATCAGACCATGACTCATGATAATGCCTAAAAGTTCACCTTTTGATAGCAATGAAAATTTGCATGATCTGCTTTTAGTTGAATAAATCTCACTGGAAAATACCAAACCCTGGAGACAACATTCTGGCCATAGACACATTTGTTCAGTCTCCAAGGGTTTCAGTCTGTATCTGCTGTTTCTTTGCATAGCTTCAGAAACATACTGAAATACTGTGGGTACTTTTGGGGGGGATGCCCTATCAGGTGTAAACAGCAGCAGCCGGAACAGTGGCACCACGGCTGGCACTGTTGTTCAGCAGGGAGGGTCAAAGCGCAGAAGAGCAAAAATTATAGGGGACTCTATCGACAGGGGCACAGATAGGCGCTTCTGTGGACATGAAAGAGACTCCAGGATGGTATGTTGCCTCCCTGGTGCCAAGGTCAAGGATGTCGCTGAACGGACAGGGGGCATTCTGAAGGGGGAGGGTGAACAGCCAGAGGTTGTGGTACACATCGGTACCAATGAAGGGGGAAGCTGCACAGTCAAAAGTCACAAGATTAATTACAGTGCACATGAGGAAGCTGCACAGTGAATAGTCATCCATTTAAACATAGGGCGCGGGGGACCCAGCACAGTGAATAGTCACATGTTTAAGGACAGGGCCCGGGTGAACCTGCTCAGTGAATAGTCACAAGTTTAAACACAGCACCCAGGTGGTTCCTGCACAATGAACAGTCACACGTTTAAACACAGGGCCCGGGGAAATCTGCACAGTGAATACTCACAAGTTTAAACACAGGGCTCGGGGGATCCTGCAAAGTGAATAGTCACAAGATTAATCACAGGGCCCGGGGAATCCTGCACAGTGATTAGTCACAAGTTTGAACATTGGGCCCGGGGGATCCTGCACAGTGAATAGTCACAAATTTAAACTCAGAGCCCGGGTGATGCTGCACAGTGAATTGTCACAACTTTAAACACACTCCCCAGGGGGAACCAGCACAGTGAATAGTCAAATGTTTAAACACAGGGACGGGGGATTCTGCACAGAGAATAGTCACAGGATTAAGCACAAGGCCCGGGTGATACCTCACCCTGAAAATTAGCAAGATTAAACAGAGATCCCGGGGGAACCTGCACAGTGAATAGTCACAAGTTTAAATTTCGGGCCCGAGTGAACCGGCAGAGTGAATAGTGTTACAATTAGAACATTACAGCGCAGTACAGGCCCTTCGGCGCTCGATGTTGCGCAGATCTGTGAAACCATCTGAACTACATTATTCAATTTTCATCCATATGTCTACCACTTAAATGCCCTTAAAGTTGGCGAGACTATTACTGTTGCAGGCTAGGCGTTCCACGCCCCTACTACTCTCTGCCTAAAGAAACTACCTCTGCAATAGCCTCCTATATCTTTCACCCCTCAACTAAAAGCTATGTCCCCTCGTGTTTGCCATCATCATCTGAGGAAAAAGACTCTCACTATCCACCCTATCTAACCCTCTGTGTAAAAAACTTGCATCGCACATCCCCTTTAAACTTTGCCCCTCTCACCTTACACCTATGTCCCCTAGTAATTGATTCTTCCACCCTGGGAAAAAGCTTCTGACTATTCACTCTGTCCATGCCGCTCAAAACTTTGTAAACCTCTATCATGTCGCCCATCCACCTCCGTCGTTCCAGTGAAAACAATCCGTGTTTTTCCAACCTCTATTCATATCTAATGCCCTCCAGACCAGGCAGCATCCTGGTAAACCTCCTCTGTACACTCTCCAAAGCCTCCACGTCCTTCTGGTAGTGTGGCGACCAGAATTGCACGCAATGTTCTAAGTGTGGCCTAACTAAAGTTCTGTACAGCTGCAACATGACTTGCCAATTTTTATACACTATGCCCCGACCAATGAAGGCAAGCATGCCATATGCCTTCTTGACTGCCTTATCCACCTGCGTTGCCACTTTCAGTGACCTGTGAACCTGTACGCCCAGATCTCTCTGCCTGTCAACACTCCTGAGGCCTTATAGATTGCGATGTAAAAGTCAGTGGATGATTTATTTATTGCATAAATCCCAGCGTCTGATCTTCTCTTGGAGCAACAACATTGATTTGTCTGGCCCAGTTCTGATCAAAGGTAATGCCTATGATATTGATAATATGATAATTGGGGAGTGATCACGATGATGAATATCAAGGGGAGGTGGTTAGATTCTCTCTTGTTGGACAGGGCAATTTACTGGAAAATGTGTGATGAGATTTTCAGCTTCTTTTTATCAGCACAAGCCTGACACAAACAATGCACAATAAATGTTTTTTTGTTAGAGTGAAGGTAGACAGGTTCACTTTGGCCGTCATTCAACCAGACTAATGTTCGTCTCATCTTGGCCTCAAGTTTGACCAAATAAGTGAAAGCGGCAAATCATAGAGTAGATGGAGAGTAACTGCAGTGAGACAGGGACACCAGCAGATGGAGATGGTGAGAGGGGGAACATTAACTGCAGTGAGACAGGGACACCAGCAGATGGAGATGGTGAGAGGGGGAACATTAACTGCAGTGAGACAGGGACACCAGCAGATGGAGATGGTGAGAGGGGAGACAGTTACTGCAGTGAGACAGGGACACCAGCAGATGGAGATGCTGAGAGGGAGACAGTTACTGCAGTGAGACAGGGACACCAGCAGATGGAGATGGTGAGAGGGGGGCCATTACTGCAGTGAGAGAGGGACACCAGCAGATGGAGATGGTGAGCGGGGATACAGTAACTGCAGTGAGACAGGGACACCAGCAGATGGAGATGCTGAGCCATTGCTGATGGGAGATTATGTGTTGCTGAGAGTTTGAAAGTTTCCCAAAGTTTGAGGAGTTTACTTTCTGTAAACTTGAGATGCTGAATGAAATAATTTCAATTCAATTTGTGTTAAATGGCTATCTTCCTACTATGTGAACACTTGTAACATTAAACTGGTTCCTGTTTGGAAAAGTATTTTTCGTGATAAAAGATAATTTATAAATAAAACAACAGCATCAAATTAAACTCAAACAATTATTTACAAATAAAAACTCTCTAAATAAGTTGTGTTGAGTTCTTCATCACTAACGTTATGACATCTCTCTCTCTCACTTCTCTTTCTATGCTGGTATCTTCTCTACTATAACTCAGAGTAATTGAAGTTTTGATCCGATTGTCTTTTGAAAGTTAATTTTGAATCAGCTTTCAGAAACCTGTCAGTGAATTTCAGACCAGAATAACTCCCTGCCTAATTGTTTCTCCCATCTGCTAGTGTAAACAGTCTCTTCTCACGTCTCCAAACTGAGGGAAAGATTTTGAATACAATTAATTTATCCAGGACAGCAACTGCAGAGGAGCTGAAACCTCCTGAATGTGGACAAGCAATGAACAAAAATCATCTCTGAATCCCCCAGGAGAGCAGAGGAAAGAAACAGTCAGGAAGCAAATGGAAACAAGTGACACTTTATTACAGCAGCAAAAAACTCTTTGTCAGAATGTGGAGGTCGTTCTCGCTGAGCTTTATATAAACTGGAGGTGACAAGTGGAAGATCTTTAATACAATTTGTGTTAAATGTCCATTTTCCAGCTTTGTAAACCCTTGTAACATTAAACTGGTAAATATTAAGAAGGTATTTTTAATTGACTACAGCCTAATGCATAAATACAGCAGCAGCAAAGAATGTGCAAAGTATCATTGAGAAATATAACTGTAAATATGGGTGAGAATTGTGTGAAATGTCACCAGTGGTTAAAGTTCTCTTGGCTGCAGCATTAACCGGGCTCGAGTTTAGTTTGAAAGACAGTGGAATTGAAAATCTGAATAAAAACTTCCTGTTTATACTACAGTCAAACAGGCCTCTCCAGCAAAAACTCATTGTCAGAATTACAAGGTAACTGCAGTGAGACATTTTCAGTCATTTTCTGAACTTTCTGTTAACTGGAGGTGAATAGTGGAAGACATTTAATACAATTAGTGTTAAAAGGCCATTATCCAAACCAGCCCCTCCAGGTTTTAAATGACAGCAGTTTTTCTGCTCTGTTGATGATGTTGTTGGGGGAGAGAGAGAGAGAGACAGACAGGCAGGTTTCTGTCTGGAATGGTCCATTTGGGATATGGCTGGAATATCCCTCTCTCCCCATTCCCTGTTTACACAGAGACTCACCTTGGACTGTCCCATACCTGGGAGGCAGTGTCCAGATGAAGGAAGCTGATAGCTGGTTGGGTGAGCTGTATTTGGGGTGGACTGTCTGTTTTGAGTGACAGGTTCTGGGATATATTAGGACAACATCAGCCTCCATTCTTTCTTTCCATGCGGCTGGTTTGTTCAGGTGAGTTTCTGTATCTCAGTCTCTGTGTCTCTGTGCCCAGGTGAATTGCAAGCTGCTTACAGTGTGTGTGTGTGTGTGTGAGAGAGAGTCCAGTCTGAATCCCCTGCTCTCTCTGTCCCAGTCCTGACCCTTGTCTCCAATTCCCACCCCAATCTCCCTCTCCAGGATCTTTTCCCCATGGAGGAGCTGATGGAGGGAAGGTGTTAGAGTCCAATGATGGAGCGCAGACCATGTGGGATGGTGAGTATCACATCTTTATTGTCCCTCTCTGCCTTTCTCCTTTTGCCTCAATCTCTCTGTGTCTATTTCTCTCTCTGATTCTCTCTTTATGTTCCTCAATCTCTCTCTCAATCTCTCTCTGTTACTCTCTCTGTCTGTTTCTCTCTCTGTGTTTCTGTCTCTCTCGATTCTCGCTCTGTGTTTCTCTCCCTCTTTTTTTTCTCTCTCTCGCAGTTTTTTTTTCTCTCTCTGGCTCTCTCTCTCCCTCTGTGTTCCTCCATCTCTCCCTCTCACTTTGTGTTTCTCTCTCTCTCTGTTTCTCTCTGAATGATTGTGTGTCTTTCTGTTTCAATGGATTTCTTTGTCTTTCTCTCTCTCAATCTCTCTGTGATTCTCTGTCCTTCTCTCTCTCAATCTCTCTGTGATTCTCTGTCCTTCTCTCTCTCAATCTCTTTGTGATTCTCTGTGTGCCTTTCTCACTGGCTTTCTGTCTGTCTCTTTGCTGCCTGCAATTTCTTTGTGTCACAGTTCTTTCCCTCCAATTTTTTCCCTCCTCTTTTTCAGTGTCTCTTTCGGCCTATTCTCTATTCCTCTGACTTTCTTTCTACTGTATTTCTGACTTTGTCTTTTCTCTATATCTGACTTTCTGTCTTTTCTCTATTTCTGTCTTTTTCCGACTCTGTCTTTTCTGTATTTCTGACTATCTGTCTTTTCTCTATTTCTGACTCTCTGTCTTTTCTCTATTTCTGACTTTCTGTCTTTTCTCTATTTCTCTGAGTTTGTCTTTTCTCTATTTCTGACTTTGTCTTTTCTGTATTTCTGACTCTCTGTCTTTTCTGTATTTCTGACTCTCTGTCTTTTCTCTATTTCTGACTTTCTGTCTTTTCTCTATTTCTGACTCTCTGTCTTTTCTCTATTTCTGACTCTCTGTCTTTTCTCTATTTCTGACTCTCTGTCTTTTCTCTATTTCTGACTTTCTGTCTTTTCTCTATTTCTGACTCTCTGTCTTTTCTCTATTTCTGACTCTCTGTCTTTTCTCTATTTCTGACTCTCTGTCTTTTCTCTATTTCTGACTTTCTGTCTTTTCTCTATTTCTGACTCTCTGTCTTTTCTCTATTTCTGACTCTCTGTCTTTTCTCTATTTCTGACTCTCTGTCTTTTCTCTATTTCTGACTTTCTGTCTTTTCTCCATTTCTGACTCTCTGTCTTTTCTCTATTTCTGACTCTCTGTCTTTTCTCTATTTCTGACACTCTGTCTTTTCTCCATTTCTGACTTTCTGTCTTTTCTCCATTTCTGACTCTGTCTTTTCTGTATTTCTGACTCTCTGTCTTTTCTCTATTTCTGACTTTCTGTCTTTTCTCCATTTCTGACTCTTTTCTCTATTTCTGACTCTCTGTCTTTTCTCTATTTCTGACTCTCTGTCTTTTCTCTATTTCTGACTCTCTGTCTTTTCTCTATTTCTGACTTTCTATATTTTTCTGACTTTGTCTTTTCTCTATTTCTGACTTTGTCTTTTCTCTATTTCTGACTTTCTGTCATTTCTCCATTTCTGACTCTTTTCTCTATTTCTGACTCTCTGCCTTTTCTCTATTTCTGACTCTCTGTCTTGTCTGTATTTCTGACTCTCTGTCTTTTCTCTATTTCTGACTTTCTGTCTTTTCTCCATTTCTGACTCTCTTTTCTCTATTTCTGACCTTCTGTCTGTTCTCTATTTCTGACTTCTGTTTCTATCTTTTCTCTCATTCTTTTTCTCTCCCTTCTTTGTCTCTTTCTTCTATCTTTTCTCTCCTTCCTTCTCTCTTTATTTCTCTGTCTTTTAGCTCATTCTCTCTTTTCTCTCGTGTTTTATCCAACCCCCCCGCCCCCCGCAATTTCTGACTTTGTCTTTTCTGTATTTCTGACCTTCTGTCTTTTCTCTATTTCTGACTCTGTCTTTTCTCTATTTCTGACTTTCTGTCTTTTTCTGACTTTGTCTTTTCTCTATTTCTGACTTTGTCTTTTCTCTATTTCTGACTTTGTCTTTTCTCTATTTCTGACTCTCTGTCTTGTCTGTATTTCTGACCTTCTGTCTTTTCTCTATTTCTGACTTCTGTTTCTATCTTTTCTCTCATTCTTTTTCTATCCCTTCTTTGTCTCTTTCTTTCTCTATCTGTTCGCTCCTTCTTTCTCGCCCATTCTATCTTTTCTCTCGTGCTTTTTCCAAATATCCCCCCCCCGCAATTATTCCCCCCCCCGCAATATATCCCCCCCCGCAATATATTCCCCCCCGCATTTATTTCCCCCCGCAATATATCCCCCCCCGCAATATATCCCCCCCCGCAATATATCCCCCCCCGCAATATATCCCCCCCGCAATTATTTCCCCCCCCGCAATTATTCCCCCCCGCATTTATTTCCCCCCGCAATTATTTCCCCCCCCCGCAATTATTCCCCCCCCCGCATTTATTTCCCCCCGCAATATATCCCCCCCCGCAATATATCCCCCCCCGCAATATATCCCCCCCCGCAATATATCCCCCCCCGCAATATATCCCCCCCGCAATTATTTCCCCCCGCATTTATTTCCCCCCGCAATTATTCCCCCCCGCAATTATTCCCCCCCGCATTTATTTCCCCCCGCAATATATCCCCCCCCGCAATATATCCCCCCCGCAATATATCCCCCCCGCAATATATCCCCCCCGCATTTATTTCCCCCCGCAATATATCCACCCCCCGCAATTATTTCCCCCCATCTAGTCCCATCTAGATACCCCCCAAGGAACAGACTCCCATCTAGATACCCCCCCCCCAGGACCGACTCCCATCTAGATACCCCCCCCCAGGACCGAGTCCCATCTAGATACCCCCCCCCCCCAGGACCGACTCGCATCTAGATACCCCCTCCCAGGACCGAGTCCCATCTAGATACCCCCCCAGGAACAGACTCCCATCTAGATACCCTCCCCCCCAGGACCGAGTCTCATCTAGATACCCCCCCAGGACCGAGTCCCATCTAGATACCCCCCCCCTCAGGACCGACTCCCATCTAGATACCCCCTCCCAGGACCGAGTCCCATCTAGATACCCCCCCAGGAACAGACTCCCATCTAGATACACCCCCCAGGACCGAGCCCCATCTAGATACCCCCCCCAGGAACAGACTCCCATCTAGATACCCCCCCAGGACCGAGTCCCATCTAGATACCCCCCCCCAGGACCGAGTCCCATCTAGAAAGCCCCCCCCCAGGAACAGACTCCCATCTAGAAAGCCCCCCCCCAGGAACAGGCTCCCATCTAGATACCCCCCCAGGAACAGACTCCCATCTAGATACCCCCCCCCAGGACCGAGTCCCATCTACATACCCCCCCCCCAGGACCGAGTCCCATCTAGATACCCCCCCCCCAGGACCGAGTCCCATCTACATACCCCCCCAGGAACAGACTCCCATCTAGAAAGCCCCCCCCCAGGAACAGGCTCCCATCTAGATACCCCCCCAGGAACAGACTCCCATCTAGATACCCCCCCCCCAGGACCGAGTCCCATCTACATACCCCCCCCCCCAGGACCGAGTCCCATCTAGATACCCCCCCCCCCAGGACCGAGTCCCATCTACATACCCACCCCAGGACCGAGTCCCATCTACATACCCCCCCAGGAACAGACTCCCATCTAGATACCCCCCAGGAACAGACTCCCATCTAGATACCCCCCCAGGACCGAGTCCCATCTAGATACCCCCCCAGGACCGAGTCCCATCTCGATAACCCCCCACAGGAACAGACTCCCATCTAGATACCCCCCCCAGGAACAGACTCCCATCTAAATACCCCGCCAATAACAGACTCCCATCTGGATACCCCCCCGGGGACAGACTTCCCTCTAGATACCCCCCCCGGGGACAGACTCCCAACTAACTACCCCCTGGGGACAGACCCCCATCTAATTATACCCTTATAATACCCCTATTACAAATACCTCCCCGGGGACAGACCCCCATCTAAATACATACCAGGATACAGACCGCCACCTAAATACATCCCCGGGGACAGACCCCCATCTAAATATACCCTTATAATACCCCTATTACAAATACATCCCCGGGGACAGACCGCCATCTAAATACCATCCCCCCGGGGACAGACCGCCACCTAAATACATCCCCGGGGACAGACTGCCATCTAAATACTAACCCCGGGGACAGACCCCCATCTAAATACATCCCCGGGGACAGACCCCCATCTAAATACATACCAGGATACAGACCCCCATCTAAATACATCCCCGGGGACAGACCCCCATCTAAATACATACCAGGATACAGACCCCCATCTAAATACATCCCCGGGGACAGACCCCCATCTAAATACATACCAGGATACAGACCCCCATCTAAATACATCCCCGGGGACAGACCCCCATCTAAATACCCCACCCGGGGACAGACCGCCATCTAAATACCCCACCCGGGGACAGACCGCCATCTAAATACATCCCCGGGGACAGACCCCCATCTAAATACCCCACCCGGGGACAGACCGCCATCTAAATACATCCCCGGGGACAGACCGCCATCTAAATACATCCCCGGGGACAGACCCCCATCTAAATACATCCCCGGGGACAGACTGCCATCTAAATACATCCCCGGGGACAGACCCCCATCTAAATACCCCACCCGGGGACAGACCGCCATCTAAATACCCCACCCGGGGACAGACCGCCATCTAAATACATCCCCGGGGACAGACCCCCATCTAAATACATCCCCGGGGACAGACCGCCATCTAAATACCCCACCCGGGGACAGACCCCCATCTAAATACATCCCCGGGGACAGACCGCCATCTAAATACATCCCCGGGGACAGACCCCCATCTAAATACATCCCCGGGGACAGACCGCCATCTAAATACATCCCCGGGGACAGACCCCCATCTAAATACATCCCCGGGGACAGACCGCCATCTAAATACCCCACCCGGGGACAGACCCCCATCTAAATACTAATCACAGGAACAGACCCCATTCTAAATACATGCCCGGGAACAGACCCCCATCCAGATACCCCACCCGGGGACAGACCCCCATCTAATTATACCCTTATAATACCCCTGTTACAAATACCTGACGGGAACAGACCCCCATCTAAATACTAACCCCGGGGACAGAGCCCCATCTAAATAAATTCCCGGGGACAGACCCTCATCTAAATACATCCCCGGGGACAGACCCCTATTTAGATAGCCCACCCGGGGACAGACCCCCAACTAAATAAATCCCCGGGGACAGAGCCCCATCTAAATAAATCCCCGGGGACAGAGCCCCATCTAAATAAATTCCCGGGGACAGACCCTCATCTAAATACATCCCCGGGGACAGACCCCTATTTAGATAGCCCACCCGGGGACAGACCCCCAACTAAATAAATCCCCGGGGACAGAGCCCCATCTAAATAAATCCCCGGGGACAGAGCCCCATCTAAATAAATTCCCGGGGACAGACCCTCATCTAAATACATCCCCGGGGACAGACCCCTATTTAGATAGCCCACCCGGGGACAGACCCCCAACTAAATAAAACCCCGGGGACAGACCCCCATCTAAATACAGACCCCCATCTAAATACATCCCCGGGGACAGACCCCTATTTAGATAGCCCACCCGGGGGCAGACCCCCATCTAATTATACCCCTGTTACAAATACCTGATGGGAACAGACCCCCATCTAAATACTAACACCGGGGACAGACCCCCATGTAAATAAATCCCCGGGCGACAGACCCCCATCTAAATAACCCCCGCCCCGGGACAGATCCCCATCTAAATACTAACCCCGGGGACAGACCCCCATCTAAATACAGACCCCCATCTAAATACCCCCCCGGGGACAGACCCCGATCTAAATACCCCCCCGGGGACAGACCCCCATCTAAATACCCCCCCGGGGACAGACCCCGATCTAAATAGATCCCCGGGGACAGACCACCATCAAAATAAATCCCCGGGGACAGACCCCCATGTAAATAAATCCCCGGGGGACAGACCCCCATCGAAATAAATCCCCGGGGGACAGAACACCATCTAAATAAATCCCCGGGGACAGACCCCCATGTAAATAAATCCCCGGGGACAGACCACCATCAAAATAAATCCCCGGGGACAGACCGCCATGTAAATAAATCCCCGGGGACAGACCCCCATCTAAATAAATCCCCGGGGACAGACCCCCATGTAAATAAATCCCCGGGGGACAGACCCCCATCTAAATACATCCCCGGGGACAGACCCCCATGTAAATAAATCCCCGGGGGACAGACCCCCATCTAAATAAATCCCCGGGGGACAGACCCCCAACTAAATAAAACCCCGGGGACAGACCCCCATTTAGATAGCCCACCCGGGGACAGACCCCAATCTAATTATACACTTATAATACCCCTGTTACAAATACCTGATGGGAACAGACCCCCATCTAAATACTAACCCCGGGGACAGACCCCCATGTAAATAAATCCCCGGGGGACAGACCCCCATCTAAATAACCCCCGCCCCGGGACAGATCCCCATCTAAATACTAACCCTGGGGACAGACCCCCATCTAAATACAGACCCCCATCTAAATACCCCCCCGGGGACAGACCCCCATCTAAATACCCCCCCGGGGACAGACCCCGATCTAAATAGATCCCCGGGGACAGACCACCATCAAAATAAATCCCCGGGGACAGACCCCCATGTAAATAAATCCCCGGGGGACAGACCCCCATCGAAATAAATCCCCGGGGGACAGAACACCATCTAAATAAATCCCCGGGGACAGACCCCCATGTAAATAAATCCCCGGGGACAGACCACCATCAAAATAAATCCCCGGGGACAGACCGCCATGTAAATAAATCCCCGGGGACAGACCCCCATCTAAATAAATCCCCGGGGACAGACCCCCATGTAAATAAATCCCCGGGGGACAGACCCCCATCTAAATACATCCCCGGGGACAGACCCCCATGTAAATAAATCCCCGGGGGACAGACCCCCATCTAAATAAATCCCCGGGGGACAGACCCCCAACTAAATAAAACCCCGGGGACAGACCCCCATTTAGATAACCCACCCGGGGACAGACCCCAATCTAATTATACACTTATAATACCCCTGTTACAAATACCTCCCGGGACAGACCCCCATCTATCTTCCCCCCCACCCGCCTCCGGGGACAGACCCCCATCTAAATACCATCGAAATATGCAGAGACAGAAAGAGGTGGAGGGGCAGAGATACAAAGTAAGATGTGTTCACAGAATAGAGAGGGGTGTCCCGGGACAGGTGGGAGGGAAATGCAGAGATAATCTTGCAGGAAAGGAGGAGCAGAGATGGAAAGATTCAGGGATTTGGAAGTGAGTGAGAGAAGAAATGGACTGAGAGAGAGACAGATAAAGATACAGAGAGTTGCAGAAAGAGAGTGACAATGGAAACCTGTGAGACTCCAGAGAGAGGCAAAGATAGAAAGGATGTTGTGAGATACAGAGATAGGGATTTAAAGATGTGAAGAAACAGAGTTAGGAACAAAGAGGAAGGTGCAGGGAACAAGTTGCAGCAAGAGATGGAGAGAGGGAAATCTATGGGATTACATTGACTGTTCTGGAGCAGCGATTCCCAAACTATTCCCTTCGGAGCACCATCCAGCCCCCTCCCTTGTGTTAAAATAAAATCCACAGACCCCCGAAAACACAAAATCAAAATACTGCAGATGCTGGAAATCTGAAATAAAAACTGTTCTGGAATTACTGAGCATTTCCAGCACTTTGTTTTTCTATCAGCCCCGAAATCACACAGTCTTCTTTTCTGGATCTAGAAATTAATTTGACAATGACAAATATATTTTTATTATTACTTTCCCTCTCCGGTTAAAGCTCTTGTCGGAGAATTCCACGTGGACAAAAGATTCTCCCTCTGCATCATCACAGCTGCAGCTTCCGAAAAGATTCTCCTTGGGAATAAGAGAAATAAAATTGATTCAAACAAAGCAAAGCATTTTTGCACAGAAATAAAACACAGCGAGAGCCCAGGACTCTCTCTCAAACTCACTGACATAAAACAATCTCTCAGTGACTTACAAACACATCCCCTGACACAGAGCCAGAGACTGGGAAGTGTAGATGTGTTTACCCTGTCATTTCCTGCTGTCTCTCTCTCTCCCTCTCTCTCTCTATTTCTCTCTGTGTGTCTCTCTACATCTGTTTCTGCCTCATTGTAAAAGCACACAAACACTGGTGACCCCCATCCCCTCTCCTGTAGAAGGATAGAGAGAGAAATCCACATTCCCATCCCTGAAAATCTGAATTCAAATGGTCCCCCGGTGTTTCATTTCACTGTCAAATTCAGCCCACAGCCTAAAACACCAGCAATATTCGGGAATGAGAACAAGCCTTTACAAACCTTCACATTTCACCCATTTCATTGCTGATTCACAGAAGTATTTGACACTCAATGAATCAATTTTTAAAGTGCTCGTCACTGTTGCAACGTTGGAAATGCTGTCGGCCATTGATGCACAGCAAGATCCCACAAGCAGCAGTCTGATAACAGTGGGCTACCCCTTCTCCGCCCCCTCTTGATTCCCTCCATGTTTCCCTCACTCTCCTGCATCTCTCTCCCTCCTGTTACTCTCATTCAGAGAGACAGATGGAGAGAGAGAGAGAAATTCACGTCACTGCCCAAAACACCAGCATTATTCGGGAATTATACCGGCTTCAAGCTCCGGACTTAAATTCCAGGCCTTCAGGAGAGCTTTACACACAATGAATTCACTTCGAAAATGCACTCACTGTCACAATGCAGGGAATTCTGCAGGCAAGCTGGGCACAGCAAGATCCCAGCAATGGTGACACTTCAAAATTCAGTTTACCAAGATTTTGAGTGTGGATTTCTCTCTCTCTCTGTCTTTCTCCATCTTTCTCTGCCTTCCCTCCCTCATCCACACTCCGCCTGTCTCTCTCTCTCTCTCTCTCTGATTTACCTGCCACCTCCAGCTGTTTCTCTCTCTCCCTCTTTTTCTCTCCATCTGTTTCTGCCTCAGTGTTGTAATGTAAGAATTGATGCAGGGAATGTATGCACAGCAGGATCCCACAATGTGATCATAGCCAGATATCCTATCACAGTCCTCTGAAAATGCTGAACTCCATCTTTAAACTTTTCACAAGACTTTAGACAGCTTCACGTTCAGCTCTTGTAATTATTGGCCCTCAGGAGCAGTTGAGAATCAATGAACTAATTTTTAAAGTGGTCCTCACTGTTACAATGCAGGAAACCTGTAGGCAATCTGTGCACAGCAAGATCCCAAAGGCAACAATATGCTAATATGCAGATAATCTGTTTTCAGTGATGTAAGTTTCGAGAAATCAGAGGGAGGGACATTCCTGCAGTTTGAAAATCTCAAACACCCCTCTCCCTGTCTTTCTCCTGCTCCCTCCCCCCTGCACCCCATCCACATCTGTTTCTTTTTCTCTCGATCTGGGATTTAATCTAGATTGAAACGTCCGCTGAAATGTTTCTGTCACCGTTTAAAATAACCACACATCACATTCGATTCATAGAGAGATACAGCACTAAAACAGTACCTTCGGCCCAACACTGACCATCAGCCACCCATTTATGCTAATCCTACATTAATGCCATTTTTCCCCCTCTCACATCCCCACCTTCCCTCAATTCTCCCACCACCTACCTACACGAGGGGCAATTTTTATAATGGCCAATTTACCTATCAACCCGCAAGTCTTTGGCATGTGGCAGGAAACCAGAGCACCCGGAGGAAACCCACACGGAGAACTTGCAAACTCCGCACAGGCGGTACCCAGAACCCAACCTGGGTTGCTGGAGCTGTGAGGCTGCGGTACTAACCACTTAGCCGCTGCAGGAAAGTCCCTCCCTCTGCGATCCCGAAACTTACATCACTGAAAACACATTATCTGTATATCATCATATTGCTGCCTGTGGGATCTTGCTGTGCACACATTGTGGCACCTATTGATTAATGGTTAAAATAGAGAAAGTGCGGGGGAGAGAAAAGCAGAGGAAGATGGAGAGAAAACAGAGAAATCCACACTACACCCTCAGGAAGCTGAATTTTAAAGTGTCCTCATTACTGTGCAGGAAATGTTGCTGGGCACGAGATGCACAGCAAGATCCCACGAGCAACAATGTGATAAAAGCCAGATTTCAGTCCCCAGAAAGGGCAAAACTCCCTCTTTAAACTGGGAACAAGCTGCTGATTTTGTCTCACCATTTCAAATAACGACAAATCACATTGCCGTGTGTGGCATGTTTTTAGTTAAATTTATTAAAGGTTTAATTGGAGAAGGTGAGTGTGAAACCGAGACAGAGAAGAGAAAGCATGGGGGGGAGATAGAGACACAGGGAAAGAAGGTGGAGACAGAGAGAAAGCTCAGACCTACAGTAAAATGAATTAAAATGGGCACTGTGCATCTTATTTAACTGTTAGCTTCATAGCATTGACCAAAACACCAGCAAACCTCACAGACAGGGCTGGAAGGAGCAAGGGGCAAATGGGACTCCCTCCTGGGGCTGCTCCTTTAACCCCAGGCTTTCAATCTGTATAAAACACCAGGAGCCCCAATCCAACATGAAATGGTTAACCCAGGGCCCCAGAGAGGAAATTAAACCTCAGGCTAATAAACAGACACAACTCACGTGGGCCCTTTGGGTGCAGCCTGTGGACAAGGCCTCAGTCCGTCCCCTCTGGAGGAAGCTCCTGTCCAAGGATTCCTCGTCCCAAACTTTCCCTCTTTTCACCTTCACCGTGCAGTTTTCAGAAAGAAATTTCCTAAGGCAAGAGGGGGGGGGAGAGAAAATTGATGAAAAGGCATTGTTAAACAAAATAGCACAGCAAGAGCCCAGGAATTGCCCTCGGTTACACAGACACTCTCTCAGCAACACCCAAATACAAACAAATCACAGTTAATAAACCAGAGGATAAAAGGATTGTGACAGCAACCTCCACCTCTGTGTGTGTGTGTGTGTCTGTCTCTGTATCTCTCTCTCCCCTGTCTCTGTATCTCTCTCTGTTCCTGTCACATTCGTCCCCTGTCTCTCTTTCTCTTTGTCCATATCTGTTCTTGTCCCTCTATCTCATATGTAATGTTGACTGAAAATAGCTGTGAAATATTTCTGTCTCACCATTGAAAACAACAACAAATCACACAGCTGTGTGTGTTTTTAACTATTAAAGGTTTAAAGAGAGAGACAGAGAGAGAAATCGAAACTCAGAACTTCAGTCAAATGAACTGAAATGAATCGGGAACATTTGACACTCAGTGAATTGTTTGTTAAAGTGTTCGTCACTGTTGCAATGTTGGAAACACTGCATGCCATTTGTGCACAGCAAGAGCCCACAATTTCATTTCACCCTCAAATTCACGGCACTGCCCAAAACACCATCATTACTCGGGAATTATACCGGCTTCAAGCTCAGGACTTTAATTCCAAACCTTCAGATAATGCAATTATGCAGATAATCTGTTTTTAGTGCACAGAAAGATCCCAGCAATGGTGACACTTCAATATTCAGTGTACCAAGCTTTTGAGTGTGGATTTCTCTCTCTCTCTCTCTCTCTCTCTCTCTGTCTTTCTCCATCTTTCACTGCATTCGCTCCCTCACACACACTCTGCCTGTTTTAACCTGCCACCTCCAGCTGTTACTCACTCTCCCTCTCTTTCTCTCCATCTGTTTCTGCCTCAGTGTTGGATGAAGGAATTGATGCAGAGAATGTATGCACAGCAGGATCCCACAATGTGATCATAGCCAGATATCCCATCACAGTCCTCAGAAAATGCTAAACTCCATCTTTAAACTTAGAACAAGTCTTTATCCAGCTTCACGTTCAGCTCTTGTAATTATTATAAAATTCTTGTAAAAACACAGAGAAATTCACATTCAGACCCTCAGGAAGCTGAATTTTAAACTGTTGTCATGGACAAAATGCTGGAGGGCGCTATAAGCACAGCAAGATCCCACAAGCAGCAATGTGATAATAGCCAGATTTCAGTCCCCAGAAAGAGCAAATCCCTCTTTAAACTGGGAACAAGCTGCTGATTTTGTCTCACCATTTCAAATAACGACAAATCACATTGCTGTGTGTGGCATGTTTTTAGTTAAATTTATTAAAGGTTTAATTGGAGAAGGTGAGTGTGAAACCGAGACAGAGAAGAGAAAGCATGGGGGGAGATAGAGACACAGGGAAAGAAGGTGGAGACAGAGAGAAAGCTCAGACCTACAGTAAAATGAATTAAAATGGGCACTGTGCATCTTATTTAACTGTTAGCTTCATAGCATTGACCAAAACACCAGCAAACCTCACAGACAGGGCTGGAAGGAGCAAGGGGCAAATGGGACTCCCTCCTGGGGCTGCTCCTTTAACCCCAGCCTTTCAATCTGTATAAAACACCAGGAGCCCCAATCCAACATGAAATGGTTAACCCAGGGCCCCAGAGAGGAAATTAAACCTCAGGCTAATAAACAGACACAACTCACGTGGGCCCTTTCGGTGCAGCCTGTGGACAAGGCCTCAGTCCGTCCCCTCTGGAGGAAGCTCCTGTCCAAGGATTCCTCGTCCCAAACTTTCCCTCTTTTCACCTTCACCGTGCAGTTTTCAGAATGAAAATTCCTCAGGGGAAAGAAGGAGAAGAAAATTGGATTAAAATACAAAGCGAGGACATTTTTAAACAAAATTGCACAGCAAGAGCCCAGAGTTTCCCCTCTCAGTTACACAGACAATCAGCAATATTCAAATACAATCAAATCACAGTTATAAAGCAGATTGAGACAGAGAGAGCACAAACACAGATACACAGACACACACACTGAATCAGACTGGGGAATGTGTCCACTCTCTGCAGACAGAGAGTGAAAGGTGGGTTTTGTGATTGGAACTGAGATCTTCAAACCCAGTTTATATCCTGAGTGAGCTGTTTACAAACTCCACCCCTTGAGCGTTTGACATGTTGGGCTGTCTCTCAATCTCCTGCCTCGGGGGCGGGGGAGGGGGCCTGTCCATTGATATGTTAATCCCAGGACAGGACCTTCCTGACTTTTACAGTCCATTGATATGTTAATCCCAGCACAGCAATGCTTTCAGACATCTCTTAGTTCATTTTAAACCTTTAATTCTTTCCCTGCAGTTTCAAAATATCAAACACTGATCCAAACCTCCCCCCTCAAACCCTCACACTAAACCCACAAAAAAGACAGAGGCGCAAGGGAAGAGCCAACTGTGTAACAGCCCCGACAATCACATTTCTCTGCAGCACCTGTGGAAGAAGAGCTTGTCACTCTAGAATTGGCCTTTATAGCCACACCAGGCGCTGCTCCACACACCACTGATCCACCTCCAGGCACTTACCCATTGTCTCTCGAGATAAGGAGGCCAAAGAAGAAACCCACAATACAGGACTGGGCAGATAATGGGGATTGTTTCTGAGGTTGTGTTTGGGGATTTTTACTGACATCAGTGTGGATTTTAAAGTGTGTCTCCCCTTCCCTCACATCTAAAGTCTCTCAGTGTTGTTGTGTGTTGACAGCTTTTCCAGTGTCCAGTCCCTTTCAACTTTTAATAAAATCTGTGGAACACAAAGAAATGTAAAGTTTCTCCTACAAGCTGTTTTGTCCTCCCTCTTTCACTGTCTTTCTCTGTTACTGCCCTATCTCTCTCTCTGTCTCTCTCAGGACTGGGCAGACACTGGGGATTGTTACTGAGGTTCTGTTGGTCATTTTTACTGACATCAGTGTGGATTGTAAAATCTGTGTGTCTGTGTGTGTCTGTGTGTGTGTGTCTCTGTCTGTCCCTTTATGTCTGTGTGTTTCTGGATGTGTGTGTGTGAGAGAGAGAGAATATCAGGGTCACCTCGCTCCATCTCTATCTCTCCTTCTCTCTCTGTTTCTCCTTCTCTCTCCCTCTCTCAATCCGCCTCTCTCATAGAAACATAGTAAATAGGAGCAGGAGCAGGCCATTCGGCCCTTTGGGCCTGCTCCGTCATTCAATAAAGATCATGACCGATGGTCTAATTCAGTACCCTGTTCCCACTTTCTCCCCATACCCCTTGATCCCTTTGACATTTAGAAATATATCTCTCTCCTCCATGAATATATTTAATGACTTGGCCTCCACTGCCTTCTGCGGTAGAGAATTCCACAGGTTCACCACCCTCTACCCCATCCATCTCTCCCCCTCTATCTCACTCTCCCCCTCTATCTCACTCTTCCTCTCTATCTCACTCTCCCCCTCTATCTCACTCGTCCCCTCTATCTGTCTCTCCCTCCACTATCTCACACACCCCCAATATCTCCCTCTCCCCCTCTATCTCACTCTCCCCCTCTATCTCACTCTCCCCCTCTATCTCACTCTCGCCCTCTATCTCACTCTCTCCCTCTATCTGTCTCTCCCCCTCTATCTCCCTCTCTCCCTCTCCCGCTCTCTCTCCCTCTCCCCCCCCATCTCCCACTCCCCCTCGATCTGTCTCTCGCCCTCTATCTCACACACCCCCAATATCTCCCTCTCCCCCTATATCTCCCTCTCCCCCCTCTCTCTCCCTCTGCCCCCCTATATCTCCCTCTCCCCGTCTCTCTCCCTCTGCCCCTCTCTCTCCCTCTGCCCCTCTATCTCACTCCCCCCTCTATCTCACTCGTCCCCTCGATCTGTCTCCCCACTATCTCACATACCCCCAATATCTCACTCTCCCCCTATATCTCCCTCTCCCCGTCTCTCTCCCTCTGCCCCTCTCTCTCCCTCTGCCCCTCTATCTCCCCCTCCCCCTCTATCTCCCACTCCCCCTCGATCTGTCTCTCGCCCTCTATCTCACACACCCCCAATATCTCCCTCTCCCCCTATATCTCCCTATCCCCCCTCTCTCTCCCTCTGCCCCCCTATATCTCCCTCTCCCCGTCTCTCTCCCTCTGCCCGTCTCTCTCCCTCTGCCCATCTCTCTCCCTCTGCCCCCTCTCTCCCTCTGCCCCTCTCTCTCCCTCTGCCCCTCGATCTCACTCTGCCCCTCTATCTCACTCTCCCCCTCTATCTCACTCTCCCCCTCTATCTGTCTGTCTCTCCCTCTATCTGTCTGTCTCTCTCCCTCTATCTGTCTCTCTCCATCTTTCTGTCTCTCCCCCCTCTATCTCCCTCTCCCCCTCCTCCTGACACTCACTCTCTCTCCATCTACCTCTGTCTCTGCCACTCTCTCTGTCTCTCTCTCTGTCCCTCCTTCTGTCTTTCCCTCTCTATCTCTATGTCTTTCTCCTTCTATCTCTCTCTCTGTCGCTCTATCTTAATCTCTCTCTCTCTGCCCCTCCATCTGCCTTTTCCTCTCTGTCTCTCCCTCTCTCTCCTTCTATCTGTGTCTCTCTCTCTGTCTCTCCATCTGTCTTTCCCTTTCTGTCTCTCCCTCTCTCTCCATCTCTCTCTGCCTCTCTCTCTGTCCCTCCATCTGTCTTTCCCTCTCGGTCACTCCCTCTCTCTCCTTCTATCTCTGTCTCGCTCTCTGTTCCTCCAAATGTCTTTCCCTCTCTGCCAATCCCTCTCTCCTTCTCTCTGTCTATCCCTCTCTCTCCTTCTCTCTCTCTCGGTCCCTCCATCTGTATCCTCCCCCCCCCCCCCACCACCTGTCACTCCCTCTCTCTCCTTCGATTTATGCCTCTCGCTCTCTATCCCTCCATCTATCCTTCCCTCTCTGTCACTCCATCTCTCTCCTTCTCTCCCTTTCTCTCCCTTACTCTCTCTCTCTGTCTTTCCATCTGTCTTTCTCTCCCTGTCACTACCTCTCTCTCCGTCCATCTCTGCCTCTCTCTATCTCTGTCTCTCCATCTGTCTTTCCCTCTCTATGTCTGTCCATCGATCTCCTCTCTCTCTCTGTCCCTCCATTTGTCGTTCCCTCTCTGTCACTTCCTCTCTCTCCTTCTATCTCTGCCTCTCACTCTCTGTCCCTCCATCTGTCTTTCCCTCTCTGTCTCTCCATCTCTCTCCTTCTATCTCTGTCTCTCTCTCTCCATCTGTCTTTCCCTTTCTATCACTCCCTCTCTCTCTCCTTCCATCTCTGCCTCTCTCTGTCTCTCCATCTGTCTTTCCCTTTCTGTCACTCCCTCTCTGTCCTTCTATCTCTCTCTCTCTCTCTCTATCCCTCCATCAGTCCTTCCCTCCCTGTCACTCCATCACTCTCTCTGTCTCTCAGTCTGTCCCTCTATCTGTCTTAGCCTCCCTGACACTCCCTCTCTCTCCTTCTATCTCTGTATCTCTCTCTGTCTCTCCATCTGTTTATTCCTCTGTCAACCCCTCTCTCCTTCTCTGTCACTCCCTCTCTCTCCTTCTCTCTCACTCTGTCCCTCCATCCGTCTTTCCCTCCCTGTCACTCCCACTCTCTCCTATCTCTGTCTTTCTCTCTGTCTTTCCTTGTGAATTTCCCTCCCTATCACTCCCTCTCACTCGATCTATCCCTGCCTCTCTCCCTGTCCCTCCATCTGTCTTCCCACACCCCACCCATCACTCCGTCTCTCTCCTTCTATCTCTGTCTCTATCTCTCTATCCCTCCATCTGTCCTTCCCTCCATGTGACTCCATTTCTCTCCCTTTCTCTCTCTCTCTGTCCCTCCATCTGTCTTTCCCTCTCTGTCTCTCCCGCTCTCTCCCCCTCTCTGTCTCTCCCTCTCTCTCCTTCCAACTCTGCCTCTCTGTCTCTATGTCCATCCATCTGTCTTTCCCTCTCTGTCTCTCCCGCTCTCTCCCCCTCTCTGTCTCTCCCTCTCTCTCCTTCCAACTCTGCCTCTCTGTCTCTATGTCCATCCATCTGTCTTTCCCTCTCTGTCTCTCCCGCTCTCTCCCCCTCTCTGTCTCTCCCTCTCTCTCCATCTATCTCTGTCTCTCTCTCTCTGTCTTTCCATATGTCTTTCCCTTCCTGTCACTCCCTCTCTCTCCTTCCATCTCTGCCTCTCTCTCTCTGTCTCTCCAACTGCCTTTCCCTCTCTGTCTCACCCACACTCTCCTTCTCTCTCTGTCTCTGCCTCTCTCTCTGTCTCTCTCCCTCTGTCCCTCCATCTGCCTTTCCCTCCCAGTCACTCCTTCTCTCTCCTTCTATCTCTGTCTCACTCTCTGTCCCTCCATCTGTCATTCCCTCTCTGTTGCTCCCTCTCTCTCCTTCCATCTCAGTCTCTCTCTCTGTTCCACCATTTGTCTTTCCCTTTCTGTTGCTCCCTCTCTCTCCTTCTATCTCTGTCTCTCTCTCTGTTCCACCATTTGTCTTTCCCTCTCTGTCACTCCCACTCTCTTTCTCTCTGTCCCTCCATCTTTCTTTCCCCCCATGTCACTCCCTCTCTCTCCTTCTATCTCAGTCTCTGCCTCTTCCTCTCTCTCTCTCTCTCTCTCTCTCTCTCTCTCTCTCTGTCCCTCCATCTGTCTTTCCCTTTCTGTCACTCCCTCTCTCTCCTTCTATCTCTGTCTCTCTCTCTCTATCCCTCCATCTGTCCGTCCCTCCCTGTCATTCCATCTCTCTCCTTCTCTCTCTGTCCCTCACTTTGTCCCTCCATCTGTCCTTCCCTCCCTGTCACGCCATCTCTCTCCTTCGCTCACTCTCCCTCACTTTGTCCCTCCATCAGTCTTTCCCTCTCTGTTGCTCCCTCGCTCTCCTTCTATCTCTGTCTCTCTCTCTGTTCCACCATTTGTCTTTCCCTCTCTGTCACTCCCACTCTCCTTCTCTCTGTCTCTCCCTCTCCCTCCTTCACTTTCTCGCCGTCCCTCCATCTGTCTTTCCCATCATGTCACTCCCTCTCGCTCCTTCTATCTCAGTCTCTCTCTCAATCCCTCCATCTGTCTTTCCTTGCTGTCACTCCCTCTCTCTCCTTCTATCTCTGACCCTCTCTCTCTCTGTCCATCTGTCCTTCCCTCTCTGTCTCTCCCTCTCTCTCCTTCTCTCTCTGTCTCTCACTTTGTCCCTCCGTCTGTCTTTCCCTCCCTGTCACTCCCTCTCTCTCCTTCTATCTCTGTCTTTCTCTCTGTCTCTCCATCTGTCTTTCCCTCCCCATCACTCCCTCTCTCTCCTTCCATCTCTGCCTCTCTCTCTGTCTTTCCCTCCCAGTCACTCCTTCTCTCTCCTTCCATCTCTGCCTCTCTCTCTGTCTTTCCCTCCCAGTCACTCCTTCTCTCTCCTTCCATCTCTGTCTCTCTCTCTGTCCCTCCATCGGTCTTTCCCTCTCTGTCACTCCCTCTCTCCTTCCCTCTGTCTCTCCCTCTCTCTCCTTCTCTCTCACTCTGTCCCTCCATCTGTCTTCCCCCCCCCCCACTCCCTCTCGCTCCTTCTATCTCTGTCTCTGTCTCTCTCTCTGTCCCGCCATCTGTCTTTCCCTCTCTGTCACTCCCTCTCTCTCCAACTATCTCTGTCTCTGCCACTCTGTCTGTCTCTCTCTCTGTCCCTCCATCTGTCTTTCCTTCTCTGTCTCTCCCACTCTCTCCTTCTATCTCTGTCACTCCCGCTCTCTGTCTGTCTCTCTCTCTGTTCCTCCATCTGTCTTTCCTTCTCTGTCTCTCCCTTTCTCTCCTTCTATCTCTGTCTTTCCATCTGTCTTTCCCTCTCTGTCTCTCCATCTCTCTCCTTTCATCTCTGTCTCTCTCTGTGTCCCTCCATCTGTCTTTCCCCCCCGTCACTCCCTCTCTCTCCTTCTATCACTGTCTCTGTCTCTCTGTCTGTCCCTCTGACTGTCTTTCCCTCTCCGACACTCCCTCACTCTCCGTCTATCTCAGTTTCTGCCTCTTCCTCTCTCTCTCTCTCTCTCTCTCTCTCTGTCCCTCCATCTGTCTTTCCCTTTCTGTCACTCCCTCTCTCTCCTTCTATCTCTGTCTCTCTCTCTCTATCCCTCCATCTGTCCCTCCCTCCCTGTCATTCCATCTCTCTCCTTCTCTCTCTGTCCCTCACTTTGTCCCTCCATCTGTCCTTCCCTCCCTGTCACGCCATCTCTCTCCTTCGCTCACTCTCCCTCACTTTGTCCCTCCATCAGTCTTTCCCTCTCTGTTGCTCCCTCGCTCTCCTTCTATCTCTGTCTCTCTCTCTGTTCCACCATTTGTCTTTCCCTCTCTGTCACTCCCACTCTCCTTCTCTCTGTCTCTCCCTCTCCCTCCTTCACTTTCTCGCCGTCCCTCCATCTGTCTTTCCCATCATGTCACTCCCTCTCGCTCCTTCTATCTCAGTCTCTCTCTCAATCCCTCCATCTGTCTTTCCTTGCTGTCACTCCCTCTCTCTCCTTCTATCTCTGACCCTCTCTCTCTCTGTCCATCTGTCCTTCCCTCTCTGTCTCTCCCTCTCTCTCCTTCTCTCTCTGTCTCTCACTTTGTCCCTCCGTCTGTCTTTCCCTCCCTGTCACTCCCTCTCTCTCCTTCTATCTCTGTCTTTCTCTCTGTCTCTCCATCTGTCTTTCCCTCCCCATCACTCCCTCTCTCTCCTTCCATCTCTGCCTCTCTCTCTGTCTTTCCCTCCCAGTCACTCCTTCTCTCTCCTTCCATCTCTGCCTCTCTCTCTGTCTTTCCCTCCCAGTCACTCCTTCTCTCTCCTTCCATCTCTGTCTCTCTCTCTGTCCCTCCATCTGTCTTTCCCTCTCTGTTGCTCCCGCTCTCTCCTTCTATCTCTGTCTCTCTGTCTGTCCCTCCATCTGTCTTTCCCTCTCTGTTGCTCCATCTCTCTCCTTCTATCTCTGTCTGTTCCACCATTTGTCTTTCCCTCTCTGTCACTCCCACTCTCTTTCTCTCTGTCTCTTCCTCTCCCTCCTTCTCTCTCTCTCTATCCCTCCATCTGTCTTTCCCCCAATGTCACTCCCTCTCTCTCCTTCTATCTCTGTCTCTGCCTCTTCCTCTGTCTCTCTCTCTCTCGCTGTCCCTCCATCTGTCCTTCCCTCCCTGTCACTCCATCTCTCTCCTTCGCTCTCTCTCCCTCACTTTGTCCCTCCATCAGTCTTTCCCTCTCTGACACTCCCTCTCTCTCCTTCTATCTCTGTATCTCTCTCTGTCCCTCCATCTGTTTTTCCCTCTGTCAGCCCCATTCTCCTTCTCTGTCTCTCCCTCTCTCTCACTCTGTCCCTCCATCCGTCTTTCCCTCCCTGTCACTCCCTCGCTCTCCTGTCTCTATCTTTCTCCCTGTCTTTCCATCTGTATTTCCCTCCCTATCACTCCCTCTCACTCGTTCCATCTCTGCCTCTCTCCCTGTCCCTCCATCTGTCTTCCCACACCCCACCCATCACCCCATCTCTCTCCTTCTATCTCTGTCTCTATCTCTCTATCCCTCCATATGTCTTTCCCTCCCTGACACTCCCTCTCACTCCTTCTCTCTCTGTCTCTCTCTCTGTCCCTCCATCTGTCTTTCCCTCCCTGTCTCTCCCGCTCTCTCCCCCTCTCTGACGCTCCCGCTCTTCTCTTCCATCTCTGCCTCTCTCTCTCTCTGTCTCTCCATCCGTCTTTCCCTCTCTGTCTGTCCCTTTCTCTCCTTTCATCTCTGCCTCTCTCTCACTCTCTGCCCATCCATCTGTCTTTACCTCTCTGTCTCTCCCTCTCTCTCCATCTATCTCTGTCTCTCTCTCTCTGTCTTTCCAAATGTCTTTCCCTTCCTGTCACTCCCTCTCTCTCCTTCCATCTCTGCCTCTCTCTCTCTCTGTCCCTCCAACTGCCTTTCCTTCTCTGTCTCATCCACACTCTCCTTCTCTCTCTTTCTCTGCCTCTCCCTCTGTCTCTCTGTCTCTCTCTCTCTGTCCCTCTATCTGCCTTTCCCTCCCAGTCACTCCCTCTCTCTCCTTCTATCTCTTTCTCTCTCTCTGTCCCTCCATTTGTCTTTCCCTCTCTGTTGCTCCCTCTCTCTCCTTCTATCTCTGTCTCTCTCTCTCTGTTCCACCATTTGTCTTTCCCTCTCTGTCACTCCCACTCTCCTTCTCTCTATCTCTCCCTCTCCCTCCTTCACTTTCTCGCCGTCCCTCCATCTGTCTTTCCCCCCATGTCACTCCCTCTCGCTCCTTCTATCTCAGTCTCTCTCTCTGTCCCTCCATTTGTCTTTCCCTCTCTGTTGCTCCCTCGCTCTCCTTCTATCTCTGTCTCTCTCTCTGTTCCACCATTTGTCTTACCCTCTCTGTCAATCCCACTCTCCTTCTCTCTATCTCTCCCTCTCCCTCCTTCACTTTCTCACCGTCCCTCCATCTGTCTTTCCCCCCATGTCACTCCCTCTCTCTCCTTCTATCTCTGACCCTCTCTCTCTCCGTCCGTCTGTCCTTCCCTCCCTGTCTCTCCATCTCTCTCCTTTTATCTCTGTCTCTCCATCTGTCTGTCCCTCTCTGTCTCTCCCTCTCTCTCCTTCTCTCTCTGTCTCACACTTTGTCCCTCCGTCTGTCTTTCCCTCCCTGTCACTCCCTCTCTCTCCTTCTATCTCTGTCTTTCTCTCTGTCTCTCCATCTGTCTTTCCCTCCCCATCACTCCCTCTCTCCCCTTCCATCTCTGTCTCTCCATCTGTCTTTCCCTCCCTGTCACTCCCTCTCTCTCCTTCCATCTCAGTCTCTCTCTCTGTTCCACCATTTGTCTTTCCCTTTCTGTTGCTCCCTCTCTCTCCTTCTATCTCTGTCTCTCTCTCTGTTCCACCATTTGTCTTTCCCTCTCTGTCACTCCCACTCTCTTTCTCTCTGTCCCTCCATCTTTCTTTCCCCCCATGTCACTCCCTCTCTCTCCTTCTATCTCAGTCTCTGCCTCTTCCTCTCTCTCTCTCTCTCTCTCTCTCTCTCTGTCCCTCCATCTGTCTTTCCCTTTCTGTCACTCCCTCTCTCTCCTTCTATCTCTGTCTCTCTCTCTCTATCCCTCCATCTGTCCCTCCCTCCCTGTCATTCCATCTCTCTCCTTCTCTCTCTGTCCCTCACTTTGTCCCTCCATCTGTCCTTCCCTCCCTGTCACGCCATCTCTCTCCTTCGCTCACTCTCCCTCACTTTGTCCCTCCATCAGTCTTTCCCTCTCTGTTGCTCCCTCGCTCTCCTTCTATCTCTGTCTCTCTCTCTGTTCCACCATTTGTCTTTCCCTCTCTGTCACTCCCACTCTCTTTCTCTCTGTCCCTCCATCTTTCTTTCCCCCCATGTCACTCCCTCTCTCTCCTTCTATCTCAGTCTCTGCCTCTTCCTCTCTCTCTCTCTCTCTCTCTCTCTCTCTCTCTCTGTCCCTCCATCTGTCTTTCCCTTTCTGTCACTCCCTCTCTCTCCTTCTATCTCTGTCTCTCTCTCTCTATCCCTCCATCTGTCCCTCCCTCCCTGTCATTCCATCTCTCTCCTTCTCTCTCTGTCCCTCACTTTGTCCCTCCATCTGTCCTTCCCTCCCTGTCACGCCATCTCTCTCCTTCGCTCACTCTCCCTCACTTTGTCCCTCCATCAGTCTTTCCCTCTCTGTTGCTCCCTCTCTCTCCTTCTATCTCTGCCCCTCTCTCTCTCTGTCTCCAACTGCCTTTCCCTCTCTGTCTCTCCCTCTCTCTCCTTCTATCTCTGTCTCTCTCTCTCTATCTCTCCATCTCTCTTTCCCTCCCAGTCACTCCCTCTCACTCTTTCAATCTCTGTCTCTCCCTCTCTCTCCTTCTATCACTGTCTCTCTCACTGTCTTTCCATCTGTCCTTCCCTCCCTGTCACTGCCTCTCTCTCCTTCCATCTCTACCTCTCTCACTTTTTCTGTCTCTCCAACTGCCTTTCCCTCTCTGTCTCTCCCTCTCTCTCCTTCTCTCACTGTCTCTCTCACTGTCTTTCCATCTGTCCTTCCCTCTCTGTATCTCCCTCTCTCTCCTTCTATCTCTTTCTCTCTCTGTCAATCCCTCCATCTGTCCATCCGTCCTTCCCTGCCTGTCTCTCCCTCTCTCTCCTTCTACCACTGTCTCCCACTCTCTGTCTTTCCATCTGTCATTCCCTCCCTGTCACTCCCTCTCTCTCCTTCCATCTCTGCCCCTCTCTCTCTGTTTCCAACTGCCTTTCCCTCTCTGTCTCTCCCAATCTCTCCTTCTCTCTCTGTCTCTGCCTCTCTCTGTCTCTCTCTCTATCCCTCCATCTGTCTTTCCCTCTCTGTCTCTCTCTCTCTATCTCTCCATCTCTCTTTCCCTCCCAGTCACTCCCTCTCTCTCCTTCAATCTCTGTCTCTCCCTCTCTCTCCTTCTATCACTGTCTCTCCATCTGTCTCTCCATCTGTCTTTCCCTCCCCATCACTCCCTCTCTCTACTTCCATCTCTGCCTCTCTCGCTGTCTCTCCATCTGTCTTTCCCTCCCTGTCACTCCCTCTCTCTCCTTCCATCTCTGCCTCTCTCTCTCTCTGTCCCTCCATCTGCCTTTCCCTCTCTGTCTCTCCCAATCTCTCCTTCTCTCTCGTTCTCTGCCTATCTGTCTCTCTCTCTGTCCCTCCATCTGCCTTTCCCTCTCTGTCTCTCCCTCTCTCTCCTTTTATCTCTGTCTCTCTCTCTCAATCCCTCCAGCTGTCCATCCGTCCTTCCCTCCCTGACACTCCCTCTCTCTCCTTCTCTCTCTGTCTCTCCAAATGCCTTTCCCTCTCTGTCTCTCCCAAACTCTCCTTCTCTCTCTCTCTCTGCCTCTCTCTCTGTCTCTCTCTCTGTCCATCCATCTGTCTTTGCCTCTCTGTCTCTCCCTCTGTCTCCTTCTCTCTCTGTCTCTCTCTCTCTATCTCTCCATCTCTCTTTCCCTCCCAGTCACTCCCTCTCTCTCCTTCAATCTCTGTCTCTCCCTCTCTCTCCTTCTATCACTGTCTCTCCCTCTCTGTCTTTCCATCTGTCTTTCCCTCCTTGTCACTCCCCCTCTCTCCTTCCATCTCTGCCCCTCTCTCTTTCTCTCTGTCTCTCCAACTGTCTTTCCCTCTCTGTCTCTCCCTCTCTCTCCTTCTGTCTCTGTCTCTCTCTCTCTCCATCCCTCCATCTGTCCATCGGTCCTTCCCTTCCTGTCACTCCATCTCTCTCCTTCTCTCTCTGTCTCTCTCTTGGTCTCTCCATCTGTCTTCCGACCCACCCCCATCACTCCATCTCTCTCCTTCTATCTCTGTCTCTCTCTCTCTCTATCCCTCCATCTGTCCTTCCTTCACTGTCACTCCATCTCTCTCCTCTCTCTGTCTCTCACTCTGTCCCTCCATCTGTCTTTCCCTCCTTGTCACTCCCCCTCTCTCCTTCCATCTCTGCCCCTCTCTCTTTCTCTCTGTCTCTCCAACTGCCTTTCCCTCTCTGTCTCTCCCAATCTCTCCTTCTCTCTCTCTCTCTCTCTCTGTCTCTCTCTCTGTCCCTCCATCTGTCTTTCCCTCTCTGTCTCTCCCTCTCTCTCCTTCTGTCTCTGTCTCTTTCTCTCTCTCTCCATCCCTCCATCTGTCCATCGGTCCTTCCCTTCCTGTCACTCCATCTCTCTCCTCTCTCTGTCTCTCTCTTGGTCTCTCCATCTGTCTTCCCACATACCCCCATCACTCCATCTCTCTCCTTCTCTCTCTGTCTCTCTCTCTCTCTATCCCTCCATCTGTCCTTCCTTCACTGTCACTCCATCTCTCTCCTCTCTCTTTCTCTCACTCTGCCCCTCCATCTGTCTTTCCCTCTCTGTCACTCCATCCCTCTCCTTCTATCTCTGTCACTCTCTCTGCTATCACTGACACTGGGAGAGAGACAGAGGGACGGAGGGTTAGATATGAAGGCATAGAGAGGGCCGTAGAGAGGGACAAACTTGGAGAGAGAGCGAGATTGTTGAGTTGGATGAACAGGATAATGTAAGATATGTTAACTTGATTTAATCCTTCACTGCTGTGTACACAAACATATTTGAGATCGATATGGAGAAAAAAAAACATCGGGAGAGGGAGGAATGCAGATGAAGTTGGGGCCCAGGCGGACACTTTTGATGATCCAGAAGGAATAGCCTCCATTTTAAATATTAAGCTAGCTATTCCACTGTGCGAACCATCACACCCTCATGATATTGTTTGTGGAAATTTCATGCTGGCTTATTGGTCAATTTTTAAACCGGGGATTGATAGATTCTTGTTAACCAAAGGTATTAAGAGATAAGGGGCAAAGGTGGGATATATGGTGTTAGTTAGATCACAGATCAGCCCTGATCTCACTGAATGCTGGAACAGGGTCGAGGGGTTAAATTGCCTCCTCATCTTCCTATGTCTGATGTTAAATATCCTTCTTTCACTCTCAGACACCCTGTCTGTCTGTGTCTCCCTCTATTTCTCTCATTCTCTCTCTCTCTCTGTCTGTTTCAGACAGTGTCGAGTGAGATTCACTCTGTATCCACCCCATGATGTTCCTGTCCTGGGAGTGTTGGATGGGACAGTGTAGAAGGAGCATTACTCTGTATCTAATCCATGCTGTCCCTGTCTGAGGAATGTTGATGGGAGAGTGGAAACAGAGAGGTCTGGGACCAGGGTCCTCATGGGGAGGACTTAATGGTGCCTCCCAATTGACCAGTTAGCAATGTTGGTGCTCCAGGGATGAAAGGGACATTGGCTGAGTGGGTACGACATTGACTGAGAGAATGGACAATGGTTGTTTCAGACTGGAGGGTGGTATACAGTGGAGGTTTATATTAGGATCACTGATCTTTTTGATATATACTAATGACTTGGGCTTGTGTTTACAGGGCATAACTTCAATGTTTGCCAATGTTTGTGACATCTGCAATGTAATAAAAGGGAAGGGACTAGTAGCAGACTTCAGGAGGAGAGAGGCAGTCTGGTGAAATGGAACACATAAGAACAAATGAATTAGGAGCAGGAGTAGGCCATTCGGCCCCTCGAGCCTGCTCTGCCATTCAATGGCTGATCTGATAGTGAACTCAACTCCACTTTCCTGTCTGTTTCCCCCAACCCTTGACTCACTAATTGATCTAAAATCTATCTAACTCAGAATTGAATATATTCAATGATCCAGCCTCCCCTGGTCTCTGGGGAAGAGAATTCCACAGACTGACCCCCCCTCTGAGAGAAACACATTTCTCCTCATCTCAGTTTTAAATGGAACGTCCCTAATTTTTAAACTGTGTCTCCTCGTTCTAGACTCCCCGACAAGGGGAAACATCCTCTCAGCATCCACCCTGTCCAGTCCCCTCGGGACCTGAGATGTTTCATTCAGATCACCTCTCATTCTTCTAAACTCCAGTGGGTATAGACCCAACCTGTTCAACCTTTCCTCATAAGATAACCCCTTCATCCCAGGAATCAGCCCAGTGAACCTTCTCTGAACTACTTCGAATGCAATTATATAATTTCTTCAGTAAGGAGACCAAAAGTGTCCACAATCCTGCAGACGTCGTCTAACTTATGCCCTGTACAGCTGTAACAACACTTCCCTACTTTGATATTCTATTCACCTTGCAATAAACAACAACATTCCATTTGCCTTCCTAATCACTCGCTGTAGCTACACGGTAACATTTTGTGATTCATGTACCAGGACACCCAGATCCCTCTGTACCGTACAGTTCTGCAGTCTCTCTCCATTTCAATAATATACTGATTTTTATTCCTCCTGCTAAAGTGGACAAGCTCACATTTTCCCACATTGTACTCCATCTGACAATGTTTTGCTCACTCACTTAACCTATGGAAATCTCTTTGTAGACACTTTATGTCCTCTTGACAGCTTACTATCCAACCTATCATTGGACAAACACAGGGCAGGTTAACTTCAATGCTGAGAAATGTGAAGTGATGCATTTTGGAAGGAAGACTGAGTGATATAAACTAAATGGTACAATGTTAGAATGGGTGACAGGACAGAGAGATCTGGGATTTCATCAATGTTCCCTGTTCTCCCCAAAAGCTCAATTTGGGGCTTGGAATCTGTGATTTGAACTTAGCTTCATCCTGAAAAGTGTTAGTAAACGTGTTGGGAAATGTGTCAAAAGCTGTTTCCATTCAGACATTCCTGCATTGTGGAAGTGTGAGCTGTCTTTGCAGAGACAGGAAATAGAGTTGTTTGAATGGACCTGCAGGTTTTGGTTGATGCAATAAGGTGAGAATTTGAATTGTGTCCCTTCCAGATACACAGAATTGAAGGTATTTACAGAACACCACATGAAGTAGTTTACCAATGTCTGACAAACTTCAAAGACTTCAAACACATGGAAGAAGAGGAGAAGGGAACAATATGCAAAACCTCAGTCAGTCAGACAACAGCAGGAGGAAAATGAATCTCTTTTTATGGGTTTTAATTTGAAGGCCTGAGCTGATGATTGAAAAAGTAGGAGTTCAAATCCCACGCTGGGCTGTTGTGAATTTGAATTTTGTTTTTTCTAAAAATAAGCATAAATCTGGAATTAAAAAACCTCTAGGTTGGAATGATTCACTCCTGTCTACTAGTGCAAAGCCCGTGTGTGTCTCAGTTTTGCTGTATTTATTAACGATTTAAGATGATGTGGTAGAATGCAACATACCCAAGTTTACCAATGACACAAAAATAGGCAGCATTGTAAGCAGTGTAGCTGGAAGCAGAACAATGCAAAGAGATATCTGAAGTGAATGGTTAAAACTGTGGTAGATAGATTTCCATGTCAGTAAAAAAGACCAGAACAGAGTACTTTATAAATGGTGAAAAGATAGAAACACTGGAGGTTCAAAGAGACTTGAGGGGTCCGTGTCCATTTGAGTGCAGTGTAGATTTACCAGAATGATAACTGGACTCCAAGGGTTAAATTACAAGGTGATATTACACAAACTGGGGATTTATTCCCTGGAATTTAGGAGGATCAAGGTGATTTGATCAAAGTTGTTGAGATATTAAGGGGAACTGATGGGGTCGTTTGAGAGAAACTATTTCGGCAGCTTTGGAATATAGGGACAGGATTAGGCCATTCAGCCCATCGAGCCTGCTCTGCCATTCAATACTATCATGGCTGATCATCCACTTCAATGTGTTTTTCCCAGACTATCCTCATATCCCTTTATGTCATTGGTATTCAGCAATCTGTCAATCTCTGCTTTAAACATACTCAATGACTGAGCTTCCACAGCCCTCTGGGATAGAGAATTCCGAAGATTCACAACCCTCTGAGTAATGACATTTCTCCTCATCTCTGTCCCAAGTGGCTTCCCCCTTATATTGAAATTGTGTCCCCTGGTTCTAGACTCCTCAACCAGGAGAAACATCTTACTTACATCTACCCTGTCTATCTGTAATGTTCCCCAAGGGTCTCCACACAGCCTGTCTCCCCGTCCCCCTGCTTCTAAAGTGTCTCAGGGTCTCCTGGCACTTTCTATCTCTCTGCTTCTGTCTCTATCCCTCAGTATCTCTCTGTTGCTCTACCTCTGTTCCTCTCTCTCTGTCTATCACTCTCTCCCACCATGTTGGTTATCATTGGGGGTTGAGTTAAATCACAGACAAAATAAACACTTCACCTGTCTGCCCCGGAATAAATAGCAAAATGTGTGGATATTTTATGTCTGTATTCAGACAATATAGACAGGAGTGTATATTGTCTGATGGGATGCTGCAAATCGATTTACACTGGTACTGTTGGAAAAACAACTTAAAAAGAATTATTCACAAGTCTAGTCCAACTTAACGACAGATTTGACCCGATAAGGTAATAAATGCCAAAAGTCTGGAGTTTTTTGGAAAACGTTAAGCTTTACTCTGTCTGGCTTTCAGAAATTAAACATTACACATGCACTGCAAGATTAAAGATTATACATAGGTGAGGTTACATAGAATTTTGGAAGGACTAACAAGGCTAGGGAATATCCAATGAATGGTAGGATCATAGGAAGTACTGAGTGTCAGAGGGATCTTGGTGTACTTGTCCATAGATCACTGAAGGCTGCAGCGCAGGTAGACAAGGTGGTTAGGAAGGTATATGGGATACTTGCCTTTATTAGTTGAGGCATAGAATATAAGAACAGGGAGGTTATGATGGATCTGTATAAAACACTGGTTAGGCCACAGCTGGAGTACTGTGAACAGTTCTGGGCACCACACTATAGGAAGGATGTGATTGCACTGGAGAGGATGCAGAGGAGATTGACCAGGATGTTGCCTGGGCTGGAGCATTTCAGCTATGAAGAGAGACTGAAAAGGCTGGAGTTGTTTTCCGAAGAGCAGAGAAGGCTGAGGGGGGACCTGATTGAGGTGTACAAAATTATGAGGGGCATTGATAGGTTAGATAGGAAGAAACTTTTTCCCTCAGTGGAGGGGTCAATAACCTGGGGCATAGATTGAAGGCAAGGGGCAGGAGGTTTGGAGGGGATTTGAGGAAAAGATTTTTCTCCTGGAACGTTATTGGGTGATTTGATGAAGGTTTACAAAATAATAAGGGAAACTGATAGGGTGGACTGAGAGTAAATATTCCCTTTGGCTGCAGAGTCAGGAACTTGGGGCATAGTCAAAAATATAAACAGTGGCCACTTTGACTTCATCCCATCGTGTCGTATGTACACTCTCACATATAGCAGGTATAGCAGCACATATATAACAGGATAACAGGTATAACTGTAGTTATAGTATTCAGCTGAAAATTGATCAGTTACATTGTTATTTCAGTCCATATTTACAGTACACACGGTACCTTACTGTTGTAATAAAGTCATATAGTGTCTATTCATCCCACTGGGGCAAAATGTCACTGGCTCAACATTCTCACCAAATCCTAAAGCATTCCACAATGCAAGACTCACAAATTCAACACAAGTTTCCTTTTCTGAGTCTCGCTGGTCTGTTCTGATTCTCTGAGGGATTACTGATGCTTATCCTCCACATGAGCAATCGTCCTAATCCCGTGTGCCTGTCCTGCTCCCAAACCCGGCATCTGCTTACATTAAGGCAAGTGATACAGGAGCGTCTCAGTGACTGAGGCAGGTGAGTCTTGAGGCTGAGCCGGGCACAGTGAGTGACCCGGGTTAATCCGACACTCCAGGGACAGTTTAAACTGAACTGTACTCTGTATCTGACCCGTGCTGTACCTTCTCTGAGATTGTTCGATGGGGCAGTGCAGACAAGGAGACTCTGATAGGGTGGACTCTCTTCCACAAACAGCAATTGATGCTGAGACACTTGTAAATTTTTAAATCTGAGACTGATAGATTTTTTTAACCAGCGGTATTAAGAGATAAGGGGCAAAGGTGGGATATATGGTGTTAGTTAGATCACAGATCAGCCCTGATCTCACTGAATACTGGAACAGGGTCGAGGGGTTAAATTGCCTCCTCACCTTCCTATGTCTGATGTTAAATATCCTTCTTTCACTCTCAGACACCCTGTCTGTCTGTGTCTCCCTCTATTTCTCTCATTCTCTCTCTCTCTCTGTCTGTTTCGGACAGTGCAGAGTGAGATTCACTCTGTATCCACCCCATGATGTTCCTGTCCTGGGACTGTTGGATGGGACAGTGTAGAAGGAGCATTACTCTGTATCTAATCCATGCTGTACCTGTCTGGGGAATGTTGTTGGGAGAGTGGAAACAGAGAGGTCTGGGACCAGGGTCCTCATGGGGAGGACTTAATGGTGCCTCCTAATTGACCAGTTAGCAATATTGGTGCTCCAGGGATGAAAGGGACATTGGCTGAGTGGATACGACATTGGCTGAGCGAGTGGACAATGGTTGTTTCAGACTGGAGGGAGGTATACAGTGGAGGTTTATATTAGGACCACTGATCTTTTTGATATATACTAATGACTTGGACTTGTGTTTACAGGGCATAACTTCAATGTTTGCCAATGTTTGTGACATCTGCAATGTAATAAACCGGGAAGGGACTAGTAGCAGACTTCAGGAGGATAGAGGCAGTCTGTTGAAATGGAACACACAAGAACAAATGAATAAGGAGCAGGAGTAGGCCATTCGGCCCCTCGAGCCTGTTCTGTCAGTCAATATGATCATGATTGATCTGATAGTGACTTTAACTCCATTTTCCTGCCTGCCCCCCATAACCCTTGACTCCCTTGTAAATTCATTGACCCAACCTCCACTGCTCTCTGGGGAAGAGAATTCCAAAGCCTAACCAACCTCTGGGAGAAAGAAGTCTTCCTTAGCTCAGTCTTAAATGGCAGACCCTTTATTTTTAAAAGGTGCCCCCTCGTTCAAGACTCCTCCACAAGGGAAACATCCTCCCAACATCCGCCCTGTCAAGTCCCCTCAGAATCTTGTATGTTTCAATAAGATCACCTCTCATTCTTCTAAACTCCAATGAGTATCGGCCCAACCTGTTCAACTATTCCTCATAAGATAACCCCTTCATCCCAGGAATCAGCCTAGTGAACCTTCTCTGAACTGATTCCAATGCATCCAGGCCTGACCATTTATTCACTTTCAAAGATGCTAAACACCTTAATATTTCCCTCTCACCCTGTTTATCCCATCCAATATTTCACACTCCTCCTCTTTAACTACAATGTCTGCATTGTTCCCCCTCTTTTATAAAGATGAAGACAAAGTATTCATTAAGAACCGTGCCCACATCTCCCACCTCCATACACACATTCCCTTTTTGGTCCCTAATACTCTATCCTTAGTTATCCTCTTGCTCTTCATGTATTTATAAAACATCTTTGTGCTTTCCTTGATTTTACTTGGTAATATTATTTTCCGACTATCTTTTTGCTTTCCTAATTTTCTTTTTAATTTCACCCCTGCACTTTCTTCACTCCTCTCGGCTTTCTGTGGTATTGAGCTCTCGGTATCTGACATAAGCTTCCCTTTTGTGCCTTTTTCTACCTGGTTCGATTCTTGCTATCTAAGGGGCTCTAGATTTGGGAGTCTCACCCTGCTTGTCTTTGTGGGAAAATATTTGTTCTCAACCCTCTCAGGGAGTCGAGGGTTCTGCAGAGCAGGCCTGAAAGAGGAGTTGAGTGTTGATACAGATCAGTCATGATCTTATTGAATGGCAGGGCAGGCTCGAGGGGCTGAATGGCCTACTCCTGCTCCTACTTCTTGTGTTCTTGTGTCCAGTTCAATATCTCCTTTAGTGACTTGGTGCCAAATTGTTATTATGTTTTATTCATTTGTTGGATGTGTTCATTACTGGCGATGCCAGCATTTTATTGCCCATCACCAATTGCCGTTGAACCTTCTTGAACCGCTGCAGTCCATGTGGGGTAGGTACACCCACAGTGCTGTTAGAAAGTGAGATCCAGGATTTTGACCCAGTCACAGTGAAGGAATGGTGATATAGTTCCAAGTCAGGATGGTGTGAGACTGGAAGGGAAACTTGCAGGTGGTGGTGTTCCCATATGTGTTTCCTGTTTGTTTGCTCTCTCTCCCCCTCCTTCTTTCTAGACCTCCCTGTCCTCCTGTCCCTCTCTGTCATGGGAACCTAAGAACAGAAGGAAGTGGGTGCAGGAACAGAGAGACCTGGGGATGTCTGTGCACAAATTGAAGGTGGCAGAGCTAGTTGAGAAAGTGGTTAAAAGGCATATGGGATCCTCGGCTTTGTAAATGGAGGCTCAGAGTATAAAAGCAAGGAGGTTATGATGAAGCTTTATAAAACACTGCTTCATCCTCAACTAGTATTGTGTCCAATTCTGGACACCGTACTTTCGGAAGGATGTGGGGGCTTTAGAGAGGATGCAGAAAAGATTCACGAGCAAGGTTCCAGGGTTGAGGGACTTCAGTTACGTGGATAGATTGGAGAAACTGAGGTTGTTCTCCATAGAGAAGAGAAACTTGAGATTAGATTTGATAGAGGTGTTCAAAATCATGAGGGGTCCTGACAGAGTAGATGTCGGAGTAGGAATGCAGTACATAGGACATTCCAGACCCATTTCTGTTCAGTGTTTACTTAAACAAGTGAATTGACCATTTAATATTTTTAACTTACTTAACCCTTGTGTTCCCACAAAGATCAAGCTAGTAAATTCAACAGTGGTCACTTTGACTTCATCCCATCGTGTCTTATGTACATTCTGACAGGATTGCAGGTATAACTGTAGTCATAAAATTCAGCTGAAAATTGATCAGTTACATTGTTATTTCAGTCCATATTTACAGTACACACGGTACCTTACTGTTGTAATCAAGTCATATAGTGTCTATTCATCCCACTGGGGCAAAATGTCACTGGCTCAACATTCTCACCAAATACGAAAGCATTCCACAATGCAAGACTCACAAATTCAACACAAGTTTCCTTTTCTGAGTCTCGCTGGTCTGTTCTGATTCTCTGAGGGATTACTGATGCTTATCCTCCACATGAGCAGTCGTCCTAATCCCGTGTGCCTGTCCTGCTCCCAAACCCGGCATCCACTTATGTTAAGGCAAGTGATACAGGAGCGTCTCAGTGACTGAGGCAGGTGAGTCTTGAGGCTGAGCCGGGCACAGTGAGTGACCCGGGTTAATCCGACACTCCAGGGAATGTTTAAACTGAACTGTACTCTGTATCTAACCTGTGCTGTACCTTCTCTGAGAGTGTTTGATGGGGCAGTGCAGACGAGGAGAGTTAGTCCTTACCCATTTTAAACATGGAGAAGTGAAGATCCAAGAGATTGTTTTAAGTGTGATGAGGGTTTCTGCCTCTACCATCCTTTAGAGTCATCGAGAGATACAGCACTTATACAGGTCCTTCGGCCCGCCCAGTCTGTGCCGGCCATCAACCACACATTTTATACTAATCCTTTCAGGCAGTGAGTTCCAGACACCCACCAGCCACTGGGTGAAGAAACTATTGATGTGTTTCGTTCTGTTAAGTTTGATGTCAATGTTTCCCCAGGATGTTGACGCTGGGTGATTCAGCGATGGGATAATGCTTTGAATGCCAAGGGGAGGTGGTTGGATTCTCTCTTGTTGCAGATGGTCATTGTCTGGCACTTGTGTGACGTGAATGTTACTTGCCACTGGTCGGCCCAAACCTGAATGTTGTCCGGGTCTTGGTGCATGTGGCTATGGATTGCTTTATTATCTGAGGCAAAATACTGTGGATGCTGGAAATCTGGAAAGCATCGAGCTGAATCACTAACTCTGTTTCTCTCTCCACAGATGCTGCCTGACCTGCTCAGTATTTAAAGCACTTTCTGCTGGGATCTCAGCTGTAGCTGGTTGGGCTGAGGACACTACCCTGATAAACTCCTGCAGTGAAGGCCTGGGACTGAGATGATTGACTTCCAACAACCAAAACCATCTTCCTTTGTGCTCGGTATGATTCCAACCAGTGGAGAGATTTCCCCCGATTCCCACTGACTTCAGTTTTACTCGGGCTCCTCGATGTCACACTGGGTCAGACGCTGCCTTGATGTTAAGGTCAGTCTCTCTTCCCAGCAGCAGACAGGAGTGAATCGTTCCCTTTGACCCGTTGTGTACTGAAAATGCTCTGTTTCTTCACAGCCTGATACAGGACTGTACACGGCCGATTAATGTAGCCCATCAAACACTCCGAGAGCAGCTTCAGCACAGCTTAGGAACAGAGTACAGTTCCTTCAACATTCTCTCTCTGTCTCTCCCTCCTGCTATCTCTGACATTAGGAGAGAGACAGAGAGAGAGAGGGTTAGATATGAAGGCAGAGAGAGGGCTGTAGAGAGGGACAAAGTTGGAGAGAGAGAGGTTGTTGAGGTGGATGAAAAGGATAATGTAAGATATATTAATTTGATGTAATCCTTCACTGCTGTGTACACACACATATAAGAGATAGATATGGAGAGAAAAAAAACATCAGGAGAGGGGGAAATGCAGACAATGTTGGGGCCCAGGCGTATACGTTTGATGATCCAGAAGGAATAGCCTCCATTTTAAACATCCAGCAAGCTATTCCACTGTGGGAGCCATCACACCCAAACAGGCATAGACACAAACACAAACACACTGTACCGTACAGTTCTGCAGTCTCTCTCCATTTCAATAATATACTGATTTTTATTCTTCCTGCTAAAGTGGACAAGCTCACATTTTCCCACATTGTACTCCATCTGACAATTTTTTGCTCACTCACTTAACCTATGGAAATCTCTTTGTAGACACTTTATGTCCTCTTGACAGCTTACGATCCAACCTATCATTGGACAGACACAGGGCAGGTTAACTTCAATGCTGAGAAATGTGAAGAGATGCATTTTGGAAGGAAGACTGAGTGATATAAACTAAATGGTACAATGTTAGAATGGGTGACAGGACAGAGAGATCGGGGATTTCATCAATGTTCCCTGTTCTACCCAAAAGATTCAATTTGGCGCTTGGAATCTGTGAGTTGAATTTAGCTTCATCCTGAAAAGTGTTAGCAAACGTGTTGGGAAATGTGTCAAAAGCTGTTTCCATTCAGACATTCCTGCATTGTGGAAGTGTGAGCTGTCTTTGCAGAGACAGGAAATAGAGTTGTTTGAATGGACCTGCAGGTTTTGGTTGATGCAATAAGGTGAGAATTTGAATTGTGTCCCTTCCAGATACACAGAATTGAAGGTATTTACAGAACACCACATGAAGTAGTTTACCAATGTCTGACAAACTTCAAAGACTTCAAACACATGGAAGAAGAGGAGAAGGGAACAATATACAAAACCTCAGTCAGTCACACAACAGCAGGAGGAAAATGAATCTCTTTTTATGGGTTTTAATTTGAAGGCCTGAGCTGATGATTGAAAAAGTAGGAGTTCAAATCCCACGCTGGGCTGTTGTGAATTTGAATTTTGTTTTTTCTAAAAATAAACATAAATCTGGAATTAAAAAACCTCAAGGATGGAATGATTCACTCCTGTCTACTAGTGCAAAGCCCGTGTGTGTCTCAGTTTTGCTGTATTTATTAATGATTTAAGATGATGTGGTAGAATGCAACATACCCAAGTTTACCAATGACACAAAAATCGGCAGCATTGTAAGCAGTGTAGCTGGAAGCAGAACAATGCAAAGAGATATCTGAAGTGAATGGTTAAAACTGTGGTAGATAGATTTCAATGTCAGTAAAAAAGACTAGAACAGAGTACTTTATAAATGGTGAAAAGATAGAAACACTGGAGGTTCAAAGAGACTTTGGGGGGGGGGGGTCCATGTCCATTTGAGTGCATTGTCGATTTACCAGAATGAAAACTGGACTCCAAGGGTTAAATTACGAGGTGATATTACACAAACTAGGGATTTATTGCCTGGAATTTAGGAGGATCAAGGTGATTTGTTCAAAGGTGTTGAGATATTAAGGGGAACTGATGGGGTAGTTTGGGAGAAACTATTTCAGCAGCTTGGGAACATCGGAACAGGAGTAGGCCATTCAGCCCATCGAGCCTGCTCCGCCATTCAATACAATCATGGCTGATCATCCACTTCAATGCTTTTTTCCCAGCCTGAGTTTCCACAGCCCACTGGAGTAGAGAATTCCAAAGATTCACAACCCTCTGAGTAATGACATTTCTCCTCATCTCTGTCCCAAGTGGCTTCCCCCTTATTTTGAAATTGTGTCCCCTGGTTCTAGACTCCCGAACCAAAGGAGACATCTTACCTGCATCTAACCTGTCTATCCCTTTAAGTATTTAGTATGTTTCAATAAGATCACCTCTCATTCTTCTAAACTCCAATGAGGATAGGCCCAACCTGTTCAACCATTCCCTTAGCGGAGGGGTCAATAACCAGGGGGCATAGATTGAACGTCAGGGGCAGCAGGTTTAGAGGGGATTTGAGGAAAAGATTTTTCACCCGAAAGGTTATTGGGTGATTTGATGAAGGTTTACAAAATAATAAGGGAAACTGATAGGGTGGACTGAGAGTAAATATTCCCTTTGGCTGCAGAGTCAGGAACTTGGGGCATAGTCTAAAAATATAAACAGTGGCCACTTTGACTTCATCCCATCGTGTCGTATGTACCTGCCACCATTTGGTCCGTAGCCCTGTAGATAATGGCCCTTGTGGTGCATATCCAGACTCCTTTTGAATGAGTTGAGATTTTCCGCCTCAACTCCCCTTTCAGGCCATTTGTTCCAGACCCTCACCACCCTCTGGGTGAAAAACATTTTTCTCATCACCCATCTAATATTTCTACCAATCACTTTAAGTCTATGCCCCTTCGTCACTGAGCGCTCTGCTAAGGTGAATAGACCCTTCACCTCCACTCTATCCAAGCCCTTCACATTTCAATCAGATCTCCCCTCTGACTTCTCTGTTCCAGGGAGAACAAGCCTATCCAATCTTTCCTCTTAGCTACATTTTTCCAGTTCTGGCAACATCCTCATAATTCTCCTCTGTACCCTCTCCAGTGCAATTACATCCTTTCTGTAATGATGTGACCAGAACTGCACACAGTACTTGAGTTGTGGTTGAACCAATGGGTTATACAGTTTCAGCGTAACCTCCCTGCTCTTCTATTCTATACCTGCCTTGTTGGAAAGGTCACTGCAGTGTGAAAATATCAAACACTGAACCAACACTCACCCGTAAAACATTCACACTAAACTCCCAATACAGGATTGGGCAAGTAATGAGGATAGTTACTGACTGTTACATCTTGTCTCATCCTCTATCTGTCTCTCCCTCCCATGTCTGTCTTTCTCCACCTCTCTCTCCCTCTATCTTCTTCTCACTCTTTCTCCGCCTCAGTCTATGACTGTGCCTGTGCATCTCTCACACCATCTCTCCCTCTATCTCTCCTTGGACAGAAATGTTTAAATCCATTTCTTGGTTAATTTTGAACCTGTAAATCTTGCCCTTGCTGGGAACGTCACTGCAGTTTGAAAATATCAAACACTGATCAACACTCGCCCCCTAAACTCTCACACTAAACCCCCAATACAGGACTGTGCAGATAATGGGGATTGTTACTGAGGTTCTGTCAAGGTCCAATCACACCCTGTCTCCCCTCTCCCCTATTTCTGGAACACAAATAAATGTAAAGTTTCTCCTACAAGCTGTTTTGTCCTCCCTCTTTCACTGTCTTTCTCTGTCACTGCCCGATCTCTCTCTCTGTCTCTCTCAGGACTGGGCAGACACTGGGGATTGTTACTGAGGTTCTGTTGGTCATTTTTACTGACATCAGTGCGGATTGTAAAATCTGTGTGTGTGTGTGTGTCTGTGTGTGTGTGTGTGTGTGTGAGAGAGAGAGAATATCAGGGTCAACTCGCTCCATCTCTATCTCTCCTTCTCTCTCTGTTCCTCCTTCTCTCTCCCTCTCTCAATCCACCTCTCTCATAGAAACATAGAAAATAGGAGCAGGAGCAGGCAATACGGCCCTTTGGGCCTGCTCCGTCATTCAATAAAGATCATGACCGATGGTCTAATTCAGTACCCTGTTCCCACTTTCTCCCCATACCCCTTGATCCCTTTGACATTAAGAATTATATCTCTCTCCTCCATGAATATATTTAATGACTTGGCCTCCACTGCCTTCTGCGGTAGAGAATTCCACAGGTTCACCACCCTCTACCCCATCCATCTCTCCCCATCTATCTCCGTCTCCCCCTCTATCTCCCTATCCCCCTCTATCTCCCTCTCCCCCTCTATCTCCCACTCCCCCTCTATCTCCCTCTGCCCCTCTATCTCCCTCTGCCCCTCTATCTCCCTCTCCCCCTCTATCTCACACATCCCCTCTATCTCACACATCCCCTCTATCTCACACATCCCCTCCATCTCACTCTCCCCCTCCATCTCACTCTCCCCCTCTATCTCACACTCCCCCTCTATCTCACTCTCCCCCTCTATCTCCCTCTCCCTCTCTCTCTGTCCCTCTCACTGCTTCTCTCTCTATCTCTTCCTGTCTCTCTCTCTCTGTTTCTCTCTCTCTTTGTGTCTCTCTGTCTGTTGCTCTCTCTCTCTGTCTCTCCTCTCTCTCTCTGTCCATGACTCTGTTTGTGTCTCTCTCACACCATTTCTCTCTCTCTGCCTCTGTCTCTCTGCCTCTCACTGTCTCTATCTCTCTCTCTGTGTCTCAGTTTCCCCAATCTCTCACCATAGGACAGTCCCGTCATCCCGGGAACAAGTCTGGTGAACCTTCATTGCACTCCCTCTCTGGCAATAATATCCTTCCTAAGGTAAGGGGACCAAAACTGCACACAGTACTCCAGGTGTGGTCTAACCAAGGTTCGATGTGATTGAAGCAAGACTTCACTACTCCTGTACTCAAATCCTCTTGTGATAAAGACTAACATCCCATTAGCCTTCTGAATTGCATTCTGCACCTGCATGTTAGTTTTCAGTGACTTATTGACGGGGAGACCCAGGTCGCTTTGTACATCTACGCTTTCTAATCTCTTACCATTTAATAAATACTCAATTCCACCATCCCGGGTGTGATCAGATACTCTGTCCCTTCGTAAACCACTTCCTGTCCCTCCAACAGCTTGTGCCACTGCCCTATTTATCGATGTTTTTTCCCCTTCTGATGATGTTGAATTTGTTAGTGGCTTTTCTCCTACTGAAGTTGTTGTATTTGTTAGGTATTTTTAGTCCTCGGGAAGATGTTCTTTTCCTGTTGAACTAACCTTGCATTAGGGAGGAGTCAGTCTCTGAAATAAATGTCCCAGTGCTGCTGTAACATAAAATGGCCACCGTGAACAAACCTAAAATGGCTGACTGATGTTCTGAGAGAGGAGGGAACGAGAGACAGACAGACAGACAGAAAGAAAGACAATCTGTAACCTCATGGCCCGGCATATCACCCACTCTACCATTACCATCAAGCCAGGAGACCAACCCCGGTTCAGTGAAGTGTGCAGGAGGGCATGCCAGGAGCAGCACCAGGCATACCTCAAAATGAGGTGTCAACCTGGTGAAGCTACAACCCAGGACTATCTGCGTGCCAAACTGCGTAAGCAGCATGCGATAGACAGAGCTAAGTGATCCCATAACCAACGGATCAGATCTAAGCTCTGCAATCCTGCCACATCCAGAGAAAAGGAGTGATCAGCATGAAGAGACTGCTGGAGATTTATGTTCCTGGTAATCTCTCCATCTCTATCTCTCCTTCCTCTGTCTTTTACTCTCTCAAGCCCTGTCTCACCTCTCTGTTCCTCTTTATCCATGTGTTACGAACACTGGACTTTGTCTTTCTCCCATCTTCACTCTTCAGCTCTACTTCTCCATCTGTTACCCTCTGAATCACAGTCTCTCCCTCTCCGTTACCCTCTGAATCCCAGTCTCTCCCTCTCTGTTACACTCTGAATCCTAGACTCTCCCTCTCCGTTACCCTCTGAATCCCAGTCTCTCCCTCTCCGTTACCCTCTGAATCCCAGTCTCTCCCTCTCCGTTACCCTCTGAATCCCAGTCTCTCCCTCTCTGTTACCCTCTGAATCCCAGTCTCTCCCTCTCTGTTACCCTCTGAATCCCAGTCTCTCCCTCTCCATTACCCTCTGAATCCCAGTCTCTCCCTCTCTGTTACCCTCTGAATCCCAGTCTCTCCCTCTCCATTACCCTCTGAATCCCAGTCTCTCCCTCTCTGTTACCCTCTGAATCCCAGTCTCTCCCTCTCTGTTACCCTCTGATTCCCAGTCTCTGCCTCTCTCTCTCTCTCTCCCTCCCTCTGTGTTTCTTGCTCTCTCTCTGGCTCTCTCTGTCTTTCAGTGTCTCTCCCTCTCTCTCTCTGCCTCTGTCCATGCCTCTGTCTCTCTCACACCATCTCGCCCTCCCTCTCTCTGTCTCTCCCTCTCTCTGCCTCTCCATCTCTCTCTCTCTTCTTCTTTTACTTTGTCTCTCCCTATCTCTCTTTCTCACCTTCTGTCCATGACTCTGTTTACATCTCTCTCTCTCTCTCTCTCTCTCTCTCTGTCTCTTTCCATGACTCCATTTGTGCCTCCCTTACACCATCTCTCCCACTCACTCTGTCTCTCCCTCTCTCTCTCGGTATCTCCCTCTCCCTCGCTGTCTCTCCCTCTCCCTCTCTGTATCTCCCTCTCCCTCTCTGTATCTGCTTTCTCTCTCTGTCTCTCCCTCTCTCTGCCTCTCCATCTCTCTCTCTCTCTCTCTCTCTCTCTCTCCCTTTCTCCCTCTTTTACTTTGTCTCTCCCTATCTCTCTTTCTCACCTTCTGTCCATGACTCTGTTTACATCTCTCTTATTCTCTGTCTCTGCCTATCTCTCTCTCTCTCTCTGTCTCTTTCCATGACTCCATTTGTGCCTCCCTTACACCATCTCTCCCACTCACTCTGTCTCTCCCTCTCACTCTCTGTCTCTCTCTCTCTGTCCCTCCATCTGTCTTTACCTCTCTGTCACTCCCTCTCTGTCCTTCTATCTCTGTCTCTCTCTCTCTGTCTCTCCATCTGTCCTTCCTTCACTGTCACTCCATCTCTCTCCTCTCTCTGTCTCTCACTCTGTCCCTCCATCTGTCTTTCCCTCTCTGTCACTCCCTCCCTCTCCTTCTATCTCTGTCTCTCTCTCTGCTATCACTGACACAGGGAGAGAGACAGAGGGATGGAGGGTTAGATATGAAGGCATAGAGAGGGCTGTAGAGAGGGACGAACTTGGAGAGAGAGAGAGATTGTTGAGTTGGATGAAGAGGATAATGTAAGATATATTAACTTGATTTAATCCTTCACTGCTGTGTCCAGAAGCATATTTGAGATAGGTATGGAGAGACAAAAAACATCGGGAGAGGGAGGAATGCAGATGAAGTTGGGGCCCAGGCGGACACTTTTGATGATCCAGAAGGAATAGTCTCCATTTTAAATATTCAGCCAACTCTTCCACTGTGGGCACCATCACACCCTCATGATATTGGTTGTGGAAATTTCATGCTGGCTTATTGGTTAATTTTTAAACCTGTGATTGATAGGGTGGTGGGTGCCTGGAACGCGTTGCCAGCGGAGGTGGTAGATGCGGGCACGATGGCGTCTTTTCAGATGTATCTAGACAGATACATGAATGGGCTGGAAGAAAAGAGATACAGACCCTTAGAAAATAGGCGACATGTTTAGATAGAGGATCTGGATCGGCGCAGGCTTGGAGGGCCGAAGGGCCTGTTCCTGTGTTGTAATTTTCTTTGTTCTTTGTTCTTTGATAGGTTCTTGTTAACCAAAGGTATTAAGAGATAAGGGGCAAAGGCAGGATATATGGTGTAAGATTGATCACAGATCAGCCATGATCTCATTGAATGCAGGAACAGAGTTGTGGGGTTAAATTGCATCCTCCTCTTCCGATATCCCCTGTTAAATATCCTTCTTTCTCTGTCAGTCACCCTGTAACAACACTTCCCTACTTTGATATTCTATTCACCTTGCAATAAACAACAATATTCCATTTGCCTTCCTAATCACTCGCTGTAGCTACACGGTAACATTTTGTGATTCATGTACCAGGACACCCAGATCCCTCTGTACCGTACAGTTCTGCAGTCTCTCTCCATTTCAATAATATACTGATTTTTATTCTTCCTGCTAAAGTGGACAAGCTCACATTTTCCCACATTATACTCCATCTCCCAATTTTTTGCTCACTCACTTAACCTATGGAAATCTCTTTGGAGACACTTTATGTCCTCTTGACAGCTTACTATCCAACCTATCATTGGACAGACACAGGGCAGGTTAACTTCAATGCTGAGAAATGTGAAGTGATGCATTTTGGAAGGAAGACTGAGTGATATAAACTAAATGGTACAATGTTAGAATGGGTGACAGGACAGAGAGATCTGGGATTTCATCAATGTTCCCTGTTCTACCCAAAAGCTCAATTTGGCGCTTGGAATCTGTGAGTTGAATTTAGCTTCATCCTGAAAAGTGTTAGCAAACGTGTTGGGAAATGTGTCAAAAGCTGTTTCCATTCAGACATTCCTGCATTGTGGAAGTGTGAGCTGTCTTTGCAGAGACAGGAAATAGAGTTGTTTGAATGGACCTGCAGGTTTTAGTTGATGCAATAAGGTGAGAATTTGAATTGTGTCCCTTCCAGATACACAGAATTGAAGGTATTTACAGAACACCACATGAAGTAGTTTACCAATGTCTGACAAACTTCAAAGACTTCAAACACATGGAAGAAGAGGAGAAGGGAACAATATACAAAACCTCAGTCAGTCAGACAACAGCAGGAGGAAAATGAATCTCTTTTTATGGGTTTTAATTTGAAGGCCTGAGCTGATGATTGAAAAAGTAGGAGTTCAAATCCCACGCTGGGCTGTTGTGAATTTGAATTTTGTTTTTTCTAAAAATAAACATAAATCTGGAATTAAAAAACCTCTGGGATGGAATGATTCACTCCTGTCTACCAGTGCAAAGCCCGTGTGTGTCTCAGTTTTGCTGTATTTATTAACCATTTAAGATGATGTGGTGGAATGCAACATACCCAAGTTTACCAATGACACAAAAATAGGCAGCATTGTAAGCAGTGTAGCTGGAAGCAGAACAATGCAAAGAGATATCTGAAGTGAATGGTTAAAACTGTGGTAGATAGATTTCAATGTCAGTAAAAAAGACCAGAACAGAGTATTTTATAAATGGTGAAAAGATAGAAACACTGGACGTCCAAAGAGACTTGAGGGGTCCGTGTCCATTTGAGTGCAGTGTAGATTTACCAGAATGATAACTGGACTCCAAGGGTTAAATTACAAGGTGATATTACACAAACTGGGGATTTATTCCCTGGAATTTAGGAGGATCATGGTGATTTGATCAAAGATGTTGAGATATTAAGGGGAACTGATGGGGTCGTTTGAGAGAAACTACTTCGGCAGCTTTGGAATATATGAACAGGAGTAGGCCATTCAGCCCATCGAGCCTGCTCCGCCATTCAATACTATCATGGCTGATCATCCACTTCAATGTGTTTTTCCCAGACTATCCTCATACCCTTTATGTCATTGGTATTCAGCAATCTGTCAATCTCTGCTTTAAACATACTCAATGACTGAGCTTCCACAGCCCTCTGGGATAGAGAATTCCTAAGATTCACAACCCTCTGAGTAATGACATTTCTCCTCATCTCTGTCCCAAGTGGCTTCCCCCTTATTTTGAAATTGTGTCCCCTGGTTCTAGACTCCTCAACCAGGAGAAACATCTTACTTACATCTACCCTGTCTATCTATAATTTTACCCCAGGGTCTCCACACAGCCTGTCTCCCCGTCCCCCTGCTTCTAAAGTGTCTCATGGTCTCCTGGCACTTTCTCTCTCTCTGCTTCTTTCTCTATCCCTCACTATCTCTCTGTTCTCTCTCCATTTCTATCTCTCCCTATCTCTCTGTTACTCTACCTCTGTTCCTCTCTCTCTGTCTATCACTCTCTCCCACCATGTTGGTTATCATTGGGGGTTGAGTTAAATCACAGACAAAATAAACACTTCACCTGTCTGCCCCGAAATAAATAGCAAAATGTGTGGATATTTTATGTCTGTATTCAGACAATATAGACAGGAGTGTATATTATATGATGGGATGCTGCAAATCGATTTACATTAGTACTGTCGGAAAAACAACTTAAAAAGAATTATTCACAAGTCTAGTCCAACTTAACGACAGATTTGACCCGATAAGGTAATAAATGCCAAAAGTCAGGAGTTTTTTGGAGTACGTTAAGCTTTACTCTGTCTGGCTTTCAGAAATTAAACATTACACATGCACTGCAAGATTAAAGATTATACATAGGTTAGGTTACATAGAATTTTGGAAGGACTAACAAGGCTAGGGAATATCCAATGAATGGTAGGACCATAGGAAGTACCGAGTGTCAGAGGGATCTTGGTGTACTTGTCCATAGATCACTGAAGGCTGCAGCGCAGGTAGACAAGGTGGTTAGGAAGGTATATAGGATACTTGCCTTTATTAGTTGAGGCATAGAATATAAGAACAGGGAGGTTATGATGGAGCTATATAAAACACTGGTTAGGCCACAGCTGGAGTACTGTGTACAGTTCTGGGCACCACACTATAGGAAGGATGTGATTGCACTGGAGAGGATGCAGAGGAGATTGACCAGGATGTTGCCTGGGCTGGAGCATTTCAGCTATGAAGAGAGACTGAAAAGGCTGGAGTTGTTTTCCTTCGAGCAGAGAAGGCTGAGGGGGGACCTGATTGAGGTGTACAAAATTATGAGGGGCATTGATAGGTTAGATAGGAAGAAACATTTTCCCTTAGCGGAGGGGTCAATAGCCAGGGGGCATAGATTGAAGGTAAGGGGCAGGAGGTTTAGAGGGGATTTGAGGAAAAGATTTTTCTCCTGGAAGGTTATTGGGTGATTTGATGAAGGTTTACAAAATAATAAGGGAAACTGATAGGGTGGACTGAGAGTAAATATTCCCTTTGGCTGCAGAGTCAGGAACTTGGGGCATAGTCTAAAAATATAAACAGTGGCCACTTTGACTTCATCCCATCGTGTCGTATGTACATTCTCACATAGAGCAGGTATAGCAGCACATATATAACAGGATAACAGGTATAACTGTAGTTATAGTATTCAGCTGAAAATTGATCAGTTACATTGTTATTTCAGTCCATATTTACAGTACACACGGTACCTTACTGTTGTAATAAAGTCATATAGTGTCTATTCATCACACTGGGGCAAAATGTCACTGGCTCAACATTCTCACCAAATACTAAAGCATTCCACAATACAAGACTCACAAATTCAACACAAGTTTCCTTTTCTGAGTCTCGCTGGTCTGTTCTGATTCTCTGAGGGATTACTGATGCTTATCCTCCACATGAGCAGTCGTCCTAATCCCGTGTGCCTGTCCTGCTCCCAAACCCGGCATCCGCTTACATTAAGGCAAGTGATACAGGAGCGTCTCAGTGACTGAGGCAGGTGAGTCTTGAGGCTGAGCCGGGCAGAGTGAGTGACCCGGGTTAATCCGACACTCCAGGGACAGTTTAAACGGAGCTTTACTCTGTATCTAACCCGTGCTGTACCTTCTCTGAGATTGTTTGATGGGACAGTGCAGACGAGGAGAGTTATTCCTTACCCATTTTAAACATGGAGAAGTGAATATCCAAGAGATTGTTTTAAATGTGATGAGGGTTTCTGCCTCTACCACCCTTTCAGGCAGAGAGTTCCTGACACCCACCAGCCACTGGGTGAAGAAACTATTGATGTGTTTCGTTCAGTTAAGTTTGATGTCAATGTTTCCCCAGGATGTTGACGCTGGGGGATTCAGTGATGGGATAATGCTTTGAATGCCAAGGGGAGGTGGTTGGATTCTCTCTTGTTGCAGATGGTCATTGCCTGGCACTTGTGTGACGTGAATGTTACTTGCCACTGGTCGGCCCAAACCTGAATGTTGTCTGGGTCTTGGTGCATGTGGCTCTGGATTGCTTCATTATCTGAGGCAAAATACTGTGGATGCTGGAAATCTGGAAAGCATCGAGCTGAATGACTAACTCTGTTTCTCTCTCCACAGATGCTGCCTGACCTGCTCAGTATTTAAAGCACTTTCTGCTGGGATCTCAGCTGAAGATGGTTGGGCTGAGGACACTACCCTGATAAACTCCTGCAATGAAGGCCTGGGACTGAGATGATTGACTTCCAACAACCAAAACCATCTTCCTTTGTGCTCGGTATGATTCCAACCAGTGGAGAGATTTCCCCCGATTCCCACTGACTTCAGTTTTACTCGGGCTCCTCGATACCACACTCGGTCAAACACTGCCTTAATGTTAAGGTCAGTCTCTCTTCCCAGCAGCAGACAGGAGTGAATCATTCCCTTTGACCCGTTGTACACTGAACAAGCTGTGTTTCTTCACAGCCTGATACAGGACTGTACACGGCCGATTAATGTCGCCCATCAAACACTCCCAGAGCAGCTTCAGCACAGCTTAGGAACAGAGTACAGTTCCTTCAACATTCTCTCTCTGTCTCTCCCTCCTGCTATCTCTGACATTAGGAGAGAGACTGAGGGAGAGAGGGTTAGATATGAAGGCAGAGAGAGGGCTGTAGAGAGGGACAAAGTTGGAGAGAGAGAGATTGTTGAGGTGGATGAAAAGGATAATGTAAGATATATTAATTTGATGTAATCCTTCACTGCTGTGTACACAAACATAGAAGAGATAGATATGGAGAGAATAAAAACATCAGGAGAGGGGGAAATGCAGACAATGTTGGGGCCCAGGCGTATACGTTTGATGATCCAGAAGGAATAGCCTCCATTTTAAACATCCAGCAAGCTATTCCACTGTGAGAGCCATCACACCCAAACAGGCATAGACACAAACACAAACACACAGAAATACCCACACAATGATATTGGTTGTGCAAATTTCATGCTGGCTTATTGGTTAATTTTTAAATCTGTGATTGATAGATTCTTTTTAACCAAAGGTATTAAGAGATAAAGGGGCAAAGGCAGGATATATGGTGTAAGTTACATCACAGATCAGCCAAGATCACATTGGATGCCGGAACAGGATTGTGGGGTTAAATTGCATCCTCCTCTTCCAATATCCCCTGTTAAATATCCTTCTTTCTCTTTTAGTCACCCTGTCAGTCTATGTCTCTCTGTTTCTCTCTTTCTGTCTCTATCGGAAAGTGTAGAGTGAGATTCACTCTGTATCCACCCCATGATGTTCCTGCCCTGGGAGTGTGTGATGGGACAGTGTAGAGGGAAATTTACTCTGTGTCAAACCCAACATTGTGCTTGGCTTGGGAATGTTTAATGGGACAGTGTAGCTGGAGATTTACTCTGTATCCCTGGAATTTTGAAGGCTCAGGTGTGATTTGATGATTGTTTTCAAGATAATAAGGGAAACTGATGGGGTAGACAGAGAGTAACAATTCCCACTGGCTGCAGAGTCTAGAACATGGGGGCATAGTCTAAAAATATAAACCGAGTCTAAAAACCTTTCAGGAGTGAAATGAAGAAACACTTCAACACACCAGGTGTGGTATCAGTTTGGAACTCTCTTCCGCAAACAGCAATTGATGCTGAGACACTTGTTAATTTTTAAATCTGAGTTTGATAGATTTTTGTTAACCAAAGGTATTAAGGGGCAAAGATAGGTACATGGAGTTAGATCACACATCAGCCATGAGCTCATTGAATGACAGAACAGGGTTGAGGGGCCAAATGGCCTCCTCCTCTTCCTCTGTCCTCCGCCCAATATCCTGCGATCACTCTCTGTGTCTTGGTCTCTGTCTCCCTCTTTGTCTCTCTTTCTGTCTGTATGTCTCTCTCTCTCTCCTCTCATCTGTGGAAATCCACACACATCAGTCAGCCATTTTAGGTTCATTTTCAGTGGCCATTTTATGTTACCACAACACTGGGACATTTATCGCTGTCTATCCCAAACCATCTCTCTTTGTCGTCTATTTGTGTCCTCCTCACAGCTTATTGTCCCACCTAACCTAGTATCTCTCTCCTTTGCTCCGTCTCACTCACGCACTCTCCCCCCTCTCTCTCCCCCCCCCATTTCTCTCTGCCCCCATTTCTCTCTTTCCCCCCCACCCCCCCGCAATCTCTCTTTAAGTGTCCTGTTATCACATCCTTTATTATAGATTCGACCATTTTCCCGATGACTGATGTTAGACGAACAGGTCTTTAGTTCCCTATTTTCTCCCTCCTTCCTTTTGTAAATAGTGGGGTTACATTTGCTACCTTCTAATCTGCCTCTCTCACACTGCCTCTCTCACACTGCCTCTGTCCCTCGCTATCTGTCTTACCCCCTCTCTCTCTCGCTATCTATCCCTCTCTGTCTTTTTCTCACTCTCGCTCTATCTCTCCCTCTCTCTCTCTACCTCTGTCCATGTCTCAATTTGTGCCTCCCTCACACCATCTCTCCCTCTCTCTATGTCTCTCTCTAGCTCTCTGTCTGCCTCTCTATGTCTGCCTCACTGTGTCTCCTTCTCTCTCTGTGCCTCTCTCACTCTCTATCTGTCTCTCCCCCAGCTCTCGCTCTCTGTCTCTCCCTCTCTCTCTTTCTCAACCTCTGTCCATGTCTCAATTTGTGCCTCCCTCACACCATCGCTCCCTCTCTGTCTCTCTCTATCTCTCTCTCTGCCTCTCTCTCTCTCTGCCTCTCTCTCTTCAGCCTCTCCCTCTCTATCTCTCCCTCTCTCTCGCTGCCTCTGTCCACGTCTCAGTTTGTGTCTCCCCCACACTATCTCTCCCTCCCTCTCTCCCTCCCTCTCTCCCTCCCTCTCTCCCTCCCTCTCTCCCTCCCTCTCTCCCTCCCTCTCTCATTCTCCCTCTCTCATTCTCCCTCTCTCATTCTCCCTCTCTCCCTCCCTCTCTCCCTCCCTCTCTCCCTCCCTCTCTCTCTCTCTTTCTCCCTCTCTCCCTCCCTCTCTCTCTCTGTCTCTATCTCAGAGTTACAGCTCAGATGATTAACCTCTTTATCCATGTGTTATGAACACGGGACTTTGTCTCTCTCCCATTTTCCAGGATGTTGCCAGGACTGGAGAATTGTTGCTATGAGGACAGGCAGGGGTTGTTGTCCTTGGAAAAGAGAAGGCTGAGGGGAGATCTGATTGAAATGTACAAAATGTTGAGGGTCCTGGATAGAGTGGAGGTGAAGGGCAGAGAACCATAGCAGAAAGGTCAGTGACGAGGGGGCATAGATTTAAAGTGATTGGCAGAAAAATTAGAGGGGAGTTGAGGAAAATCTTTTTCACCCAGGGGGTCGCGATGGTCTGGAACTCACTGCCTGAAAGGGTAGTTGAGGCAGAGACCCTCAACTCATTCAGAAGGAGTCTGGATCGGCACCTCAAGTGCGGTAAGCTGCAGAGCTCAGACCCAATGCTGGAAGGTGGGATTAGAATAGGTTGATCGTTTTTCGGCTGGCACAGAGAGGATGGGCCAAGTGGCCGCTTTCTGTGCCTTAAAATTTCTATGTTGCCCTCGCCAACTCTATTTTTCTCTCTGTTACCCTCTGAATCCCAGTCTCTCCCTCTCTGTTACTCTCTGAATCCCAGTCTCTCCCTCTCTGTTACTCTCTGAATCCCAGTCTCTCCCTCTCTGTTACCCTCTGAATCCCAGTCTCTCGCTCTCTGTTACCCTCTGAGTCCCAGTCTCTCCCTCTCATTTACCCTCTGAGTCCCAGTCTCTCCCTCTCCGTTACCCTCTGAATCCCAGTCTCTCCCTCTCTCTTACCCTCTGAGTCCCAGTCTCTCCCTCTCCGTTACCCTCTGAATCCCAGTCTCTCCCTCTCTGTTACCTGACCAGAGCTTTATAAATGTTCAGCACACCCTCTCGGCTTTTGTACTCACTGTATACAGTGTAAATTGTGGTATTCCCCAGGGGTTTTGATTAGGACCACTGATCTTATTGATATATGAATGACTTAGACTGGGGTATACAGGGCATAACTTCAACATTGTGCCATCTGCAATGTAATAAACAGTGAAGGGAATAGGAGTAGACTTCAGGAGGATAGAGGCAGTCTGGTGAAATGGTCAGACACATGGCAGGTTAACTTCAATGCTGAGAAATGTCAAATGATGCATTTTGGAAGGAAGACTGAGGAGAAGCGATATAAACTAAATGGTACAATGTTAAAATGGGTGCAGGGACAGAGAGATCTGGGATTTCATTTGTGTCACTTTTTACATCTAAAAGATTCAATTTGGGGCTTGGAATCTGTGAGTTGAATTTAGCTTCATCCTGAAAAGTGTTAGCAAACGTGTTGGGAAATGTGTCAAAAGCTGTTTCCATTCAGACATTCCTGCATTGTGGAAGTGTGAGCTCTCTTTGCAGAGACAGGAAATAGAGTTGTTTGAATGGACCTGCAGGTTTTAGTTGATGCAATAAGGTGAGAATTTGAATTGTGTCCCTTCCAGATACACAGAATTGAAGGTATTTACAGAACACCACATGAAGTAGTTTACCAATGTCTGACAAACTTCAAAGACTTCAAACACATGGAAGAAGAGGAGAAGGGAACAATATACAAAACCTCAGTCAGTCAGACAACAGCAGTAGGAAAATGAATCTCTTTTTATGGGTTTTAATTTGAAGGCCTGAGCTGATGATTGAAAAAGTAGGAGTTCAAATCCCACACAGGGCTGTTGTGAATTTGAATTCTATTTTTTCTTTAAAAAAACATAAATCTGGAGTTAAAAAGCCTCTAGGTTGGAATGATTCACTCCTGTCTACTAGTGCAAAGCCTGTGTGTGTCTCAGTTTTGCTGTATTTATTAACAATTTAAGATGTTGTGGTAGAATGCAACATACCCAAGTTTACCAATGACACAAAAATAGGCAGCATTGTAAGCAGTGTAGCTGGAAGCAGAACATTGCAAAGAGATATTAATATCTTAAAGAGATGGGCAAAACTGTGGCAGTTAGATTTCCATGTCAGCAAAAAAAGACTAGAACAGAGTACTTTATAAATGGTGTAAAGCTAGAAATACTGGAGGTTCAAAGAGACTTTGGGGGGTCCATGTCCATTTGAGTGCAGTGTAGATTTACCAGAATGATAACTGGACTCCAAGGGTTAAATTACGAGGTGATATTACACAAACTAGGGATATATTGCCTGGAATTTAGGAGGATCAAGGTAATTTGTTCAAAGCTGTTGAGATATTAAGGGGAACTGATGGGGTAGTTTGGGAGAAACTATTTCAGCAGCTTGGGAACATAGGAACAGGAGTAGGCCATTCAGCCCATCGAGCCTGCTCCGCCATTCAATACGATCCTGGCTGATCATCCACTTCAATGCCTTTTTCCCAGACTGAGTTTCCACAGCCCACTGGAGTAGAGAATTCCAAAGATTCACAACCCTCTGAGTAAAAATCCGCCACTCCAGGCTAAAGGTGGTAGTAGTTTGGAACGTGTCTTCTGCACGCAAACATTGATGCAAAATCAATTGTCATTTTTAAATCGAAGGTTGATCTCATCAAATTCCTTTTGAAAATTGAAATATTCTTCTTTCGCGCTCTGTCCCTGAGTCACTCTGTTTCTGTGTGTGTGTGTGTGTGTGTTTCTGTGTGTGTTTCTGTGTGTGTGTGTGTGTTTCTGTGTGTGTGTTTCTGTGTGTGTGTTTCTGTGTGTGTGTGTCTGTGTGTGTGTGTTTCTGTGTGTGTGTTTCTGTGTGTGTGTTTCTGTGTGTGTGTGTCTGTGTGTGTGTGTTTCTGTGTGTGTGTGTTTCTGTGTGTGTGTTTCTGTGTGTGTGTTTCTGTGTCTGTGTGTTTCTGTGTGTGTTTCTCTGTGTGTGTGTGTGTTTCTGTGTGTGTGTGTTTCTGTGTGTGTGTTTCTCTGTGTGTGTGTGTGTGTTTCTGTGTCTGTGTGTTTCTGTGTGTGTGTTTCTCTGTGTGTGTTTCTCTGTGTGTGTGTGTGTGTTTCTGTGTGTGTGTGTTTCTGTGTGTGTGTTTCTGTGTGTGTGTGTTTCTGTGTGTGTGTGTGTTTCTGTGTGTGTGTTTCTGTGTGTGTGTGTGTTTCTGTGTCTGTGTCTGTCTATGTCTGTTTCTCTCTCCTCTCTCAGACCCTTTGTAAAGCTCCACATGCATCAGTTTGCCATTTGAATTCAGCTGCTTTTGGTTTCACTGCATCTGCAGAGGTTACACTTCCTTATGCAGGCTGGTAAGAAACCTGTATTCCGCAGTTGGCTCCAATGTTCCCGTGAAAATTTAGATGTTGTGCGTGCCCAGTTTTTTTAACGTGAGCTGTCCCTTGAAATCTTTGAAGACGTGTGCTATTTATTGTGGAACAGGATCTGCGTGGGACCTTTGAGGCTGCTGCACGCAGATTTGCAGGAACATTGACCAACACTCTCCATCCCAATCTCTTCCTCTTTCTCTCTGGTACTCTCTCCCCATTGCAATCCTTCCCTCTCTCTCTTATTCTCCATATCTATCCCTGTTCTTTCTCACTGTTACTCTCTCCATCTGGATGGAGGAGGAGAAAGAGAGGCATATACAGAGGCAGCTTTACTCTGTATCAAACCCCACAGTGTACCTGCCCCCTAGTTCTTGACTAGGGGGAACATCCTCCCAGCATCCGCCCTGTAAAGTCCCCTCAGAATCTTGTATGTTTCAATAAGATCACCTCTCATTCTTCTGAACTCCAATGAGTATAGGCCCAACCTGTTCCACCATTCCTCAAAGATAACCCCTTCATCCCAGGAATCAGCCGAGTGAACCTTCTCTGAACTGATTCCAATACATCCAGGCCTGACCATTTATCCACTTTCAAAGCTGCCAAACACCTTCATATTTCCCTCTCACTCTGTTTATCCCATCCAATATTTCACACTCCTCCTCTTTAACTACAATCTCTGTATCGTTCCCACTCTTTTATAAAGACGGACACAGAGAATTCATTAAGAACCATGCCCACATCTCCCACCTCCACAGGTAGGAAGAAGGAGGAGAGGCAATCTAAACTAAAGGATATAGTTATAAAGGGGCTAACATTCTCTGCCTCTTCCTTTGCTCTAATATAATCCTTGATTTCTATCATTAACAATGGTTGGAACAATTAACTGAGGTTCTGTCAAAGCTTACTCACATTCTTTATCTGTGTCTCTCTGTCCCAGAGAGATGGTGAAGAAACTATTGACGTGTTTCGTTCAGTTAAGTTTGATGTCAATGTTTCCCCAGGATGTTGACGCTGGGTGATTCAGCGATGGGATAATGCTTTGAATGCCAAGGGGAGGTGGTTGGATTCTCTCTTGTTGCAGATGGTCATTGCCTGGCACTTGTGTGACGTGAATGTTACTTCCCACTGGTCGGCCCAAACCTGAATGTTGTCCGGGTCTTGGTGCATGTGGCTCTGGATTGCTTCATTATCTGAGGCAAAATACTGTGGATGCTGGAAATCTGGAAAGCATCGAGCTGAATCACTAACTCTGTTTCTCTCTCCACAGATGCTGCCTGACCTGCTCAGTATTTCCAGCACTTCCTGCTGGGATTTCATTATCTGAGGAGGTGTGAATGGAACTGAACACTGTGCAATTAACAGTGAACATCCCTACTTCTGACCTTACGATGGAGGGCAGGTCATTGAGGAAGCAGCTGAAGATGGATGGGCCGAGGACACTAACCTGAGGAACTCCTGCAGTGATGTCCTGGGACTGAGATGATTGACTTCCAACAACCACAACCATCTTCCTTTGTGCTCGGTATGACTCCAACCAGCGGATTCCCACTGACTTCAGTTTTACTCGGGCTCCTCGATGTCACACTCGGTCAAACACTGCCTTGATGTTAAGGTCAGTCTCTCTTCCCAGTAGCAGACAGGAGTGAATCATTCCCTTTGACCCGTTGTACACTGAACAAGCTGTGTTTCTTCACAGCCTGATACAGGACTGTACACGGCCGATTAATGTAGCCCATCAAACACTCCCAGAGCAGGTTCAGCACAGCTTAGGAACAGAGTACAGTTCCTTCAACATTCTCTCTCTGTCTTCCTCTCTCTGTCTCTCCCTCCTGCTATCTCTGACACTAGGAGAGAGACAGAGGGAGAGAGGGTTAGATATACAGACAGAGAGAGTGTTGTGGAGAGGGACGAGGTTGGAGAGACAGAGAATGCAGGGTCGATTGAAAGGGAGAATGTAAGAGAAATTAATTTGATGTAATCCTTCACAAACATTTAAGAAGTAGGTATGGAGACAGAAACATCAGCAGAGATCTCTGTCTCTCTCTCTGTCTCTCCATCTGTCTTTCCCTCCCTGTCACTCCCTCTCTCTGCTTCTATCTCTGTCTCTGCCACTCTCTCTGTCTCTCTCTCTGTCCCTGCATCTGTCTTTCCCTCCCTGTCACACCCTCTCTCTCCTTCTATCTCTGTCTCTCTATCTCTCTGCCTCTCCATCTGTCCTTACCTCCCTGTCACTCCCTCTCTCTCCTTCTGTCTCTGTCTCTCCATCTCTCTGTCCCTCCATCTGTCTTTCCCTCCCTGACACTCTCTCTCTCTCCTTCTATCTGTATCTCTGCCTCTCTCTCTCGCTGTCCTCCATCTGTCTTTCCCTCTCTGTCACTCCCTCTCTCTCCTTCCAACTCTGCCTCTCTCTCTCTGTCTCACCATCTGTCTTTCCCTCTCTGTCTCTCCTTCTCTCTCTCTGTCTCTCCATCTGTCTTCACCCACCCCTCACTCCCTCTCTCTCCTTCTATCTCTGTCTCTGCCTCTCACTCTGTCTTTCTCTCTGTCCCTCCATCTGTATTTCCCTCTCTGTCACTCACTCTCTCCCTCTGTCCCTGTCTCTCTATCTCTCTATCCCTCCATCCATCCTTCCCTCTCAGTCACTCACTCTCTCCTTCTGTCTCTGTCTCTCACTCCGTCCCTCCATCTGTCTTTCCCTTCCTGACACTCCCTCTCCCTCCTAATATCTCTGTCTCTGCCACTCTCTCTGTCTCTCTCTCTGTCACTCCTTCTGTCTTTCCCTCTCTGTCTCTCCGTCTTTCTCCTTCTATCTCTCTCTCTGCCTGTCTCTCTGTCTCTCTCTCTGTCCCTCCATCTGACTTTCCCTCTCTGTCTCTCCCTCTCTCCTTCTCTCTCTGTCTCTCCATCAGTCTTTCCCTCCCTGTCACTCCATCTCTCTCCTTCTCTCTCTGTCTCTCTCTCTGTCACTCCTTCTGTCTTTCCCTCTCTGTCTCTCCGTCTTTCTCCTTCTATCTCTCTCTCTGCCTGTCTCTCTGTCTCTCTCTCTGTCCCTCCATCTGACTTTCCCTCTCTGTCTCTCCCTCTCTCCTTCTCTCTCTGTCTCTCCATCAGTCTTTCCCTCCCTGTCACTCCATCTCTCTCCTTCTCTCTCTGTCTCTCTCCCTGTCTCTCCATCAGTCTTTCCCTCCCTGTCACTCCATCTCTCTCCTTCTCTCTCTGTCTCTCTCCCTGTCTCTCCATCTGTCTTTCCTTCCCTGTCACTCCATCTCTCTCCTTCTCTCTCTGTCTCTCTCCCTGTCTCTCCATCTGTCTTTCCTTCCCTGTCACTCCATCTCTCTCCTTCTCTCTCTGTCTCTCTCCCTGTCCCTACATCTGTCTTTCCCTCTCTGTCTCTCCCGCTCTCTCCTTCTATCTCTGTCTCTCTCTCTCTGTCTCCCCATCTGTTTTTCCCTCTCTGTCACTCCCTCTCTCTCCTTCTCTCTCTGTCTCTCTCTCCCTGCCCCTCCATCTGTCTTTCCCTCTCTGTCTCTCCCTCTCTCTCCTTCTCTCTCTGTCTCTCACTCTGTCCCTCCATCTGTCTTCCCTCCCTGTCACTCCCCCTCTCTCTACTTCTCTCTCTGTCTCTCTCTCTGTCCCTCCATCATTCTTTCCCTCCCAGACACTCCCGCTCTCTCCTTCTATCTCTGTCTCACTCTCTCTGTCTCTCCATCTGTCTTTCCCTCTCTGTCACTCCCTCTCTCTCCTTCTCTCTCTGTCTCTCTCTCCCTGCCCCTCCATCTGTGTTTCCCTCTCTGTCTCTCCCTCTCTCTCCTTCTCTCTCTGTCTCTCACTCTGTCCCTCCATCTGTCTTTCCCTCCCAAACACTCCCTCTCTCTCCTTCTATCTCTGTCTATATCTCTCTGTCTCTCCATCTGTCTTTCCCTGCCTGTCACTCCCCGTCTCTCCTTCTATCTCTGTCTCTCTTTCAGTCTTTCCATCTGTCTTTCCCTCTCTGTCACTCCCCGTCTCTCCTTCTATCTCTGTCTCTCTTTCAGTCTTTCCATCTCTCTTTCCCTCCCTGTCACTCCCTCTCTCTCCTTCTATCTCTGTCTCTCGCTCTCTGTCTCTCCATCTGTCCTTCCCTCCCTGTCACTCCATCTCTCTCCTTCCATCTCAGCGTCTCTCTCTCTCTCTGTCTCTCCAACTGCCTTTCCCTCTCTGGTTGACTAACAGGAAGCAGAGAGTGGGGATAAATGAGTGCTATTCTGGCTGGCAATCAGTCACTAGTGGTGTGCCTCAGGGATCGGTGTTGGGACCACAATTATTTACAATTTATATCGATGATTTGGAGTTGGGGACCACGTGTAGGGTGTTAAAGTTTGCAGATGACACTAAGATGAGTGGCAGAGCAAAGTGTGCAGATGACTGTGAAACTTTGCAGAGGAACATAGATACATTGAGTGAGTGGGCAAAGGTCTGGCAGATGGAATACAATGTTAATAAATGTGAAGTTATTCATTTCGGTAGGAGTAACAGTAAAAAGGATTATTACTTGAATGGTAAAAAGTTGCAGCATGCTGCTATGCAGAGGGACCTGGGTGTCCTTGTGCATGAATCGCAAAAGGTTGGTCTGCAGGTACAGCAAGTAATTAGGAAGGCAAATGGAATTTTGTCCTTCATTGCTAAAAGGATTGAGTTTAAAAGCAGAGAGGTTATGTTGCAGCTGTATAAG